>NW_006408570.1:3974647-3990820 GCF_000296735.1 Chrysochloris asiatica | reverse complement strand
TTGGTTCTGACTCATAGTGGCTCTGTTTAAGGTTTCTGAGGATTTGAACTGGTGGATTTGAACCACCAATCTTACAGTTTAAAAACCAACATTGTGGTCCAGTAGAATACTTCATTAGCACAAAGAATTTCTATGTCAAATCAGCATCAATAAAATTCTTCATATTAAAATATTAGGAGCATTCCCATTAAAGGAAGGAGCCAAACAATGATATTATTCTAACCACTATTATATAACATTTTCCATGCTGATTTGATTTAGTAGTGAAGAATCTTAACATTTTGGATATTCATTGTTCTTATCCATTCTTTTTCTACTGATTTCTCACTGATTTGAAATAATACCTTTATCATACAGTAAATTATTTTGTATTCTTGGTCCCCCACCCCAAAACTTTATATTCTCTATTAATGATTTGTCTATCTCTGAATTGAAGGAATTGGCAAAGAACAAGGCTCTGGGAATAAAAATTGAAATCTTTCAAGAAAGTGAGGTGGCACTGGAGGCACTCACTCATCTCTGCCAAGAAATTTGGAAGACAACTATCTGGCCAACTGGTTGGAAGAGATCTGTATTTGTGCCCATTCGAAAGAGAGGTGACCCAACAGAATGTGGAAATCATCAGACAATCTCTTTGATATCCCATGCGAGTAAAGTTTTACTAAAGGTAATTAGAAACAGCTACAAACATACATTGACAGAGAACTTCCAGAGATTCAAGCGGATTCATAAGAGGCTGTGGAACGAGGGATATCACTGCTGATGTCAGATGGATCTTGGCTGAAAGCAGAGAATACCAGAAAGATGTTTACCTGTGCTTTATTGACTACACAAAGGCTTTCGATTGTGTGGATCAGGACAAGCTATGGACAACATTGCGAAGTATGAGTATTCTGGAACACTTAATTGTGCTCATGAGGAATCTGTACATGGACCAAGAGGCAATTGTTCGAACAGAACATGGGAACACTGAATGGTTTAAAATTAAGAAAGGTATGAGATAGGGTTGTATTCTTTCACCATAATTATTCAACCTGTATGCTGAGCAAATAATCTGAGAAGCTGGGTTATATGAAGAAAAACGTGGCATCAGGATTGGAGGAAGATTCATTAATAGCCTGCAATAAGCAGAATATATGACCTTGCCTGCTGAAAGTGAAGAGGATTTATAATCTTTACTGATGAAGCTCAAAGACCACAGCCTTTGGAAAGAATTGCATCTCAATTGTTGGACCAATAAACAACATTTTTATCAACGGAGAAAAAATTGAAGTTGTCAAGGACTTCATTCTTCTTGGATCAACTATCAACACTTAAGGAAGCAGAAGTCAAGAAATCAAACGACGTAGTGCATTAGGCAAATCTGCTGCAAAAGACCTTTTTAAAGTATTGAAGAGCAAAGATGTCATATTGAGGACTAAGGTGGACCTGACCCAAGCCATGGTATTTTCAGTAACCTCATATGCATGTGAAAGCTGGACAGTCAATAAGGAAGACTGTAGGAGAATTGATGCTTTTGAGTTATGGTGTTCGAGGAGAATATCAAAAGTGCTGCCAAAAGAACCAACAGACCTGTGTTGGAAGAAGTGCAGCCAGAGTGCTCCTTGGAGGCCAGGATGGCCAAACTTTGTCTCTCATACTTCAGACATATTGTCAGGAAGGACCAGTTACTAGAGAAGGATATCATGTTTGGTAAGGTGGAGGGTCAGAGAAAAAGAGGAAGACCCCCAGAGAGATGGATAGGCAAAGTGGCAGCATCAATGGGCTCAAGTGCGGCAACAATTGTGAGGTTGGTCCAGGACGGGGCAGTATTTTGCTCTGTTGTGCATAGGGTCGCTATGAGTCGGTACCGACTCGATGGTACCTAACAACAACATCCATCTATCTATCTGTATGTATCTATCCATCCATTCATCTATCTTTCATCCATTACACACAACAACAACAATTATACGGCTTTTTATGTGACCCTTAGATTAACAACACCTGAAATAAATATTCATCTATCTCTAGTCCAGTGCTTTTACATTTAATTCTTCAATTAAAATTTATTTCCTGGTGTAATACTGTAGGATAAGCACTGGACCACAAGGTTGGTTCAAGCTGAAAAATCAGCTGTTCAAACTGAACAGCAGCTCCTTGGAAACCCTATAAGGATCGCTGTGAATTGGAACCGACACAATGGAACTTAACAACAACATTTACAAAATATCCCTAAAAATTGTACTGTATGATATAACTGTTTTCCCTCCCCCATGAAACAAGTAGAATGTTAGACACATACCAAAATGTTTCAACACTGGAGTCTAGATGCTAAAATTGAAGGATTTTGTCTATTCTGTTTGCTTTTCTTTATTTAAAATTTCCACAATAAGCCTATTTCACTTTTGCAGTATTACACAAACTACCTGCTTCCTGAAGAAAGGCAGTTGAGGGCAGTTTGGTGAGATATAGGAATGCCAAGAATGAGGAACAAAAGGATTTCTCTTCCCTCATAGTGGAAGCAATAATTATGGGAGTTTGGGAAAAGATGACGTTTGAACTTCATCCCCACCCGGGCAGAAATCAAAGGCTGGTATGCCTATCTCAGCCTCCCCAGATACAGGGCCCCCAGTGTGGGCCGAGCCTGTGATAGGCTGATACCAAATGCCCTAGAACAAGGACCCTGTGTGTGCCACTGTCCAACACAAAAGACAGAGGCTCCTGTTTACTTTGGATTAGACATATTCAAACGAGGAACAACAAAAACATTTGCATTTTGCTCCCTTTCATTTTCTTACACACAAAAAAAACGAATTGTAGTGACTCGGATTTTTTTTGGCATCTTCCATGAATAAAAATCAATCCTACTAGATTGCGAAGGAAGTTTTAAATATATAATGATTATGTTTTGTGGCTTAAGGTTAAGAAGTAGCAGTGACTGACCAGGACCCTGAATTGTCCATTCATTTCCCAGGAAATGGGGCATTCCCAGTACCTCAGTCAGCTGGGCCAAGTGACCTTTGACCATTTGCAAAATGCTCATGATAGGCTGGAAGCACCCACGTACTCATGGACACTTCCTCCTCCTTCCCTGCCACCCATTACAATGCCCCTTTCCTTCTACATGTGCTTTCTACCACTTACTTCTAAGAAAATTTATCTACAAATAGAAGTTTTATTAGACACAGGCACTTTAAATCATAAAAGTCAAGTTGGTTCTACATTAAAGAGAATAATTGGTCTTTGAAGACATGGTGGAAATTGTATGGACTTCAGTGGTTTCTGTGTTCAAATCTTGACTCTGGCAGCAATAATCCAAGGGCAACTTTCTTAACCTTTCTGACTGTCAATCTATAAAATGGGGTTATCCCCATAACTTGCAGGCAGAGTCGTTAGTAACGTTAAATGGGATAATGTGTGTCCCAGTGTGTCAGAACCTGACACATGGAAACTGCTTAATATGCATGAACTCTCATCACAGCTATGATTGGCAATTGCTGTCACCTGTTATAGCGTTTGCCCAATTCAGGAAGTTGGGCTATATTGGGGCTAAGCAGACGGGTACATGTATAAAACCAAACCAGTTGTCATTGTGTTGATGTTGACTCATGGTGATCCATGTGGCCTTTTTCCTAAGGCACCTCTGAGTGAGTTCAAACCACTAACCATGGTTAGTAGTCATGTGTTTAACCATTTGCATTACTTATAGACTCCTGGCAAAGGTATAGTAGTAGGAGTTAGTAGTTATGTGCTGTGAAGTCAATTCCTACTCATAGTGATGCTGTATACCATTTCTGAAGGAGCAGAAAGCCTCAACTTTCTCCCGTGGAACCGCTGGTAGTTTCAAACTGCTACCCATGCGATTAGCTGCCCAACTCACAACCACTACGTTACCAGAGCTGGCAGACCACAATTTGAAGAGATAGAGATTTTCTGTCTGCGACTGGCTAGTTCTAGAATTACTACCATGCTATTGGTAACTAACAGAGAGAGTGAATATAGAAATCTTGGGGAGGGGCTTTTGCATGCCACACCTGACCGTGTCCTCTGAGCCTGGTGTACCTTTCCTGCAATGTTAGATTGAGAATGACCATATATGAAGAGAGACATACCCACTGTGAGTGTCGTGTGCATATGAAGAGTGTGAGAAGGGGAGAAGTGAGACTACTTTAGATTCATTTTCTCACCCTCTGCCTGTCAAATCTACCTTGTTACTACTCAGAGACAAAGAGCTGAAGCGACATTTGCTTGTCATATCCCAGAAGCAGAGATTCCTCAGTATTTTTGACTAATTCCAGGATTCAGACTTACATCTCCAAGGCTCTAACACAAAGCAGGGGACAGCTGTGCACAAAGGCATGACTTTCCCATGATTTCTCCCCGGCCCCGTATATGTGTGTGTCTGTGTATATATGTGTGTGTGTTTATTGCTGTAGAGTAGATTCCAACTCATAGAAACACTGTATAGGGTTTCCAAGGAGCAGCTGGTAGGTTTGAACTGCCGACCAGAAGTCCATGTGTGTGTGTGTATGTGTATATGGTAGTGGTGGTTGTGTGGCGTGGAGTCGGTTCTGACACATACTGACCTTGTATAAGGTTTCCGAGGCTATAAATCTTCACAGGAGCAGAAAGCCTCATCTTTCCTTCTGGTAATTTCAAACTGCTAACCTTGAGAGTAGCAGCTTGACTCATAACCACTACACTCCCAGAGCTCCTTGTGTGTGTGTGTATGTACGTTTGTTTTTTTTAAACTGGCTGAACATAGGGTTTTTTTTTTTTTTTTTAACTAGCAGAAACATAACTAAGATGACAAAGAAAACTTCTAAAACAAGTCATTCCTTCCCACATGGCATGACATTAGGAATTTCAATGGAAACAAGTATTTAATCCTTAAAAAAAGGTAGATGAGCTATTTCTAGAGCAAAAATTACTGCTCTGAAAAATACTCAGAAAACCAAAGTTCATAGCACCTTATTCATTTCAAGATTCTTTGGCCCCACATTGACTTTAAAACCTTCCCTCGCTCCCTTTCTACCTTTGCCACCTCAGACTTCTCACTCTGCCCAGCTCTCCTGCCAACTCCTCCTTTCCTCTGCCCAGTTTTCACTCGCTCTCTTTACCAACAATATCAGAAACTAAGCATTCAACTGATTTTTACTGAATTCTAACAAGTGAGGTATTACATTTTGTTCGGAGCTTTAAGAGTCTGTGTTGACATATTTACAGCATCGGAAACCCTGTACAGAGTCGCTATGAGTCGGAACTGACTCCACGGCACATAACAACAACAATTTTTTAAAAATCTAAATTTAGTTGGTTTATTCAGATATGATTTGCTTACTTTTCCCCCTTTTAATTTCATTTGTAGTCCTCAATTAACAAAAGTAGCAGCAACAAGAACAGAACACTTGGCTTCTATCATTGTTATTAAGTGCCCGCCATTTGATTTAGACTCATAGTGACCCTATATGAGATTTCCAAAGAGAGGCTGGTGTGTTTGCACCGACCTTGTGGTTAGCAATCCAGTGCTTATCCTACAGAGCCATACCAGGACCCTATTCTTATTGGAAAGATATTTGTATTCTGTCATTGTATTTCTTACTCTTAGATAACTGGACACTCCATCTCCACCCCCACCTCCCCAACCCCCATGGGTATTCATTGAAACTTGATGAAGATTGTTTGCAAATACAGTTGTAAACAGCTTCAGAAAAATCTGGTTCCTGCAGGATGATCCAACCTTCAACTGTGCCCTGAAGACACACCTCAGATCTGAGCATTTATTCATGACTGCTTAAGGTATCCCTTGTCTGGTCCTTGATTTCACTATCACTAAAGGCCTGCTTGCCTGTTTTCACAGACCTTTTCCTGAAACCCAATCCTGATGCTAGGCAGGAATCAGTCAAATGACCTGCTTCTCCGGTTGAGTGGCATCCTGGAATTCCCCTAAAAGAGACTTCCTACGTGGGACAGGTTCTATGGTATTGCTGTTAGATCACGCCGAAAGAGATAACCAATATTTCCCTATCACAGTGCCATTTACTAAGAGCTCTGTGCAATCATATCAACCCTGTGTGATAAGCTTACCAATGTTATTCCCATTTTACAGATGTGGAAACTGAGGCTCAGAGAGACTCAGCAATAAGTTTAGGGTCACATAGCTAGGACGTATCAGAGCAAGGATTTGAATCCCAGGCCTTCTGAACTATAAATTCAGGGCTTGAGACATAGTGGGCTCAGTCACATTTGTTCCTCCCATTACACCTGCCATAAGCTAAACGGAAGTTGTTCCTGTTATCTGTAGGGCCATCTTTCCAGGGACATTCATCACCACCACTAAGACTCCTGGCAAAGACAAATTAAAGATCTTCATTTGTCAGGGAGCTCCCCTGGCTTTGAAGTCCCTTTGCCTGCTTAACGGATGAGACTGCTATCTTCTGTATTTATGAAAAAGCTAAGTCCTGGTGTGTAGGATAAACATTGGACTGCTAACTGTAAAGTCAGTGGCTCAAACCCACCAGCTGTTTCTTGGAAACTCTATACAGGGTTGCTATGAGTCAGAACCAATTTGAGGACACTTAACAGCAACATGAAAAAGGAAGGGACAATTTTAAGAGACTGCTTGAAAACATGGTAATCGAAAGAGCTTTACTGGAGTGGGATAGAGAACTCAGTGACTAAGAGAATGAGGAATGACAAGTATGTCTTCCCTTTGGGAGGGGTTTTACCAGTGTAGCTCTTCACACCCAGGAATCTTAACCCCAAAACATGTTCTTGCAGGTAAGGTGTTGGTGAATGGATTGAAAACAATCAAAGCCAGAAGAAAGATGAGTCTGGAACATGTTTACTGACTTATACCTAGAGATCATTCTGGTGTTAAAGATCTTCATTTGTCGGTGGTTCCCCTGGCTTTGAAGTCCATTTACCTGCTTAGTTGATCAGACTGCTGTCTTCTGTACATATGAAAAAAGGAAGTCCTGGTGTGTAGGATAAACACTGGACTGCTAACTGCAAGGTCAGTGCCTCAAACCCACTGTTGTTGTTAAGTGTTGTTGAGTTGGTTCCGACTCATAGCGAGAGTATAGGGAGCGTTTCCAAGGAATGACTGGTAAGTTTGAACCACTGACCTTGTGATTCAAACTGATCTTGTGGTCTAGTGCTTTAAGAACCCCCAAATTAGGAGACATCTCCAAATCCCCTGGCTCTTATAGAATTTGTCTAGGAAGTGAGGATCAATACGTAATCCTTTCAGAAGTCCCAAGAAGATAAGAAATACATAAACTTCACAGTTTGTTGAGGTTGTCCTCCTTATGAAGCTATGTTGTTGTTGCTAAGTGCTGTTGAGTCAGTTCCATCTCAAAGAGGCCCTGTATAGGGTTTCCAAGGAATGGCTAGTGGGTTTGAACTGCCGACCTTGCAGTTAGCAGTCTAGTACTTGTCCTACAGCACCAAACCAGGACTCTTAGCATCAAAATATCATCCTGGTGTGACACTGTAGGATAAGAACTGGACTACTGATCACAAGATTGGCAGTTCAAACCCCCCCCCCGCCATACAGGGTCACTATGACTTGGAACTGACTCCACGGCACTTAATAACAACGATTCCATTAATGGAGTTCCTGGGTGGAACTGCTAGTGTAAAGGTTGGAAGTTCAGTCCATCCAGAGGTATTGGGAAAAAAAAGACTTGAAAACCTACTTTTGAAAAATCAGCCATTGAAAACCCTATGGAGCACACAGTTATACTCTGACACACATGGAGTTGCCATGAAGTTGCAGTTTACTTGACAACACTGTTTTGGTTTTAATTCCATTAATACCTTTCCACCCTCTACTAGATTCTCAGAGACACAACAGCACACACACACACACAAAACCTTTTATTCCTCCAACTCTAAAACTTGCTTGGTTAATATTCACATTGACCTTCCACAGTGTAGCCTAAATGTCATTTCCTCATGGCAACCTCCACGGATTCCTCAGACTAGATCAGGGTCTTTCTGATGGATCTCTCCTGGCTTCTTCATGACACTCACACCACTTTCTTTGTTCCGTCTCAGGATGCTTTGACCTTAAAGTGTAGCTGTAGATGCCTTTCTATTCCCACCCTGCCCCTCAGGTTCCTGTGGGATTACAAATGACCTGGAATGTTAAGCGGAAGTATGCCCATGAGAATGTGGAAACTGTGAGATTTAAGGTGATAGTTGGAACCATTGGGGAGCAGATCTAGGTGAGAAATTTGGTGATTCTGAGAGTCCAACCACATGACAAGGGCTTGGATGGACAACTGCTGAGGTATCGGTGGATATCTCAGCACTAAGACTACAAACTTGAGCTCCTTGGCATGGCTCTCCATGGCCAAGGTTGGATGGAGAAAACAGAGCCTCCAAAAGATCAAACGGCTACAGGAGGAAAGTATAGACCATGATAACCAAACACCAGTTGCTTTCAAAGTGACTCCAACTCCTCATAACCTCATGAAGTAGATTGCCAGACCTTTCTTCTAAGGGGCCTCTGGATGGACTCCAACTGCCAATCTTTCCAATATCAGCTGACTACATTAGCCATTTGTACCATGTGGGGACAGGTCAGGATTAAGGACCAACCAAACCAGGATCCATCCAGGTTGAGGAATAGAACCTACCTCATTTTATTGAAGAACATCAGGGAGCAGGGATTACCAAAAACAATTAACAGTAAACTTCATCAACCTGGACAAGTGGCTTCTCAAGTCAGATTGAATTTGCTCTAGGAAAAACGAGAGAATGTTTTCCTTCATCTAAATTCACAACTATTATACTAATACTCAAGCACACTACAGACTGCCAGGAGAATGAACAAATGTGTCTTGGAAGAAGTACAGCCAGAATGCTCCTTAGAAGCATGATGATGAGTCTTCATCTAATGTACTTTAGACATGTTATCAGTAGAGACCAGCCCCTGGAGAAGGATATCAGGCTTGGTAAAGTGAAGATTCAACAAGATGGACTGACACAGTGGTTGCAACAATGGGTTCAAACATAGCAACAGTTGTGAGGATAGTACAGGACCAGGCAGTGTTTCATTCTGTGAACCAGCTTGGAACCAACTTGACAGTACCTAACAACAACACTTACACAATGACTTCCAAAATTGTTGGGTTTGTGCCTACCTTCTCCTGTTAGAAGTTTATAAGTGAACATTAGAAAACTATTGAAACATTTCTTTAAATCTTCCAGTAATTACAAGCCCTTTTGTTACAAGCTTCAACCAAAGTGAAACCATAAAACCACTACTATCATGCCATATGAGTCAGACTGACTCAACAGTACTTAACAACAACAACAACCATGTCATATATTTTCGAGAAATCCATGTGTCAGCCCTATAAGTCTGAAATCACAATTTCTGAAAACATTTTTGTTTTGTTTTAGAAAAGAACAAAGGCACTTTTACCAGGAGTGAGCCTCAAGTCCCTACGGATTCAATGTTTAACTCTACGGTTCAGCTTCTCCAAACTGGTGGGTCCCACAGACCATCTCTTTCTCTGTATCTTTCCCACTTTGAGAGCCTAATATTTTCACAAGAAAAAAGCCCAGAAAGGAGACATGAGAGTCAAGCAGCTGAAACAGGTGTTTTCACTTTGCTAAGAACTTACAGAGTTGGGGTCTACATGCTAGGTTTCAGGTGATGGGAAAGACACCAGTATAGTGTTCAAGACCTAGAAAACATGACCTTCCAAAAGGGGAGAGGGAGCAGGGACAGGAAAGGGAGTGAGGTGGCTTCTTGGTGAAATCAGAGCAGTGGCATCTGATGTGTATACAGAAAACAGGTCCTGTGTAAATATCTCATGACAAGTGACAAGATAATAGCAATCTTTGATGTCTGGACTCTCTTTATGCCGTTTGTGCCCAACCAAAGACAAATCATCTGATTTCTTGGATTTCTGGCATCTTGCCTCTCCTCCAGGTGACAAATCTAAACACATATATAAAAATGTTGTTAAGTGCTGTTGAGTCTATTCCAACTCATAGCAACCCTATATATGGTTTCTGAGGAGCGACTGATGAGTTTGAAATGCTGACCTTGTGGTTCAAACCAACCTTTCAGTCCAGCACCACACTAAAAATGATTTCTGGCTTTAAATGCCATTTGGCTAAAAGTATATTAGGCAGCCTCTCCCAACTCTTCTTATGCTATTAAAAAGAAAAAGAAAAGGACAATGTAAGAAACTTCAGCCTGATCAGAAACTTAATGAGATTCTAGGAAGTACTTTCATTCATTATAAAGGGGACACATCGGAGAGGTATAAACCTATCCCGGCTATGCATCAGGTAACAGAGGGCAATGGGAAAAGTTCTAGGAGACCATCTGCCTCTACTCTTAGTTGCAGACACAGAGATTCAAGGTCTGTACACCTAGGACAGTAATCAAGAACCCTTCTATCATGCAGTGCTGCTGCTTGAGGATGTAAACAGTGCATCTATTTGGAAGTAGCCTCTCCCAGGAAATAACTGGTCAGAATTGTGTGTCTATGTGGGGGAGGGATGATAGGAAAGAGAACCAGCAATTTTGTATTGCATCCTGGGAGATTCAGTCTTTGCAAGTTAAACACTACAGGCAGGGGTGGGACAGGAAGATCCCTAATAGCAGTACACACTATCAGCTGTAGTTTTGCAGGTGACACCATGGGTCAGAGACAGAGAGAACCAGGTGTGGGAATGTGCTACATCAGTATAAAGAACCTGTTAGGTACATGCCTGCTAACCTTGAAAATTGTTCGGAACACTCTGAATGCCACCTTGTTCTCCAGCAATCGGCTTGCAAAGGGGATGCTTAACACCCAATGGATTGATGCCTAGGGGCAATTCACTTGCCCTGACAACTGACTAATATTTAATCTGTAAGGACTTCATCTTGGTTGGAGAACAGACATATGAAAAAAAATCCTTCAGAACAACTAAAGGAGAATAAAATTCTGAACACCTTGAAAAAAATCTATTGTAGGACCCCTCAAAAAACAAAATAAATGAGGAAGTTTAAAACTCAACAAAATATAAGAAGACATAGTATTTACTGTTGTGGTTGTGCTAAGTTGCCGGGGAGTCAATTCCAACTCTTGGCAGCCCCACGTGCACAGAGTAGACCAGTGCTCCATGGGGATTCCAAGGTGGTGACATTTCAGAAGAAGATTACCAGGCGTTTCTTCTGAGGCACCTCTTGGTGGGTTTGCACCACTAACCTTTTGGCTTGTAGTCAAGTGCTTAACCATTTGCACCACTCAGGGACTCCAAAGTACTTATTAATATGATTACATCATTTCCCACCCTGTTGTTGTTGTTGTTAGGTGCCATCCAGTCAGTACCGACTCATAGTGACCTTATGCACAGCAGAATGAAACACTGCCCGATACTGGGCCAACCTCACTACTGTTGCCATGCTTGAGTCCGTTGATGCTGCCACTTGGCCAATCCATCTCATTGGGGGTCTTCCTCTTCTTCTCTGACCTTTTTATTTAACATGAAATGAAAGAAGCGAGAGAGGCTTTCTGCTTCTCAAAAGATTTACAGCTTTGGAAATCCTACCCAGGGTCTTATGGGTCTGAACTGAATTGACCGTATTTAACAACAACAACATTTAGTATGCAAGGGGATACTATTAATTCTGACAGTTGCAGGCCAATGTATTTCACAAAATTAGATACAAAATTTCTACACAAAATGTTAGCAAATAGAACCCCAGAATTATATCTTAAAAGATAATTCATTATGATTAAATGGTGCTTCTTTCAAGAATGAAAGTTTGGCTTAACGTCCTGAGAATCAATATAATTCACATATTAACAGACTAGAGGAAAAACCAGTTATCTCATTTGTTATTGTTTTTAGCTACCATCGAGTTGGTACCGACTCATAGCGACCGTACGCACAACTGAATGAAACACTGCCTGGTCCTGCAACAGCCTTACAATCATTGCAGCATTTGAGCCCATCGCTGCTGTCAATGTGCCAATCCATCTCATTGGGGTCTTCCTCTTTTTCTCTGACACTCCATTTTACTAAACATAATATCCTTCTCCAGGGACTGGTCCCTCCTGATAATATGTCCAAAGTATGAAAGACAAAGCCTAATTTCAAGGGCGCATTCTGACTGTACTTCTTCCGATGTAAATTGGTTTCTTTTTTTGACAGTCCCTGGTGCTTTTAATATTCTCCTCTAACACCATAGCTCAGATGCATCAATTATTCTACCGTCTTCCTTATTCACTGTCCAACTTTCACATACATATGAGGTTATTGAAAATACCGTGGCTTGTGTCAGGTGTATCTTAGTCTTCAAACCAACATCTTTGCTCTTCAACCCTTTAAAGAGGTTTTGTGCAGCAGATTTCTCTAATGCAATATGCTGTTGGATTTCCTTTTCTTTATAAAGTTTTTATTGTGAATTGAATGAAAGTTTACAGGGCAGATCATCAGTTTTACTTTCAACAAATTATATACTTTGTTTCATTACAATGATTATAGTCCCCTCACTGTACCATCAGTTAACACTATTTCTCTCTACTCGTTTTAGCTCTTAAAAAAAAAAAACCAAAAACCCAAAAAACCATGCAGGCATATATAATAATTTAAACCACCAAAAGGCACATTCTGCAAGTCTGCCTGCCTCCTGACTGCCAACTCTCAGTCCCTCTTTTTCCATGAATCTAGAGTCCTCAGCATGTCCCTCTCTCCATGTCCCCATCTCTGCCTCCATTTCTGGTGTTGCTGCTTCTCTGGATAATGATCCACATTCCACTTTTGCTCTTCTCCCTTGATGGTCCTAGGGTCCTCTGTTTTTGGACTGTAAGATTAACTACTCCCCTGTTTTTGTTATAAAACTTCTACCTTTACAATTGTGACAGTTGCAATTACTCACTATTGAATCATAAGAATCTTATCCCCATCTTGTTTTACCAGACCCATCTAGACATAATGAAAACTATTCAGTGGGGAGTCTATCTTCCCCCACACATTCTTAGACTAAACTCCCTCTTGAAACCTTGTAAGCTAGTCACTTAGCATGCCTTTATCATCTCCTCATTTTAGGTAGCCAATGTCTAAGTTGCACATCTGTATCTACTCTGTATACAGAGAGGATAGCATTGATATTTAATGTGAAGACTCCTACCCTCTCTGTTGTTATTTAGAGCTACTACCTGGTAGCATAGTGGTTATGAATTGAGCTGTGAACCACAAGATCAGCAGTTCAAAACTACCAGCTGTTCCACAGGAGAAAGACGAGGCTTTCTGCTCCTGTAAAGATTTACAGCCTTGGAAACCCTGTACAGGGTCTCTATGAGTCGGAACCAACTCCACAGCACATAACCACCACCTCCATGTGTATAGGTCAAGTTCATCAAATTGAAGCAATTTACCCTCATTTCACTTGTCAAAAAAAAATTTTTTTTTTTTTTTTAATCTTCCTCTAGTCGAGTTCTGATTATCAAGCCATCAAGACTAGGTCAAATGGGTACTATCTGCAAGTTTGGGTGTTCTTGTGCGTCTCTCCTCACTTCATATTAGCTGGATGCTTCACTCTCAGCTCTAGCCCTCTGTGGCTATGTCCTTCTTGTCCATGGGCTCAGGTGTCCCCGAGTCTCACAACACTTTGGACCAACTAGCCCTTCCTCTTCTCTCTCTCATCTCCAGGTCAACGGGAGTCTATGGACCATGGTTGAACTCGGCACATTTCTTCACTGCTGCCTTTCCCCCTATTCCACACACCAGTAGATCAATGTGGTTGCCAGCAAGCTTACATGCCTACTCATGTGTTCCCTTTGAGTTTCAGTCTTAGAGGGGCGTTTGTCCTGAAGGAACTTGATTGCTCGCCTTGATGGTTTCTAGTGAACAACTTGCTTATTTTTGTAGTAACCAGTCATGCTGACATTTTTGTTTAGGGTTTTTCCTGATGATCTTTCTTTGAAGATGTATCTTCTGTTGCTCTAGCTGTTCCAGGCTGGTCTGCTTGTCCTGTCTAGTGGGAATGTCCCACCTCAGAAGGCTCTGGATGGGGCTCAGGATTTCACCTAATGTCCTATACACTGCAAAGGTGCCATAAGAGGCTTATTTTACTGGGTAAGATGTAGAACCCCCTTTAGGTATTCCAGTCAGTTATAGGCTTAAAATGAGATTACAAGCTTTCTGTAATCATGTTTCCTGATACTCCTTTCTATTCCACTCAAGTATCTATTTTACAATAGTAAGCAAGGGAAACTAATATTCATAAGACAGTCAAGCATCTTGATATTATTTCCCCTCTTCAGACTATGCCTCTATCCCAGAGCCTTGTTGTTCCAAGGTTGAGCATACATCACTATTTACCTCTGTGCCATTTAGCCTGTGCAAACTTGTGTCACTGTTCCTTTATCTACCTTGTTCTTCCACCCTCTCCCCCTTCTTGTGTATTGTCCTCCCCAATGCCCAAACTATGATGTGTTTGCCCTACCCTGTGCTCGACCATTGCCAACCTCTACCTCCCCCAAACCTCCCGCCCCATCCCCATCCATAACCAACAAAAAAAATTTTTCCCTTTTTAGTGTGGGCATCTTTTCTTAAGATTTTACAGTAATGGTATTATACAATATTTGTCCTTTTGTGACTAATTTCACTCAGTATAATGTCCTCAAGGTTCATCCATGTTATGTGGTGGCTTACAGCTTCCTTGTTATTCTTCAAGGTAGCATAATATTCCATTGTGTGTATGTACCAGAGTTTGTTTATCCATTCTTCCATTGATGGACACTCAGGCTATCTCCATCTTTTTGCTATTGTAAATAGTGCTGCTATGAACATTGGTGTGCATATATCTACTCGTGTTATGACTTGTATTTCTTGTGGCTATATATCAAGAAGAGGAATTGCTGGATTGTATGGTATTTCTGTTTCCAACTTTCTGAGGAAGTGCCATACAGTTTTCCAAAGTGGTTGGACTATTTTGCATTTCAACCAGCAATGTAGGAGGGTCCCAGTCTCTCCACATACCTCACCAGCATTTATTGTTCTCTGCATTTTTGAACTTTGCTGTTATTGCTGGTGTGAGATGATAGCTCATTATTGTTTTGATTTGCATCTCTCTAATGGCTAATGATCATGAACATTTCTTCATATGTTTGTTGGCTGCCCGAAGGTCTTCTTTGGTGAAGTGTCCGTTCATGTACTGTACCCATTTTTTAATTGGGTTGCTTGTCTTTTTCTTGTAGAGGTGTTGTAGTTTTCTATAGATTTTAGAAATTAGTCCCTTGTCTGATATGTCATTGCAAAAGAGTTTTTCCCATTCTGTGGGCTTCCTTTTTATTCTTTTGGTGAAATCGTTTGATGCACATAAGTTTCTAATTTTTAGAATGCCCCAATCATCTATTTTGTCTTCTTTTGTTTGTATAATTTTTGCAATGTTTAGTAGTCTGTGTGTGTCCTGAATTAGAGCCCTTAAGTTTGTCCCTGTTTTTTCATTGATAACCTTTATAATTTTGGGATTCACATTTAGGTCTTTAATCCACGCTGAGTTGGTCTTTGTATATGGTGTGAGGTAAAGGTCTTGTTTCAATATTTTGCATATCAATTTCCAGTTCTGCCAGCACCATCTGTTGAAGAGACTAGGTCTTCCCCAATCAATGTACTTTGGTCCTTTGTCAAAGATCAGTTGGCTGTATGTGGATGGGTTAATTTCTAGATTCTTAATTCTGTTCTATTGATCTATGTATCTTTCATTGTATCAGTACCAGGCTGTTTTGACCACTATAGCCATGTAGTAAAATTTGAAATCAGGGAGTGAGGCCTCCAACTTTGTTCTTCTTCTTAAGCAGTGCTTTGCTTATCCTGGGTCTCTTTCCTTCCCATATAAAGTTTGTAATTGCTTTTTCCATCTCTCTAAAGAATGTTGTTGGAATCTGGATTGGGACTGCGTTATATTGTGTAGATTGCTTTGGGCAGTATTGACATTTTCACAATGTTAAGTCTTCCTATCCAGGAGCATGGTACATTCCTCCATTTTTTGTAAGTCTGTTTTGGTTTCTTGTGGTAGTGCTTTGTAGTTTTCTTTGTATAGGTCTTTTATTTCTCTCATTACATTTATTCCTTAAATATTTCATCCTCTGGGTGGCTATTGTAAGTGGTATTGTTTTCCTAATTTCCTTTTTAGCATGGTCAATGTTAGTATAGAGGAATCCAACT
>NW_006408570.1:3967367-3974112 GCF_000296735.1 Chrysochloris asiatica | reverse complement strand
TTTGACGTGTTGTTGAATTCTGTTGGCTAGGATTTTGTTGAGAATTTTTGCATCTATGTTCATGAGAGATTGTTGTTGTTGTTGGGTGCCATTGAGTCAATACTAAACCATAGCTACCTTATGCACAGCAGAACAAAACACTGCCTGGGCCAACCTCACTACTGGTGCCACTCTTGAGTCCATCAATACTTGGTGCATAATTTTCTTTCTCAGTTATGTCCTTCCCTGGATTTGGTATGAGTGTTATGCTTGCTTGATAGAATGTGTTAGGAAATTTTCCATCTTCTTCTATATTCTGGAATATTTTGAGGAGAGTTGGTGATAGCTCTTCCCTGAATGTTTGCTAAAACTCACCAGTGAAGCCATCTGGACCTGGACTCTTTTGGGTTGGGAGTTTTTTGGTGACCTGGTCAGTTTCTTCCTTTGTTATAGGTCTGTTCAAGTTTTCTACTTCACTCTGTAAATTTAGGTAGGTTGTGCTTTTTTAAAAATGTATCCATCTAGTCTAGGTTTTCAAATTTATTGGAATACAACTCTTCATAATAGCCTGTTTTTATCCTTTTTATTTCTATTGGTTCTGTTGTGACATCACCCACGTAGTTTCTTATGTGTGTTATCCCACGGTTTGCCAATTTAATTAATTCTTTCAAAGAACCAATGTCTTGTCCTGTTGATTCTGTCTATAGTTGTTCTGTTTTCTATCTCTTTTTTTTCTGATTTAATTTTATTATTTCCTTTCTTCTGTTGACTGTAGATTTACTTTGCTCCTCTGTTTCTAGTTGTTTGAGATGTTATGTTAATGTGCTGAATTTGGTTCTTTCTTCTCTTCAGATGTGAGCATTTATTGCAATAAACTGTCCTCTCAGCACTGCTTTTGATGGATTGGCCAAGTGGCAGCATCGATGGACTCAAGCATGGCAACAGTAGTGAGGTTGGCCCAGGATCGGGCAGTATTTCGTTCTGCTGTGCGTAAGATCGCTAAGAGATGGTACTGATTAGATGGCACCTAACAACAACAACAACAACAAAAGATTATGGTATGTTGTGTTTTCATTCTCATTTGTTTCTAGGATGTTGTTTGATTTCTTGACCTGCTTCCAAGGGTGTTGATGATTGATCCTGGTAAAATAAGTCTTTGACAACTTCAATCTTCTCTCCATTTATATGGATGTTGTTTATTGATTCAATGGTGAGGATTTTTGTTTTCTTTACAATGAGATGCAACCCATATCGAAAGTTGTGGTCTTTGATCTTCATCAGTCAATATTTTAAGTCCTCTTCACTTTCAGGAAGTAAGGTTGTATCATCTGCATATCACAGGTTGTTAATGAGTCTTCCTCCAATCCTGATGCATTATTTTCTTCTTGGATTATTTACTCAGCATAGAGATTGAATAAGTATGATGAAAGGATACAACTCTGGCTCACACCTTTTCTAATTTTAAACCATTCAGTGTTCCTTGTTCTATTCAAATAACTGCCTCTTGGTCTATGTACAGGTTCCTCATGAGAACAATGAAATATTCCAGAATACTCATTCCCCACAATGCTGTCCATAGCTTGTCACAATCCACACAATCGTAAGCCTTTGCTTAGTCAATAAGGTACAAGTAAACATCTTTCTAGTTCTCTCTGCTTTCAGCCAAGATCCATCTGACATAAGTAATGATATTCCTTGTTCCACATTTTTGTCTGAATTCTGCCTGAACCTCTGGCAGTTCTTTGTACTGTTGCAGCCATTTAAAAATTATCTTTAGCAAAATTTTACTTGCATGAGATATTAATGATCTTGCCCGACAATTTCTGTATTCTGTTAGGAAACTTCTCTTTAGAATGGGCACAAATATGGATCTCGTCCAGTCAGTTGGCCAGGTAACTGTCTTCCAAATTTCTTGGCATAGATGAGTGAGTGCCTCCAGAGCTTCATCAGTTGGTGAAAGATTTCAACTGGTATTCCATCAATTCCTGGAGCCTTGTTTTTTGCCTATGGCTTCAATGCACCTGGATGTCTTCCTTCAGCATCATTGGCTCTTCATCATATGCTATGTCTTGAAATGGTTGAACAGCTATTATTTCTTTCTGGTACAGTGACTCTGTGTATCGTCTTCCATCTTCTTTTGATACTTTCTGCATCATTCAATATTTTGCCCATAGAATCCTTCAATATTTAAAGTCGAGGTTTGAATTTTTTCTTCAGTTCCCTGAACTTGAGGAATGCTAAGCATGTTCTTCCCTTTTGGTTTTCTAACTCCACATCTTTGCACATTTTATTATAATATTTGACTTTGTCTTCTTGAGCTGATCTTTGAAAATTTCTGTTCAGAATTTTTACCTCTTCATTATTCCATTTGGTTTAACATCTCTATGCTGGACAATAAGTTTCAAAGTCTCTTCTGACATCCATTTTGGTCTTTTCCTTCTTTCTTGTTTTCTTAATGACTTTTTGCTTTCTTCCTATATGATGATTTTTATGTCATCTGGCAACTCTTCTGGTCTTCAGCCTTTAGTGTCTAATGTATCAAATCTGATCTTGAGATGGTCTTTAAATTTAGGTAGGATATGTTCAAGGTCATATTTTGGCTCTCATGGACTTGCTTTAGAGTTCTTCAGCCTCAGCCTTAACTTGCATATGAGCAATTGATGGTCTCTTCCACAATCTGCTCCTGGCCTTGTTTCGGCTAATGATATAGAACTTTTCCTCCGTCTCTTTTCACAGATATAGTCTATTTGATTTCTATGTATTTTGTCTGGTGAGTTCCATGTGTATAGTCATCTTTTTAAGATATTGCTTAAAAAAGGTATTTGCAACAAAGTCATTGGTCTTGACGAATTCTATCATGTGATCTCCAGCATCTATCACCAAGGCCATATTTTCTGAATACTGATTCTTCTTTGTTTATAACCTTTGCATTCCAATTGCCAGTAATTATCAATACATCTTGATGACATGTTTAATCATTTTCAGACTGAAGAAGTTGGTACAGTTCTTTAATTTCATTATCACTGGCTTCAGCGGTTGTTGTGTAATTTGAATAAAAGTGGTATTAACTGGTCTTCCTTGTAGGTGTATGGATATTATTCTATCACAGACAGCGTTGTACTTTAAGACAGACCTTGAGATGCTCTGTTTTTGGTGATGAATGCGATGCCACTTCTCTTTAATTTTTCACTCCCGGCAGAGTAAATTATGTGATTGTCAGATTCAAAATAGCCAATGCCAGTCCATTTCAGCTCACTAAAGCCTAGGATTAAATGGAGTAAAGACTGAAGTTGTCAAAAGACTGCATTTTGCTCAGATTAACCACCAATATTCATGGAAACAGCAGTCAAGAAATCAAATGACATACTGCAATAGGCAAATCTGTTGCACAAGTAGACGTTTGCTGAAGATACTTTAAAAACAATAGTAGCAGCAGTCCATTGATAAATTACTGTTAGAAATTCAAGCCAGATTCTGAAGTGGACGTGGAATGAAGCATATTATACAAGAAAGATGTTTATCTGTGTTTTACTGACTATGCAAAGGCATTTGACAGTGTGGATCATAACAAATGATGGATAACATTGTGAAGGATAGGGACTCCAGAATACTTAATTGTGTTTATGTGGAACATGTACATAGACCAAGAGGCAGTCCTTTAAACACACAAGGGGATACTAAATTGTTTAAAATCATCTCAAGAGGTACTGTATGATTAATAACCAATAGTATTGCAGGAAAAAGTCCAAGCTCCACTAAAGGCATCAACGAAAAACAAGGCTCCAGGAATTGACACAATACAAATTGAAATGTTTCAACAAACTGATGCAACCTTGAAGGCTGACAAATTGTTGCCAAGAAATTTGGAAGACAGCTACCTGACTAACAGATTGGAAGAGATATATTTATGCCTATTCCAAAGAAAGGTCACCCAATGGAATGTGAAAATCATAAAAAAAATATCATTAATATCATATCCAGGTAAAATTCTGTTGAAGATAATGCAGCGTATTGGCAAGGTGCTGCCAGAAACTCAAGTCAATTTAGAAGAGAACATGAAACTAGGAATATCATTGCTATCAAATGGATCTTGGCTGAAAACTGACAATATCAGAAAAATGTTTACCTGTGTTCATTGTCTATGCAAAGGCATTCAATTATGTGGATTATAACAGACTATGGATAACATTGTGAAGAATGGGTTGCTCATGAGGAACCTGTACATATATACCAAGAAGGACTCGTTCATACAGAGTAAGGTGAGACTGAGTGGTTTAAAATAGGAACGGTGTGCATCAGGTTGCATCCTTTCACCATACTTATTCAACTTGTATGCTGAGCAAATAATGTGAGATACCGAGAGCAAATAATGTTACATGAAGAAGAGTATGGTATCAGTATGGGAGGAAGACTCATTAACCCGTTATATGATGATACAACCCTGCTTGCTGGAAGCAAAGAGGACTTAAAATACTGATGAAGATCAAAGAACACAGGACCAATAAATAATATCATGATAAATGGAGAAAAGATTGAAGTTGTTAATGTGCTTGGATCCATTATCAATGCTCATCAAAGCAGCAGTCAAGAAATCCAATGACATGTGGCATTAGGAAAATCTACTGCAAAACAAACAAAACAAAACAAACTCCTTTAAAGTATGAGACAGCAAAGATGTCAGTTTGAGGACTAAGATGTGTCAGACCCAAGACATTCATTTTCAATTGCTTCATGCATGTGGAAGTTGAATATATGAATATGGAAATTCATAGAAGAATAGATACATTTGAATTATGGTGTTGAAGAAGAATATTGAAAGTACTATGGACTGCTAGAAGAACAAACAAATCTGTCTTGGAAAAAGTACAGCCAGAATGTTCCTTAGAAGCGAGAATGGGGAGATTTTTGTATTTCATACTTTGTACATATTGTTAGGAGGCAAAAGTCCCTGGAGAAAGACATCATGCTTGGAAAAGTGGAAGGTCAGCAAAAAGAGAAAGACCCCCAGTGAGATGGACTGACACAGTGGCAAGAACAAAGGGATCAAACACAACAACAATTGTGGGACCAGGCAGTGTTTCGTTCTGTTGTGCACAAGATTGCTTGGAGTCTGAACCAACTCTATGGCATCTAACAACAATAACCAATGCAATTGTATACGTAAATTTAAAAATAGTGTAACTATGCACATTGAAAAACTAGAGAAAAAAGTGAAAATTTAAATACATGACTCAATTTTTTAACCTAAAAAATTATTAGATGAGTGGGTTAGCAGGAGACATCCTTCCAGAGGTGTCAGTAAGGCCTGTAGAGAATTTAGAAACAAAAATAAAATCCCATCTACTTTTTACTATCAATTTTCTCTGGCAATTCTAAGCAATGCAGTGATAAAATACTCGCCTTTTGGTGCCCCAAATTTTTTATTTGTCCAAGCTCTAAACTACTGTCATTGTTACTATTAAATTTTAATTATATATATATTTACACATATTTATATGTGTTGTTGGTGTCCTGATGTGGCGCTGTGTGTTAACATGCTAGACAGCAAAATCGGTTTGAACCATAAGGTCAGCGGTTCAAGCTCACCAGCCTCTCTTCAGAAACCCTCTACAGGGTAGCTATGGGTCAGAACCAACTTGATGGCACTTAACAACACATATATTGTTAGATATGTGTAAGTATATATAAAATTAAAATATCAATCTCTCTATCTATCCATCTATCTATATCTATATAGGAATCCTGATGTGGTACTGTAGGATAAGCACTGGCCCACAAGGTCTGTTTGAACCACAAGTACAAACTCACCAGTTGCTCCTCAGAAACCCTATATAGGGTCGCTATGAGTCAGAACTGATTCAATGGCACTTAACAACAACATATATATATATGGGAGTCCTGGTGTGGCACTGTAGGATAAGCCCTGGATTGCTAACTACCTGTGGTTCAAACCCACCAACTGCTCCTTGGAAACCAATACTGGGGTTGCTATGAGTCGGAACCAACTTGACAGCACATAACAACTGTGTGTGTGTGTGTGTGTATATATATATATATATAAAAGCACTGGTATATAGTGGCCTACACATTGGGTTACTAACTGCAAGGTCAGCAGTTCAAATCCACCAGCTGCTCCAAGGGAGAAAGATGAGGCTTTCTGCTCCCATAAAGATTTGCAGCTTCAGAAATGCTATACAAGGTCATTATGAGTCAGAATTGACTCGAAGACACTTAACATACATATATTGGGGACATGGTGGCTTCATACAATAAGCACTGGACTGCAAACTGCAAGGCAATGGTTCAAGTCCACCAGCTACCCCATAGGAGAAAGAAGAGGCTTTCTGCTCTCTTGAAGATTTAAAGCCTCAGAAACCCGATACAGTGTTGTTATGAGTTAGAACCAACTCCACGGCATTTAACAACAATATATATGTAAATGCCAGTTGCTGTGGAGTGAACTCTGATAGACGGAAACCCCTTGTGAATAGACTGGTACTCTACAGTGTTTTTCTGTGGCTAAATTTTCAGATGCAGATCACCAGGCCTTTCTTCCAAGGCATCTCTGAGTGGACTCATATTGCTAGCCCTTCGGTTGGCAGCTGAGTACATTAATGGTTGGCACCTGCCAGGGGTATATTCATGTATATACGAATACCAAACCACACTTGTCATTGAGTTGGATTCTCTGTGTGCAGAATAGAACTGCATTTCATAGTGTTTTCAAGGCTGGGATCTTTCAGAAGCAGATTGCCAGGCTTTTCTT
>NW_006408570.1:3959430-3966722 GCF_000296735.1 Chrysochloris asiatica | reverse complement strand
GAAACCCTTGGTTGCTATGAGTCGAAACCCGTCGTGTCTGGTATAGAAATCACCTTCGTGACCCAATTTTCAGACTTACGTACCTACTAGTGTACATAAGTCTTGGATCAACTATCAACACTCATGGAAGCAGCAGTCAAGAAATCGAATGACGTATTGCATTAGGCAAATCTGCTGCACAAGATCTTTTGAAAGTGTTGAAGAGCAAAGATGTCAGCTTGAGGACTAAGGTGCGCCTGACCCAAGCCATGGTATTTTCAGACTTATGTACCTACTAGTGTACATAAGTCTTGGATCAACTATCTATACTCATGGAAGGAGCAGTCAAGAAATCAAACGACATATTCATTAGGCAAATCTGCTGCACAAGATCTTGTATTAATCTATTATCTTTTCCTTCTTGTACTGTAATATGAAAACACAAAAGCCAAACCCACTGTGGTTGAGTCAAATTCCAACTCATAGAGACACTATTATAGTTTATCTTAAATAATAGTTTTTACTGGCATTGCTATATACAAAAAGTCCAAGGGTATAAATTTTTTACTGTTTCAGTCCTGGTTATTGTATCATTATTTTTGTCATTATTAGTAATATTATTTGTTTCCTTTCATGGATATTACTAGAAATCATTTTGTCGTATTGAGGATGGGGCTAAAAAAAAATGACCTGTTACAGGTATCAAATACACTAGGTACATCACTGCCAATATTTCCAGAGAGAGATAACACAACTCTGAGGATCAAGTGCATTCTTTCTTTTGCAATCTTCATTATCTACACAGGACGATAATACTTTAAAGCTGGCAAGAGTTTCACAAGATTGAAATCCTTGATTTTTCTTTTTGAATGTAAAAAGGGACTCTTGCTTCTAGGAAACCTATAGCAAGCTTTAATGGGAGCAATATTAAAGGGTCAATACAACAAGGATGGCAAGATTCAGCTTTTTTTTTTTTTACTTTGGACACATCGTCAGAAAAGATTAATCATTAGAAAAGGATATCGTGGTTGGTAAGGGTCTACAGAAATGAGGGAAACCTTCAATTAGATTTATTGGTACAGTAGTTGCAATAATGAACTCAAGTGTACCAATGATTATGAATCGTGCATGATTTGTTCTGTTATTCATAAGGTCACAATGAGTTAGGGTCAACAGCAACAGCAGCAGGAGATTTTAAGACTTGGAATCTGTACATATATCAATCCTGTACACTGTGATATTAACATCCAACACATGTTTCAAGCAAAGGTGTGTCAGGTTATAGCATTCACCATAAAACTGACTTATGAACAATAAATCGTCAGCAGAGCACAAATGAACTTCTGAATAAAAAAATTCATGTTAAATGCAGCCTATACTCTTGAATATACTCCGTTTGTCCTTGAATGTAGGTGTTGCACAAACGTAGGGTAACAGCCATCCCAGTTTGTGTAGGACCGAGGGGCTTCCAGGAACATGGGGGTTCAGCGCTAGAACTGGCCAAGTCCTGGGCAAACCAGCATGAGGTGGTAACCCTAAGTGTAGGATTTGCTTATCTGCTCTGTACATATATTTGTAAACTTTAGGAATGCTTTTGTTGGCTAGCAATACCCAGCCCTCTCCATAGTTGTTTAAGCAAAGCATATTTTCATGTTCTTATCTAGCATGCAGTTGGAGGTGGGCAGAGCAGACTGGTACAGCCACCCCACATGCCACTAGTGTTCTAGGTCCCTTTTGCAATTCTGGTCAGCTGTGTTTCATATTTTTTCTTAGAATTTCATGGTTGCTAGAATGTCAGCGATACCTCCTGGCATCCTTTTCATTCAAAGGCAGAAAAAAGAGGGAAGGGAAGGGAACAGATGCTGTCAACAGGCTTTGTCTTCAGTCTCATGGTCCAGAACTGTGTCCCATCATCACCCCTATTCACACGAGAGGCTGAGAAACCTGTAAGTCCTATTACAGGTATGGCATTGTAGGATAAACACTGGATTGATAACTGCAAGATCAGCTGTTCAAACCCACCCGCTGCTCTCAGAGACCCACTATGAGTTGGAACGAGTTCAATGGCATGCAACAATAAGGCAGAGGAAGCCGAGGGAGAAGGGGCTCGAAATGGGTGTTGAATAGGCCAAACTACATGTTGGGATCACCACAATAGTAAAAGTCAGAAGCATATTTCTCCATAGTATCTTATTATCTGGTAGACCCCCTCAAAGGTGAACACAGCATATTTTGCAAAATTTATACAATAGGTTTCATACCATAAGTCAAGCCTAAGTATGACTCTCAGAAAAATACATTCAAAAGTTTTCTCCCATGCTGGTCTTTGTGATAGCTGCCCATTTCTTGGTGACTGTCAAACAGATTTCTGCCTAACAAGTCCTACAGTGGAGACAGAGGGATATTGGGTTGTATTCTTTTCAATTTGTTAGTGACCCACAGTGATGAATAAATATACACAGAAGTTTTGATTTTTTGCCCCCAAGTGGAATGACAATAGTCATATAAATACTCAGAGAAATCTTTTCAGTGGGGATACCTTTGACATTTATCATATATATTGATATAGAGTCTCCTGACAAAATGTTTCCTTCCTTTCCAATTACTGGAAAACATGCTAAAAGCACTTAAAAAAAAAAATCACAGCATTTCATTTGATCTATTACTGTCAAGAAGATACCAAATTTAGTTTGTTCCTTTACCAGTGCTGTGCATCTATCATGTACCAGACACTGTTCTCAGAGCTTGGAATACGACAGTGAAAAAGAGAAAAACAGACCAAAATTTTTACCCTTCTGATAAATACATTCTAGTGGGAAAAAGAGACTAGAAACCAAGAAAATATATGTTATAGATGTTGGCAATACATACAGTGAGAAAAATAAAGCAGGGAAGGGAAAGAAGAAATGAGGGGGATCAGGGAAGACTTCACTAGGAAGATGGCATTTGAACAAAGATTTAGAAGTGGTGAGAGAATGAGTCAGGCAGATGTGTGGAAAGGAATGGTCCAGGCAAAGGGAAAGCAAATGTAAAGGCCCTGAGGCAAGAGCATGCCTGCCTTTTAAGGAAGATCCAGGAAGTTGGAAGAATGTAAGGGATGGGAGTAGAGATAGTTGGTAGGGAGGAGGGCAGGCTGGGTCTAGTCGGGTCAAACCTTGTAAGGACTCTGGCTTTTCTCTGAGTGAAATGATGGGAGCATGGAGGTCTTAGACAGAGTGATATGGTCTGATTGATATTTGAGAAGGATCTCCGTGGTGTTAAGAATAGAAGATGTAAGACTCAGCAGGGAGAGCCGGCAGCGGCTGTTGTAATAATCCAGGTGGCTTGGTTAATGGTGATACCAGTGGAGTTGGTGAGAAGAACGGAATTTTGGCTACAGAATGATGAGGATGACAGTATTGACTGATGGACATCTGAGAGAAAGATTTTTGGCCTGAGCAAGTGGAAGGGTGGGAATGACCATTGTTGATGTGGAGAAGACAACTTGGGCTGGTGGAAGTCAGTTAGGGACACGCTAAATTCAAGCAAAGACATTTAAGCAAAGATTTCAAGTAGGGCAGCTGAATATGCCAGCTTGGGCTAGGAGTGCTATTTCAAAGCTTCACAAAACCAGAGGGTCTGCTGCATGAGCTGGGACTTTGTTCTACTCATTCTGAAAACAAGCAGGAGAGGACAAATTATCACCTCCATAATTAAAGCCTTTAGGATTAGGCGGTTTAGTTTCGATCACACAGCTGTAAATAACAGATTGTATCCATCTGGGGTTCCACCCATGCTTGCCACCACAATTGTGTTAACCTTGACATCCTCAGGAAATGCTCTATAGCACACTGAAATGTGATCTAGAAACACATCAATATTTAAGTCAGAATGAGGCAGTTGAAGCTGAAAAATGCTCTCAAGACCAATATGTTCTGGAAAGTCTACCCACAGATATGCTCTAAACCTTTGCTATTGAACCTGGGCTCATCAAATGAAAAAATAGAAATTTTAAAAAACACAAGGTCCGTGGTTTGAGCCCGCCTGCCACTCAGCCAGAGAAAGATGAGACTTTCTGCTCCCTCAAAGACGTAAAGCCTCAGAAACCGTATACAGGGTCACAATGAGTCAAAACTGACTTAAAGGCACTTAACAACAACAACAAATCTAAAATGGCTTCTGTACCTTTTTCTGACTCTTCTGTTTACCTAATAAAACAAAACCTGAGGGTCAAAGTTAGGGTCAGAATCCCCCCAGGCATCTGGTGGTTTTGGACCTCGGTTATAATGGATATATGTGTAGGTGTTTCATCCTTGCTGTCTCTGGTCTTGGGCACCAAGGGCAATATTAGGGTTTCCTGAACATAATGGTAGCTTGTAGTCAAGAGTGACCCAGTTACAATGTGGCAGTCTCAGAGGTTATGCTTCCACCTGAAATTTATAAATGTAACAATTTTCCACGTTCCTACCAGTATTTTGTGGAGTCCTGGTGTGGTGCTGTGAATTAATGCTCCAGACTGCAAAGACGTTTGAACTGCAAGGTCGGTAGTTCAAGCTTACCAGCTGCTCTTCGGAAACCCTATATAGGGTCTCTATGGGTTGGAACTGACTCGATGGCTCTTAACAACAACCAGCAGCTTTTTCACCTGAATCCACTTATAATTTACATTTGTTTGGATACAACTGAAGTTAATTATTACTCAGTATATTCATTTGCTGTTTTATATCTTTTCTTCTGCCCCACCACCCCCAGTCCCCACCCCCATAATTTTTAACCAATGTTCTTGATACATATAGTTTACTGGTTTTATTTCTAACCAACAGAGCATGAATGATTTATCTATTCTATAAGACTCTCAAGTTGTTCTGTTTAGTAACTGGTCTCTGAGTATACCCTTAGTACCCTATTTTGAAAATTTGATTTCATTTCTGGTGGTAACTTGTTGTTAGATGCCATCGAGTTGGTAGTGACTCATAGTGACCCTATGTACAACAGAACTGAACACTGCCCGATCCTGGGCCAACCTCATAATCGTTACTACGCCTGAGCCCATCGCTTCTGCCACTGTGCCAATCCATCTCATTGGGGGTCTTCCTCTTTTTCTCTGACCCTTCACCAAACATCATATACTTCTCCAGAGGACTGGTGCCTCTTGACAACATGTCCAAAGTATGAGACATGAACTCTGGCCATTGTGGCTTTCAAGGAGAATTCTGGCTGTACTTCTTCCATAGATCTGTTTGTTCTTTTGGCAGTCCATGGTACTTTCAATATTCTCCTCCAACACCATAACTGAAATGCATCAATGCTTCGACAGTCTTCCTTAATCACTGTTCAACTTTCACGTGCATGTTGCTGTTGTTAAGTGCCATCAAGTCGATTCCAACCCATAGCGACCCTGTATAAGCTTTCCAAGAAGCAGAGATTATTGAAAATACCATGGCTTGGGTTAGTTGTATCTTAGTTCTCAAATTGACCTCTTCTTCAATACTTTAAAGAGGTCTTGTGCAGTAGATTTGCCTAATGCAATATGTTGTTTGATTTCTTGACTGCTGCTTCCATGAGTGTTGATAGTTGATCTGATCAAAATGAAGTCTTTGACAACTTCAATCTTTTCTCCATTTCTATGGATGTTGTTTATTGGTCCAGTTGTGAGCATTTTTGTTTTCTTTGCATTGAGGTGGAACACATATGGAAGACAGCTGTGGTCTTTGATCTTCATCACTAAGTATTTTAACTCCTTTCCACTTTCAGCAAGTAAGGTTGTATCATCTACATATCGCAGATTGTTAATGCGTCTTCCTCCAAACGTGAGACCATATTTTTCTAAATATAACCAAGCTTCTTGGATTATTTGCTCAGCATATAGATTGAATAAATATGGTAAAAGAATACAACCCTGGTGCACATCTTTCCTAATTTTAAGCCACTTGGTGTTCCCCTGTTTTGTTCCAACAACTGCCTCTTAGTCTATATACAGGTCCCACATGAGCACAATTAAGTGTTCCAGAATGCTCATTCTTTGCAATGCTACCCTATTTTGTCATGATCCACACAATTGAAAGCTTTTGCGTAGTCAATGAAGAACAGGAAAACATCTTTCTGGTATTTTCTGCTTTTAGCTATGATCTATCTGACGTCAGCAATGACATCCCTTGTTCCATATCCTCTTCTGAATCCGGCTTTCACCTCTGGAAGTTCTCTGTCAATGTATGCTTGCAGCCATTTCTGTATTACCTTTAGTAAATCTTTACTCGCAAGGGATATCAGTGATATTGTCTGATGATTTCCGCATTCCGTTGGGTTACCTCTCTTTGGAATGGGCTCTAATATGGGTCTCTTCCAGTCAGTTGACCATGTAACTGTTTTCCAAATTTCTTAGCATAGATGAGCGAGTGCCTCCAGTGCCGCATCAGTTTGTTGAAAGATTTCAGTTTGTATTCCACCTATTCCCAGTACCTTGTTCCTTGCCACTAACTTCATTGTACCTCAGACTTCTTCCTTCAAGATCATTGGTTATTATATGGTACCTCTTGAAATGACTGAACATTGACCATTTCTTTTTGGTACAGTGACTCTTTGTATTCCTTCCATCTTCTTTGGATGTTTTCTATATCATTCAGTAATTTGCAAACTGAGGTTTTAATTGTTTCTTTAGTTCTCTTAGCTGAGCATGTTGTTCCCTTTTGGTTTTCTAACTCCAGGTCTTTGCACATTTCCTTATGAGTCCTGTGACAAAGTTTATCCCAAAGTTCCCCATTCTGTTACTTCTCCAGTATAGACTCCGAATTGAACTGCATCCTAATGTTCAGCCTGAAACTGATTCTTTATCTCTGTGCCTAAAAACAAAACAAACAACTTTC
This sequence comes from Chrysochloris asiatica, assembly GCF_000296735.1. Taxonomy (NCBI): domain Eukaryota; kingdom Metazoa; phylum Chordata; class Mammalia; order Afrosoricida; family Chrysochloridae; genus Chrysochloris; species Chrysochloris asiatica. The sequence continues at coordinate 3,959,901 of NW_006408570.1, read as the reverse complement.
CAAGTATGCTGTTATTGTTGTGAAGTGCCACTGAGTTGGTTCTGACTCATAGCTATCCTGTATAGGGTTTCTGAGACTTTAAATATTCATGGGAGCAGAAAGCCTCATCTTTCTCCCATGAAGCAGCTGGCAGGGTCGAAGTGTGGACCTTGTTGTTTGTAGTCCAGTGCTTATCATGCGGTGCCACTGGTTACCCTTTCAAAGTATATATATGTTGTTGTTATTAAGTGCTGTGGAATTGGTTTTGACTCACAGTGATCATGTATAGGTTTCAGAGGAGTGGCTGGTGGGTTTGACCCACAGACCTTGCAGTTCAAACTTACGTTCCAGACCAGTGAGTTATCCTGCGGCACCACACCAGGACTCCAGACACACACACATATACATATTTTATTATTATTATTATTGTTACTAAGTGCCACTGAGTTGGTTCCAACTCATAGCGATGCTGTATAGAGTTTCTGAGGAGCA
>NW_006408570.1:3943517-3957630 GCF_000296735.1 Chrysochloris asiatica | reverse complement strand
GCTCATGTATGAGATTACTAGCAAGCATACTGAATAATCAGATGAGGGCCAGTTTGCTATGTCTGCTAGGTGACCAAGGTCTGATCCTCAGAGCCTATGGTTTGGACGGTCTGCAACGCTTGGGCCGACAGGGCCTTGAACTCCTGACCGGGTCTGCACGGTCTGCCACAGATTCCCCCTTATTTATTATTTGTTTGAGGGTCCATTATCTTTTAATTCCATTTGTCCATGAACTTTTTGAAGCATCCTCATATTTTCTACCAAACTTCAAGCTAAAGTTTAAACTCTGCAGAGAGTTTTGTCTCCATTGTCCAAGCATAGTAGTCCAACAGGAAGTTCATCATTTCCCCTTTCTGTGATCAAAGCTGATTCAGCGATGCTGAATGTAGAGTATCTAGAAATTCCAAATCAAAGTACAGTGCTAGACTTCTGAAAGACTTCCTGTGTTTACTTACATGCATCTTTAGACATGCCTGAAGTTGAAAACGCTTTAATGTCAGAAGTAGTATTTTGTTTTGTTTTGAAGTGGATATGGGTATCATGAAGAGACAGAAGAGAATGTGGCAAGGATATGGATTGTAGTAAGGTCTTACATGAGGTGCCTATTAGTGGCATTGCTGTGTGTAGGGGGATGGACCACACTCCCTAACACTGTCAGAAGGGATGACACCAAAATGACCGCAGGGTCAGTAGTAGCAGCTGTGGGCAGGGCTGCACTGAAGAAGGAGGAACGACCAGAGCAATGATATCCCTAGGGTTGGGGCCACCCACCATCCAGTACAGTCCCTTGTCACCACTACCATGACTGCCCCCATCACCCAGTCACTCAGTATAGTAGCTCATCATCCCCTCCCACCTCCCCACCCCCCATTACCCATCAGTCACAGCACCACCATGGGGCAGAAAGGAGAGTCTCCACTTTTGTTAATGGGAGTTGGGCAGCAGCTTTGAGGAGGAGCTGTGGGGAGGGGGTGGGGCCAGGTCACTATGTCCACTGGGAGTTACATGGGGTGTGACACCATGAGTTACTTTACTGGGTGACACGAAGCCTAGGAACAGCACTGGTGCCTAAGGGTCTTCCCTAACTGCTTTGAGCAAGCAGAGGGCCATTGTTCCTCTCTTCCTTTCTCCTCCTCATTGTTCGTATTTTCCAAACATTGAATTTATTTCAGCTGAGTTCTCTTAGAACGCAAAACCACACTCAAGGTGTGTGCAATTCACAGATGCCAACCTGACCTACTCATCTTCGAACATTTATTTGTGCTTCATTCTTTTTTTTTTTTTTTCTTTCATATTTTTATTGTGAATTGAGTGATAGTTTACATGGGAGAACATCAGGTTTACATTCACCTTATCATATTTTGTTTCATTGCAATGATTACAATCCCCTCCATGCATCATCATTCAATAGCATTTTCTTCCATTCTCTCTGGATGCTTTTTTGTTTGACCGTTTTTGGATGTACACCGAAGCACTCAGGAACATATAACCATTCAAACAACCAAAGGGTACACCCTTCAAGCCCGCTCCCCCCTTCCCCTGCCCCCCATCAACACACAGCCCCTCTCCCTCCCTGATTCCAGAGTCCCCAGCAGCTCCATGTCTCTGCGTTATCATCTCTTTCTCCATCTCTGGCATCACTGCTTCTCTGGATAGGGTCCCTCACTCTGCTTTTCTCCCTTGATGGTCCCAGGGTTTTCTGCTTCTGGACTGCAAGATCAACCACTCCCCTCATTTTGTTACAAAACATCTACCTTTACATTTGAAACACTCACATTCAGTCCTGATATTGTGCTTCATTCTTATAAAACCATGCAATGAAGAAGTCACAGCAGGAAAACGGGCGTGTAAGCGGGTTGTAGGAGGAGAGCCCAACAGTGATGGCTCATCTGGTTAGGATTTTGAAGAGTAAGATTTCAATGGCGTAAACATTCTGAGGGGACTAGTCAGATTGTCTTTATTCCTACTTTTCTGAGCATTTAAGAAAAATTGGAATCTGTGATTTCACACATAAGAGTGTGTGGTTGGCTGGTTCAGGAATATGGATGCGGAGCTTGAGGTTTTCTGTTTGTTTGGAAATCAGCTTCAGGTTTGGCATCAACACATTTTCCAGAGATTTTTGGATCTACTATTTTCAAAAGGAGTTCTGGTATTGTAGTGGTTATGAATCGGGCTGCGATCCGCAAAGTCAGCAGTTCGAAACTACCAGCTGTTCCATGGAAGAAAGATGAGGCTTTCTGCTCCCATAAAGATGTACAGCCTTGGAAACCCTATGCAGCGTTGCTGTGAGTCAGAACTGACCCCACGGCACATAACAACAACAACAATTTTCAAAGGATTAGGCGTGCCTGGGTGATGCAAACCGTTTATTTGTTCAGCTGCTATCTGAAAGGTTAGTGGGTCCAGTCTACCTCGATGCACCCCAGAAGAAATGCCTGGAAATCTATGTCTGAAAACAGTCACTGAAAGTCCTATGGAGCACAATTCTACAATGACACATATGAGTTGCTATGAGTTGACCCCAGGGCAAATAGACTAGGGAAAAAATGTCATCAGCTGAGACAAGTGAATGATAGGAAGGGAAGATGGTTTGAGGCTTGGCAAGTCTTAGGTTCAGATGTAAACCTCAGAGGATCTGCAACCTTCCTGAGTTTCATGTTTACTTTTATGAGGGTTTCCCCAACACTAGCCACATCCCTCAGAAATAGTAACATCAGATTTGCAGAGGTGAAACCCTTTCTGAGAATCGAGTCAGGTATAGGTGTTGTTGTTGTTGTTGGTAAGTGCCATCGAGTAGGCTCTGACTCATAGTGACCCTGTATAGGATTTCCAAGGTAGTTCTTGGCAAAATCTTTCAACCAGTAAGAAGGGTTGTTGTTGTTGCATGTCATTGAGTCGGTTCCAGCTCATAGCGATCCTGTATAGGGTTCCATGATCGACTGGTGAGTTTGAACCACTGGTCTTGTAGTTATCAATGCAGTGCTTATCCTGCAGTGCCACACCAATGAATGCTCCAGTTAGAAGGATTTGTTGTTAAATGCTGTCGAGTCATTTCTGACTCATAGCAACCCTGTATAGGGTTTCCAAAGAGCAGTTGGTAGGTTTGAACCACCGAACTTGAGATTCAAACCCACCTTCTGGCCTAGTGCTTATCCTACAGCGCCACACCAGGATTCCACTTAGAAGGGTAAGAGTCCTGAAATGTCTTGGCTTTATTTAGACATTTTGGCTGCAGGCTAATTTGTGGAATGAGGATTGAAAAACATAACCAAAAAAGGTTTGTGGGGGTGGGCTTCCACGGGTAACTGATTAAGGGCTTAGCTTGATGACATTAACATGGAAATAAAAAGAGGGGGAAAAGACTGAATAATTAGAAGCATATGGCTAGCGTAGCATGCAACAGATGTGTTTTCATATGGGAAGACTTCTCTTCCTGGTTAACGATTTAATGGGAAAATTACTCTCCAGTATGAAGCCTTTCCTTCCGTGGATCTTTGCTTCAGTTGTATGCCTTCAGCAAACAGGATGCCATTCTGCTCATTCTATGAGGCCATGGGATATGAGTATTGGCCACGGCACCCATCTCAAATTCAGGACCCTCTTAAACTGCATCGTTACAGAATCCTCCCTGTTCCCACCCCCATGCTCACCAGACCTGGACACGGGGTCAGTAAATGTTTTGCTGGCCTCCAAACCCTGCCTGGAAGGTTTCTGCCTAAGTTAATTGGGCTACCCTCACAATTCAGTGCAGGGTAGGTTTGCTTTTATCTTTTATCTTTCCATTGTCACACGGATTACAGTGAAGTAAGGGCTTTGTTCTTTAACAGCAATCTACCTGCAGTGCTGGGTGGTGGATTCCAGGCAGCTACTGAAAACCTTATGGAGCACAGTTCTGTTCTGACAGGCATGGGGTTACCATGAGTCAATGGCAAATACTTTGTTTATTATAGGAAGAGAAATGCAAAGAGTTACTATTCTTACTTCTGCAGAATGGACAATTACTGGGGACCCCAGTACAGAGAAGAGTCTGGCAGAACTTAGAGCCCTATGAGAACAACTCAACAAATTGTTTTCTCTGACCAAGCCCAGTGAGTGGGAATTCCAGGGAGGCAGATTTTGCCTTGATATTAGGGAGTGACCTTTTGACTGCTAACCAGTAACCACTTGCCCTGGAGTTGATTCTGACTCATGGAGCCACGGCGTATGTCAAAGAGGAACTGTGCTGCTCCATAGAGTTGTCAAAGGCTGATTTTTCAGAAGTAGATCACAAGGTCTTTCTTCTAAGATGCTTCTGGTGGACCTGCAGCTCCAACCTGGTGGTTAGCACTGACATTACCCAGAAACTCATTGACATTACCCAGAAATTCATTGACATTACCCAGAAACTCCTCTGACTTTAGAAAGGCCCAAATGAGGAAACTGATGTCTATGTATGAAGTTCAAGCCCAGCGGCTTGAACTTCTACCAGGGAAAGGGATACCAGGATGTTTCAATGAGCCGGTAATGGATGTCTCTTAAGGTGACGTCCAATTCAGGTTCAGGCCATCTACTGTTGAGATGTGCCAAATTCCTTCTTTCCTCTAAGATTTGGTTTGTCCATCCAGAAGCCTTGGTGGTCTTGGCCAAATTTGTAACTTCACCTGCAAGGGGGTGTTTGTGTGCTGCTCTGAATTTGCTGATGGTTGGGGGAGCACAAGGACTCCTTGAAGACTGAGACTCAGGTAGTAACAGGAACTTGGCAACTGACAGACTGCAATTGTGCTTCCATAATAATAGTAATTAATGCAAGAATAATAGTTTCATTCTCTATTTCCTATTGCCACTTTTGTTCTGGTCAGTTTGCAAGTCCAACAGTAGGAATTTTAACCACTGCTAAGGTGTAGGTTTTGTTTGTTTGGTTTTAGCATTCATTTATTTAGATTATGAAAGTGGTATGCTGCCTATAAGAAATTTAGAAAACGAAGAAAGTAATGAATATAAATTAAATGATAATGTCACAAGCCAGTGATAACTACTATTAGCATATATCTTGTCATATGTTTCTGATCTTTTTCTGCATATAGGAATATGTTGTTTTACAAAGTAAAAAATGTGGCCATATGGCTGTTTTAGTAAATCAATTTCTAATTTAACAATATAATGTGGTCTTTTCAAGTCACTGGCTATACAGCCAAGACAGTATTTTTACTTGTTGCATAGGATTGTAATATGTTGTTCTTATTAAATATGCTATCAAGTCTGTTCTGATTCATAGCGATCCTGTTAGGGTTTATGAGGGTTTCAGAAGTAGATCACTGGGGGGTTTGAATTTCTGACCTTGTGATTAGTAGTCCAGTGCTTATCTTACAGTGCTACACAATATATTGTGGTCTTTCCAAGTCACTGTATATGAACCTAAAGTACTATTTTTAAGGTCGGGTACGCTTGTAATATACAATGTATAAAATGGTTAACAAGCTTGTCTGCTAACTGGAAGGTTGGAGGTTCAAGTCCACACAGAGGTGCCTTAGAAGAAAGACTTGGTTATCTATTCTGAAAAATCAGCTGTTGAAAAGCCTCTAGAGAAAGTTCTACTCTGACACATGGGGTTGCCATGAGGCAGAGGTGACTTGATGTTGATTGGTTATTTATTAATATGTTAGTATATTATATACAAATAATGGAGTCCTGGTATGGCATTGTAGGATAAAGCACTGGACCCCAAGGTTGGCTTGAACCAACTCGATGGCACTTAACAACTATAATATGTTGTTGTTGTTAAGTACCATCAAGTAGGTTCTGACTCACAGAGACCCTGTGTAGGGTTTCTGAGGAGTGGTTGGTGGGTTTGAACTGCTGACCTTGTGGTATACAGCCGAGTGCGGATCCTACAGCACCACACCAGGATGTTAGTATATTTAATCTATTCCCTAAATGTCCTAGATCTAGGTTACTTCAAATTGTTTTTGCTATTTAAAAACACTATGGTAATAAAAGTTTTTTAGTCTAATCCTTGCACATATATTTTAATACAAATACGCTACACATGGACTTAGATTTGAATTTATGCTTCAAAATATATAAACATTAATCAAGTTTTTCATATTTATTTTCAAATTGTTCTTCCAAGATGTCAAGCCTATTATTCTCAAACCAGCAGGACCTGATAAAACTCATTTCCCCATATCTCTTTTAATCCTAGTTATGATGATTATTATTATATACTTGCCAATATGGTGGAGTCCTGGTGTGGCGCTGTGGGCTAATGCATCAGACTGCAAAGTCATTTGAACTGCAAGGTCGGTGATTCAAGCTCACCAGCTACTCCTTAGAAACCCTATACAGGGTCTCTATGGGTTGGAATTGACTTGATGGCACTTAACAATAACAATTTGGTAGGTAAACCATAACATCTTGTTTTTTTTCCAATTGCATTTCCTGGTTATTATTGAGCTTGGACATGCCTTAGCATCAGTGTTTGTTCATGTTTCTTTTTTGGTGAATTGTATGTTCAATTCCTTTGTTCATTTTTCTGTTGGACCATTTGTAATTTTCCTGTTGATTAATAAAAGGAAATTGTGTTCTATGTTATGGATATGTAATCTTTACTTCCCTGATAAGTAGCAGATTTTTCCTCCCATAATTATTTGTTTGTCAATTTGATTTTAGACATCTTTTGATTATACACGTTTAAAAGAAAATGTCAATTGGCTACCCAAAATGGGGGTGGGGCTAAAAAGGCAAGAAGTGACTGGCTTACAAGCTTTCAAGAGGGAACCTAGATCCAGAGGGCATGGAGGATGGTAGAATCTCCAGTGAGTAGTATCCAATCTGTCTGGGCGGGGCTGATGAAATGAAATGCAGATAGGTCTCTTGTGGTACAATAGTTATCAGGACTGATTGTGAGGCTTGGAAATATAAAGGTAGACATTTTGTAGCAAAAGGAGGGGAGTGGTTGACTTTGCAGTCTAGGAGCAGAGGTCCCTGGGACCATCAAGGGAGAAGAGAGGAGAGCGGGACCCTACTCAGAGAAGCAGTGACACCAGAGATGGAGGCAGAGATGATGACGTGCAGAGATGGAGCAGCTGGGGACTTTAGATCCAGAGAGGGAGAGGGGCTGTGTGCTGATGACTGGGGGGCAGGCTTGTAGGGTATACCCTTTGGTTGGTTGATGAGGCATGGAGGGGATTGTAACCATGACATTGAAATAATATATGATAGGATGAATGTAAAACTAATGTTCTCCCATGTAAACTATCACATAATTCACAATAAAACATTTAAAAAAACAAAAAAGAAAATGTCAAAATCTAATGTCTTGCTCTTTACAATTTATTTTTGGCATCACTCTTAGAAAGTACTTCCTCACTCAAAGTGTGTATATTTACTCCTCACTTATCAACAATCTCACTGTCTGACACTTTGCATTAAAAAAATCCACTATCTGACTATTTTGCACGTTAAGGACATACATCTGGCATTAATGAACGTCAACGTCCAAATGAGACTGACGTCAACTGTGACGGTTATGTGTCAGCTTGGCTGGGCCATGATGCTCAGTGGTTTGGCAGTTATGTAATGGTGTCTTCAGCTTCCATTTTGTGATCTGCTGTGATGTTGTTTGTTGTTGTTAGGTGCCATCAAGTCAATATAGACTCATAGCAAACTTATGCACAACAGAACGAAACACTGCCCTATCCTACGCCACTCTTACATTCGTTGCTATGCTTGAGCCCACTGCTGCTGCCACTGAGACAATCTCTTAGAGGGTCTTCCTCTTTTTCACTGACCCTCCACGTTACTAAGCATGATGTTCATCTCCAGTGACTAGTCCCTCCTGATAATACGTCGAAAGAATGAGAGACAAAGTCTGCCCCTCCTGGCTTCTAAGGAGCATTTGGGGTGTATTTCTCCCACCACAGATTTATTTGTTCCTCTGGTAGTCCATGATACTTTAATATTCTTCTCCAACACCATAATTCACATGTATCAATTCTTCTAGTCTTCCTTACTCATTGTCTAACTTTCACATGCATATGAGGCTATTGAAAATACCATGACTTGGGTCAGGCGCACCTTAGTCCTCAAACTGACATCTTTGCTCTTGAACATCTTTAAAGAGGCCTCTGCAGCAGATTTGCCTAATGCAATATGTTGTTTGATTTCTTGACTGTTTCTTCCATGAGTGCTGATTGTGGATTCAAGCAAAATGAAGTTTTTGATAGCTCCAATCTTTTTTCATTTATGTGGGTATTATTTATTGGCCAAATGGTGAGGATTTTTTGTTTTCTTTATATTGAGGTGCAACCCATACCAAAGGCTCTGGTCTTTAACCTTCATCAGTAACTATTTGAAGTCCTCTTGACTTTCAGCAAGCAAGGCTGTATCATTTGTATACCTCAGATTGTTACTGAGTCTTCCTCCAATCCTGAGGCCATGTTTTTCGTCACATAATCCAGATTCTCAGATTATTTGCTTAGCATTGAATAAGTGTGGTGAAAGAATACAACAGTGGCACAAAGGTGGCACACACCTTTCCTAATTTTAAACCATTCAGTGCTCCCTTGTTCTGTTCCCACAACTGCCACTAGGTCTATATATCGGTTCCCATGAGCACAATTAAGTGTTCTGAATACTCATACTTCACAATGTTGTCCATAACTTGTCATGATCCACACAATTTAAAGTCTTTACAGAGTCAATAAAGCACAGGTAAATATCTTTCTGGTATTTTCTGCTTTCAGCCAAGATCCATCTGCTGTCAGCAATGATATCCCTCATTCCACGTCCTCGTCTGAATTCGGCTTTAACCTCTGGCGTTCCTCTGTCAATGTACTGTTTGCAACTAGTTTTGAATTATCTTTAGCAAAATTTTTCTTGCATGTGCTATTATTGATATTGTCCAATGAGTTGCACATTCCATGGGGTTGTCTCTCTCAGGAATGGGAACAAACATGGATCTCTTTCAATCAGTTGGCCAGATAGCTGTCTTCCAAATTTCTTGGCATAGATGAGTGAGTGTCTCCCGTGCTGTTTCAGTTTGTTAAAAGATTTCAAATTTGTATTCCATCAATTCCTAAAGCCTTGTTTTTCATTAGTGTCTTTAGTGCTGCTTGGACTTCTTCCTTCAGTACCATTGGCTCTTGATCATATGCTGTCTCTTGAAATGGTTCAGCATTGACCATTTCTTTTTGGTACAGTGACTCTGTGTATTCCTCTGTAACCCTATACAGGGTTGCTGAGTCGGAACCGACTCCACAGCACATAACCACCATCATATATACATATTTTAATATTCTATACATATATAAAGCTTATATATGTATATGTAAAGAGAGGTTTAGATCAAGGAAATGACTCACACAATTTTTAAAGTGGGCAAGTCCCAAGTATGAGGGTCAAATGTCAGGTAAGAGGTTTCTGACTCACATAGCTGCAGGGCTGATGAATCCAAGATTGGCAGGTCAGACGGTAGGCAGGTAGGTCAACAGGTAAAAAGGCAGGCTGCTGACAACTTCCAGAATCAGCAGGTAAGAGGGCAGGCCACTGGCTCAAGGCCAAAGAACTGGAGGTGGGAGGGTGAGCCAAATTCAAGATCCAGACCCAGCAAAGAGAAAACAAACTTTGTCTGAGTGTCCAATTTATTGAAAGCTCCATCCTCCACATCCCCAAGGAGCCTCCTTTTAATTGATTGGTGGTAGTGGTTATGTGCCATGGATTCAGTTCCGACTCATAGCGACCCTGTACAGGGTTTCCAAGGCTGTAAATCTTTAAAGGAGCAGAAAACCCCATCTTTAGAACTGCTGACCTTGTAGTTTGCAGGGCAATTCGTAACCACTACGCAACCAGAGCTCCTTTTCAATTGATTAGCTTCTTATATAATATCTAATCATGGGGAATTACTACATCTTAACTGCCAAACACTGAAATTCTTGGTCTAGTCAAGTTGACAAAACCTTCTCTATCACATGTAGTACTGATATTATATGAAAATATCTGGTAAAGGAAATTGCTGCTCATTTCATATGAAATCTATTCCTAGCTCTATAGCTATGCTTATTAGAAACCTCTTATCCATTAACACAGTGGTTACGTGCTCAGCTGCTAACTGAATGGTTGGAAGTTAAAAACCATCAGCTGTTCCTTGGGAGAGATACATGGCAGTCTGATCCTAAAAAGATTTACAGATTTGGAAAACCTATAGAGAAATTCTACTGTGCCCTACAGGATCACTATAAGTTGGAGTCAACTTGATGACATTAAAATTTTTTTTAGCAAAATCCTTGACTTTTTAACATATGTATTAGAACATCACAACTAACTAAACTATCTCATTAGTTCCTGAATTCTTCCATTGTAGTTAAGTGCCATTGGGTCGGTTTCAACTCATAGTGACCCTGTATAGGGATTCCAAGGAGCAGCTGGTGGGTTTGAACCACTGGCTTTGTGGTTAACATGCCAATGCTTATCCTACAGAGTCACACCAGGACTCCATTTTCTTCCACTGTTGTTGTTGTTAAGTGCCATTAAGTCAGTTCCGACTCATAGTAACCCTATAAAGGGTTTTTGAGGAACAATTGGTTGGTTTGAACCACCAACCTTGTAGTTAACAGTCTAGTGCTTACCTTACAGCACCATATGAGGACTTCAGATTCTTCCCGAAAAGCCAAGAAATAATTTGCTCTAAATAAATACAATAATTTATTACAAAAGATGACAGATCAATCCTGAAAATAGAGTTTGGTGTCATTCCATCACATTGGACTAGAACTTGCCCCAAACACGTTCTCCTTCAGAATGTCCCACTGGAGTTTCCTGGGTCCTATGGATACCTCTAAACCAATTGTCATTGAATTGATTCTGACTTAGGGCAACTCCATCTGCTCCAAAGTACAACTGTGCTCCATGGTGCTCTCATGGCTCTGAACTTTCACATATAGATCACCAGGCCTTTTTCTAAAGAGCCTCTGAGTGGACTTGAGCCTCCAACCTTTTGGTTAGTAATCCCAACGACTAAGCACTTGTGCCAACCAGAAGCTTATTGGTTGACCCTGGGCACACTTTAAACTCAACTTTCTCCAAGTTTTGAATGTGCAGGAGCCATCTTTATACACACAGTTCTTGTAACATTGAAGCTCAGAATCAGCTAATCAAGTGTTTACAGCATCTGATAGACACATAGGAGTGCTAAGAAGGCAATGCAGGTGGCATGTTTGCAGATAAAAGAATTCTCTGTCCATTGTTGAGAAGACTAAGCACTTGGCAGCACGTTCTCTTCCTCGAGGCCCAGGATGCTTGAGCTTCATTTTTGAATCACAGTCCACAGAGAGAATTGAGCTGGGCTAGACTTGCAGTCAGCCAAAGGCCGTAGCAGCATACTAAACAGGTCTGTAGGATGGTGATGGTGACTACCCAGTTAGAACCCATGAAGCCATCAAAGTCCAACAAAGGCACTATGAGGTCCGTGTATACTGCAGCTGCCACCAAAGTTGTAATCTCAGAACCCACTGGTGTACTTTGGTTTCCTTTGTTGTTGCTGTGAAGTGCCATCGAGTCAGTTCTGACCGAGAGTGACCCTGTACAGGGTTTCTGAAGAGCAGCTGGTGAGCTTGAACTGCTGAATTTGTGGTTCAAATCAACTTTGCAGTCCAGCACATTAACCCACAGTGTCACACCAGGACTCCTAGTAGCTTTAATATTTTGAAGTTTTATTTCCTCATAAATAATGATATTTTCTATAATTAATGAAATTTTAACAATCTCTTTCCTACATATATCTTTTTCATGCTTGTGTCTTACTTTAATATCAAGAAGAAAAAAACAATCAAATAAGATAAACTTAGCTTCACCTTGTAAGTCATTGGAATGCTTCTATTTTTCACTGTAAATGTGGTATTGCCAGTTTGTTTCAGAAATAATTTGTTATTCTAAAAAAATTCTATTCCTTATTTACTGAATTCTCTTTTTAAAAAATGGATTTCTAATTATCTTTTTTTTTTTTTTTTTTGCCAGTTTTCCATTGTAAACTGGCATTTACAATGAAGTCCTGGGCCTGGCTATTTATGTGGTAAATTACAAGAATGGGTTTTCCATTGTTGAGTCAAAATTTCATTCTAGAATAATAAGCCCTGTTTGAACACAGAATGGATATATATTTTTAAATAAATTATTCAGAGTTTTCCTAACACTTTATTCTGAAATTTTTCTTTTGCATTGCTAGAATAAATTGGTCTGTAGCTTTTACTGTAATTTTTGCCATCAGTGATGTTAACTTTATTCTATAAATTAAATTTTACTTTATAAATTAGAAAGTTTTTCTCCTTTTTTTTTTATTCTCTGGAACAGTTTTTAAAATATGGAACTTATTATTATTATTTTCCCCTTAAATTCTTAAAAGAATTCACTGGTAAATTGTTTGACTCTGTCCTTTTAGAACATTCTTCCCCAGGTCTCTGGTAAGCGCTCCAAGTCAGATTTCTGTTATGACCTCCCAGTACCTATAAGTGCTATAGGAGCCAGGTCTTATAAGGTTTTCTGGAACAAGAGCTGGCTTTCTCCTCAGGCTGTTCTGAGACATGTTACTGGTGGTTAGCTTACAGACAACCAGCAGTAGGAGTGACAAGGGTGGATATTACAAGGCACCTACCTCAGATGAAATCTTTGCAGGGTTTTAGGTAAGGGAGAGGGATCTACTTTTCCTGGTGCAGATGCTTTGGGGAAATCTGGGAGTTTGAGGTTATCATCCTCATATATCCAAATGCTCCCTAATGGTTCTCATGGATTCGTTTCTTTCCTATCAGCTCTGACTCCACCATGTGAGACCTATGCATGGTGCTTATCCTTGTTGTTGCTACCCTTACTATTCCCCCACCCGTCTATCAGCTTGTCATATTGTGGTGGCTGCAGGTTGCTGTGATACTGGAAGCTATGGCATCAGTATTGCAAATACCAGCAGGGAAGCTTTAGGTGGACAGGTTTCAGTGGAGCTTCAAACCTAATAAGACAGACTAGGAAGAAAGATTTGGTTATCTATTTCCGAAAATCAGTTAATGAAAACTTTATGGCTCACAACAGAACATTGTCTGATTTGTTTGCATTAGACACATCAGCAGGAGGAAACAATCACTGGAGGAGGACGTCATGTTTGGTGAAACAGAGAGCCAGCAAGGGCAAGGGAGACTGTTGGTGAGAAAGAATGGCGCTACAGTCACAGTGATAGACTTGGACAGACTAGTGATCCTGAGCAGGATGCAGGACCGATCAATGTTTTGTTTTATTGTACATTTATTGAGGTGACCATATTTCAGAGTTGACTCAATGGCAGCTACCAATTGATCAACTGGCATTTACAATGAAGTTCTGGTCCTGGTTTTTTACAATCTGCCCTATAGCTACTGGAAATGAGACACCTTATTGAAAGCTACAGTAGAAGCAATCTGGCTTGCATAGTGTGCTTTATGAGTTGAGAGTTGGTTGTCCTGATTTTAGCACCTTCTTTTTTCCAATATTCCAACTTCATAACCCTCATCACTATGTACCACTGCCTCCAACTGTTCAGACACAACCCTTCCCACCTAACCCAAAACATCTATCTGCACTTCATCTCAGTCAAGCATAGTTAAAACCAAACACTGGCTGAGTGGATTCGGACTCACAGTGGCCCTATATGGCTGAGTAGAATTGCTCCATAGCATTTCGGAGACTATAAATCTTTGCAGGAGTAGACGACCTCAACTTTCTCCCATCAAACATAGCTACGAGTCTTGTCACTGTGATTTCAGGACATGTTAAGAGTTATCACCACTCCATTTAATACCAACTGACCACCCTTGGCCCAGCTATTATGATCCACCTGAGGGTCTGGTTTCTAGGACTGAGCCTGGTACCAACTGTCTTAGCCTGGGTTCCCTTACAAACAGAGCCTGAGATCAAGGGGCACATATAATTGTTCATTTGAGAGTGTAAATCTAGGAGGGAAGGCGCAATAGAAGATGAGAAGTGAAATGGGAAAGAGGGAAGTGCCAAAACAATGGTGCATTATTGAGTGGGTCAACTGTTAAGTTGGGTGCTCAATCCTACTGAATCACTCCAGAAGCTCTATGCCATGCATCTTGTTGTTTGTTGTTAAGGGCCG
>NW_006408570.1:3938675-3940611 GCF_000296735.1 Chrysochloris asiatica | reverse complement strand
TTTTTCCTGATGATCTTTCTTTGAAGATGTATCTTCTGTCACTCAAGCTGTTCCAGGCTGGTCTGCTTGTCCTTTCAAGTAGAAATGTCCCACCTCAGAAGGTTCTGAATGGGACTCAGGGTTCCACCTAAGGTCCTACACACTGCAAAGGCTCTGCAAGAGGTCTATTTTTATGGGCAAGATGTAGAACCCCTTTTAGGTATTCCAATCAGTTATACACTGAAGATGGGCTTACAAGCTTTCTGTAATTATGTTTCCCAACATTCCTTTCTATCCCACTCAAGTGTCTATTTTAAAATAGTAGACAAGGGAAACCAATATTTATATGACAGTCAAGCATCTTGGTATTATTCTTCAGACTATGCCTAGATCCTTGTATCACAGAGCCCTGTTGATCCAAAATTAAGCATGCATCACTATTCATCTGTGCCCATTTAGCCTCCAATTTATTTTTGGTAACTTCTATTTTTCCTAGATTCATACTTCATACATTCCACATTCTAATTATTACTGGGCTTTGTAGCTCTTTTTTCTCATTTTGAGATGTGCACCAACAGCAAATAAAGGTCCCAAAAGTTTTGTTCAATTCATGTCACTAAGGTCAGCTCTACTTAGAGGAGGCAGCTCTTCTCCAGTCATATACTGAGTGTCTTCCATCCTGAGGGGCTCATGTTCTGGTACCATATCTGACAAGATTCCACTGTGACTAACTATTCAGAAGTGGTCAGCCTCTCCTTCCTAATCTGTCTGAGTCTGGAAGTTCCACTGATACCATGGATGATCCTAATGGCATTTAAAATACTGTTGGCATAGTATAATTTCACAACCAGGCAACTGACATTGTTACAGTCAAGATACAGAACATATCCAACACCACCAGGAGCCCTTATGTTGATCTTTACTACCATATCTACTTCCTTTCCACTCCAAGTCCCAACCCCTCCTTAACCTCTGGCAACCACTAATCTCTTCTCCATTTCTACAATTGTGTCATTTCAAGATGATTATATAAATATAGTCATATAGTATGCAACCTTTTGGGATCGGCTTTTTTCACTCAGCAAAATTTTCTGAGATTTATCCAAATTGGTATATGTATCAATAGTTGAGTTACTACACCAACTAGATAAATAGAACCTCTGAAAAGTGAAATATCTGTGTTTATCAAAAGACTTCACCAAAAAAGTAAAGAGAAAACCTACAGAGGAAAAGTTTCTGCAATCGTCTATTTGACAAGGACCTAATTGCTACAATTTATGGAAAACTTCAACATCTCAGCAAAGAAAAAGACAAACAATTCAATTGAGTAAGGAACATGAACAGACACTTAGCCAAAGAAGACATTCAGGTAGCTAACAAACACATGAAAGGTGTTCACAGTCAGCCATTAAAAAGATGCAGATCTAAACTACAATGAGATAACCATCTCACCCTGGAAATACTGGCACTGATCAAAAACAAAACAAACAGAAAACAACAAATACTGGCAAGGCTATGGAGGGACTGGAACTCTTATACACTGCTGGTGCAACTACAAAATGAAACAACCTCTGCGGAAAAAAGAGACGGCCCTTCCTTAAGAAGCTAGAAATAGACATTCTATATGAGCCAGTAATCCTGCTTGTTGCTGTTGTTGTTAGGTGCCAACAAGTCGGTACCAACTCATAGCAACCCTATGCACAACAAAACAAAACACTGCCTGATCCTGGGCCAACCTCACAATTGTTGCCATGTTTGAGCCCATTGATGCTGCCACTTTGCCAATCCATCTCGCTGGGAGTCTTCCTCTTCTTCTCTGACCGTCCACCTTACCAAACAAGATATCCTTCTCTAGTAACTGGTCCCTCCTGACAATATGTCTGAAGTATGAGAGATGAAGTTTGGCCATCCTGGCCTCCAAGGAGCACTCTGGCTGTACTTCTTCCAACACAGATCT
>NW_006408570.1:3928064-3938575 GCF_000296735.1 Chrysochloris asiatica | reverse complement strand
AAACCACTAACCCTGCAATTCAAACCAACTTTGCAATCCAGCACATTAACCCACAGCCAGCACCACACCAGGACTTCTTACAATTTGTTGTTGTTGTTGTTGTTGTTAGGTGCCATCGAGTCAGTGCCGACTCATAGCGACTTTATTGCACAGCAGAACGAAACACTGCCTGATCCTGAACCAACCTTATGACTGTTGCCACGCTTGAGTCCATTGATGCTGCCACTTGACCAATCCAATTGTCAGGAGGGACCTTGCAATTTAGTGGACATTTAATTGAGTTAATTTGGTAATTTACATTTGAAAGCTATTCATTTTATCAAGATCTTCAAATATGCTACCATAGTTCTATCTCTCCCTCTCTTCCTCCTTTTGTTTGACTAGACTTTTAAAGGGATATCTAATTTAAGGAGCTCTGGTAGTGTAGTGGTTACGAATCGGGCTGCGAACCTTAAGGTCAGCGGCTCGAAACTACCAGCTGCTCCGACTCGATGGCACATAACAACAATTTAATGTTTTAGTCTAATTTAATGTTTTGTTGTTGTTTTTCCATAAAACCAGATTGGATGGATAATTAATGATATTTTCTGTTCTTCAATGAATTAATTTCTGCTTTTAAAAATTCCTGTTTACAGTTTTATTTAGCTTTATTTTATATTTTTTTAAAACTTACTTTTTAAAAATGACCATCTGTTGTTGATGTTATGTGCCATCAGGTTGGTGCTGATTCATAGTAACCCTGACTCATAGCAAACCCATAGGTTTCCAAGAAGCAGCTGATGTGTTTGAACCGGGGACTTGTGGTTGGCAGTCCAGGGCTTATGCTACTACAGTGCCACACCGGGATATCTAATTAATTTATTTTCATTATTCCTTTCAAAAAAGAATAATAGCATATAAGAATATGATTTTCTTTCTGAGCACAGTTTTGTCACACACCAGAAGTTTTGAAACCTGGTGTTGTTGATATTGTTATTTTCAAAACGGAATTTAATTACATGTTTTATTTCCTTTCTTACCTAAGAGTTATTTAAAAGAATATTGCTTAACTTTCCAGTGTTTGGATTCAACTATCTAATATTTTTCTTAGTAATTCCTGGTTTTGTTGGAGCATAGTCACAGAGAATTTATACTTAAGAATCAAGAGAAATTTTTATGGTCTAATTTAGTGTCTTAGTTTATAATGTTCCATGCTTATTTTTTAAAACTATAAATTACATATTTTTGGACTCTACATGTTGAGAAGATTATTGATTATATTATTTAATTTCTTTATTGATATGACCCCTTCACTAATCAAAGTCCATGAGAAGAATCATAAAGTTTACCACTAAGGTTATTAAATCTTATCAATTTGTTTTTAATTTTTAAGATTTAGATGCCATTTTGTTTAGAAATAAATATACATGAATCTTATATCTTCTTTGTGATTTGCATTTTATATTTATATAACAGGAACCCTGGTGGCACAGTGGGTTAGGTGTTGGGCTGCTAACGGAAAGGCTGGCATTTTGAACCTACTAGCTGCTTGCTCCATAGGAGAAAGATGAGGCAGAAAGATGAGAGTTACAGCCTTGGAAAGCCTCCACAGCAGTTTTCTCTGTCTTACAGGGTCACTATGTGTTGGAATTGACTAGATGGCAGTGCGTTTGGTTTTTAATATTCATACAATTGGTGTTGTTAAGTGATGTCCACTCAGTTCTGACGCATATGGACCCTGTATAGGGTTTCTGAGGAGCATTTGTAGGGTTTGAACCACTGACCTCATGGTTAGCAGTCCAGTGCTTATCCTACAGTGCCAGACTAGGACCCCGTTGATATACTATTGTTGTTAAGTGCCATTGAGTTGGCTCCGACACATAGTGACCAGGTATAAGGTTTCCAAGGAACAACTGGTGAGCTTCTACTGCCTACCTTGCAGTTCAAAAGAACATTGCAGTCCAGTGCATTAACCCTCAGTACCACACCAGGACTCCCATTGATATAATAGTCTATATAATTTTTTCTTGAATTCTTCTTTATCAAATACTGATATCACCACCCTTATTTTCATTTTTGCTTTGTTTTAATTAAAATGCTTTTATGCATCCTTGTAAAGAAGACCTTTATATGTTACTTCATTTGAGGCTTATCTGTTGTAAACAATATACGAGGGGGCTCTAAAAAGTTTGTGGGAAAATGGAATTGAAAGAGAATGTAATTTTCCCATGAACTTTTTGAAGCCCCTCCACACATCAGTCTGATCTCTGTGGAGGAAACAGAAACAAGTATATGTATTCCAAGTGGAAAATAATTTGCAACAGGGAGTTGGATGCTTACACACATGTTGGGGGAGGCTGGAGGAGAGGAGATTGGGGACTTCCTTTGATCTACTGAGTCCAAGTCTACAGAATCACAGGCGCTGCATAGGGTCAGGAAGATATTGCTGCCATTGTCAATGCAACTGTTTCTCACTCATCCAAGCTGATCCCCAGACACTGGAATGCAGCTGCAGCCACCGCCAATGTCCCCTCTATCCAGGCTGGCTTCCTTCCCATCCACCAGCAACAGAAAAGTGGCCTTCACCTCTCCTCACATACCAAAGTTCCTTTGAGTGTATCTCATTGGCCAAACAACTTGCACTCAGCAAAGGCTTTTGGGAAGGTAAATTTTAGTTTTACAACTTCTCCAGATAGAAAGAGAATGGATGGGAAGTTAGAGGAGTCAATCTAAGAATCTCCTAAACAATAATACAGTGTTGGAGTGATCCTTTTGAATTCTGAGAGCACCATCTATTTCAAATGAGGAGTATAACCCACTCACATACACTATGTTAATAATATTGATTTAACTTCTTTATTCTTATGCTTCCTTGTATTTCTACCTTTTGCCTAATCTATCTTTTGGTGTATTGTTGCTGTTGCTGTTGTTTAGTGCTGTCGAGTTGGTGCCAATCCATAGTGACCCTGTATAGGGTTTCTGAGGAGCAGCTGGTGAGCTCGAATTGCTCTCCTTGCAGTTCGAATGGTTTTGCAGTCTGGTGCATTAATCCACAGCACCATATTTGCTATTTTTTGTTGTTGTTTAGAAATTTGTAAGTTTTGTATCCTTTTTTATTCTACTCTTGTAGTGTAGTGGTTACAAGTGGGCTTTTAACCTCAAGGTCAGCAGTTCAAAACTACCAGCCATTCCACAGGAGAAAGACGAGGCTTTCTGCTTCTAGAAAGATTTACAGTCTCAGAAACCCTGTGCAGGGTCACTATGAGTGGGAACCGACTCTACAGCATACCGCCACCATGGGTTATTTTTAGATTTTATATATATATATTGTTGTTGAGTGTCGTTGAGTTGATTCTGACTCATAATGACCCTGTGTAGGGTTTCCAAGGAGCAGCTTGTGAGCTTGAACTGCCAACTTTGTGGTTCAAATAACTTTGCAGTTTGAAGCATTAACTCACAGCACCACAACAGGACACACTCTCTCTCTCTCTCTTTCTCTCTCTCTCTCTCTCTCTCTCTCTCTTACAGCCTTGGAAACCCTGTACAGGGTTGCTATAAGTTGGAACCGACTCCACGGCACATAACAAATATCTATATCTATATCTATCTATCTATCTATATATATATCTTTAGATTAAATTTTTATTATATGTATTTTTATACACACATATAATTTTTCTCAGGGCCAAGCATAAATTATTATCTATTGAGTCCTAGTGTGGCACTGTGGGCTAATGCACTGGATGGCAAGGCTGGTTTAAATCACAAGGTTGGAGGTTCAAGTTCATCAGCCACTCCTCAGAAACCCTATACAGGGTCACTATGAGTCGGAACCGATGACACCTAGCAACAACAACAACAACATAGATATATATCTTAATCAGAGTTCTTGTTTGCTAATAAGAGAAGTACCTCTAACTTGAGTAGGAAGAGATTTTAGTGGAAGGCTATTGGAGAGCACAGAATCATTGGAATAAACTGAAGAGCAAGACAGGGGAAGTAAGCAGGAGGCTTAGACCAAGGTCTCACCCATGGCCAATCTGTTTAGAGGCCTACTGCTGCCACTGTGGCCACAGAGCCCAGACCTCAACATCTTAACTTCCCTTCCTCTAGCCTCAAATCCCAGGTGAGGAATCCTCCTAACTGGGTATACGTAGGCCACTCGCTTGTGCTCTAGTTGCCAAAGTCTGGGAGGGTAAGTAGCTGGCTTTGCTAACCTCAATAGTAAAAGGTTGGGAGTCTCTGCTGGATGGTTAAGTTGCTAAATGAAAGGTTAAAGGTTCAAGAATACCCACTGATTCTCAGAAGAGGATCTATTTCTTTAAAAGGCATACATTGAAAATCCTATGGATTAGAGTTCGATTCTGATACGCATGAGGTCACCATAACTCAGAACTGACTCCGTAGCAAGTCGTCAGTGAAAGGCTGCTCTTACATCCCACCAACACTCACAATGGCAGGGTCCTCAAATCTAGGATGGCATCAGGAGCTGATATCCTCAAAACTGAAGTGTCTATTTCACACAACTCTCATTGTAAAAGACAAGAGACTTAGTCGGTTTTCCTTGCCTTCTTCTCTTTTGTTTGATCAATAAACATTTATTATTTTTTATGAGCCAACAACTATGCTAGCTAGCCATGCATGTGGAACTCAGAAGGTCAGTTTCTGTCTTTAAGGAATGTAATTGGATAGGGGAGTTAGATACTTGAATATGTTATTTTAATACAATGAGAGGCATGCTATGAACATCTTTGTATATAGGGTGAGATTGGAACAGAAACAAGGGATGCTAAGCCCAGCTTGGTTAGGAAAGGACTAAAGAATGATCTGCTTTAAAAAAGAGGAAAGACCTGAGAACCCAGATGTGTAAACCCCATGCAGAGCAGGAAACATAAGCACTTTTCCAGGGCCCGATAATACAAGGTGGGGGCCAGAGGAGCTGCAGATGGATGGAGTGTGTCATACAAAAGGTGTCCAAGAGAACATGAATCAACCCTTACCTTCACCAAGTGCGAGGTCTAAAAGTCCTAAGAGCCTTTTAATCCTTCTGGGACCTGGCGAATAAAGGTGGTAGAGCAGGAAGAAGGGAGACAGCAAGACAGTAGCACCTCTACAGAGATGCAAGTACTTTCCATAGGTCCAGTAGACACCAAGAAGGTGGTTAGACTTGTGATGCTTTTTGGGTGAGGGAACCCCTGTGGTATTGTCTGAAGGGAAGAATCCAAAATCAGAGAATTTGCATGAGGTGGAGGGTCACACTGGCCCAAGAAAGGGCCACATCTGGATGTCTGACCCTCAGAGGCCACCAATAGGTGGCCAGAGAAACAGTGACAACCAACAGAGGCACCACAGAAAATGCTGGTCCTCTTTCTTCTCTCTCCTCAGAGTTTAGGCTCAGAATGGGAGGGCACGGGAGGTATTTGAGGTATTCTAGTGGTGACCCAATTCCACCTCCTAACTCCAAGCTGCTGGGACCACAGTTTTCCCTGGAAAGAAGGCTGGGATGGAAAAGAACTTTGGACTGAGTATAAATTTGGAATCTATTAATAAGGTTGAATTTTCAGTACAGATGTGAAACTGTTTTAATCATTGCGCCTGAGTACAAAATTCTGTCCTTTTACAAGATGTTAATGGGGAGCTGCTCCCTAGTGGGAAAGGGGAGTTTGACACAGTAGAGTTGAAAAAAGTCAATGAAACTACTAAAAACATTTCATGTCCATATTCTAATCTCCAATGAGTTGTGCCTTCTTAATACCAGTTACGGTGTCAGTTACTAGCGGCTAACTGACGTCCCCAAGGAGGGAGTTTGTGACACCACATGGCAATACTTACTGAATATTCTCTATAGAATATTTTTCTCCTCCCAACAGTTGCCCAAATTCCCTTCTGCCACCCCTAAGTCCTTTTCCTTCCTGGAAGTTCTTATGGCACGCAATCTAGACCTTCCATCAGTCATCTCCACCCACCGGAACCTAACTTGCTGAAACCTGACCTTAGCAAGCTGAGTCATACCTGCATCATCAGTGCTGGCTTTGCCTCTTGCTTTCCACCCCAACTCCACTCCAAGCTGTGGTTCCCTTAGGGACATTAGGTTGCTGTTTTCTCTCCCTCCTTAACCATAAAAAATTGGGATCCTGATGTGGTGCTGTGGGGTAAGAACTGGGCAGCTGACCACAACGTCAGCAGTTCAAATCCACTAGATGTTCCTCAGAAACCCTATACAGGGTTATTAGCAGTCAGATCTGACTCAACAGCACTTACCAACACCAACAAAAATTTTAAAAATTAGGCTTTCTGGTGAAATCTAAGTTGTTCACCAATTTGAACAAGAAGAGTTGTTTCTGCCTTTTCAAAAAGCAGGCCATGGTGAAAACTCATTCTTTTGACACTCCTAGGAGATAAGTCACCTGCAGGGTTGGTGTTGTTCTTTGGGATCTATCCAGTCATTCTGGCTCATCATGAGCCAATGCATAACAGAAACAAAGCTGGATCCTGTGCCATCTTCACAATCGTCATGCTTGAATGCATTGTAGTTGCTACTGTGTCATCAGGGGTCTTCCTCTTTTTTGCTAACTCTCCACCTTACCAGCATGATGCCCTTCTGTAGGGCCCCATCCCTCCTGACAACATGTCCAAAGGATGAGAGATGAAGTCTTGCCATCCTAGATTCTAAGGAGTATTCTGGGTATACTTCTTCCAAGACAGATTTGTTTGTTCTTCTGACAGTCTGTGGTAATTTCAATATTCTTCTTCAAACACTACTCTTTAAATGCATCGATTATTCTACAGTCTTCCTTATTCATTGTCCAATGTTCACACGTATGTGAGGTGATTGAAATACCATGGCTAGGGTCTGGCATACCTTAGTCCTCAAACTGACATCTTTGCTCTTGAACACTTTAGAGAGGTCTTGTGCAGCAGATTAGCCTAATGAAATATGCCATTTGATTTCTTAAGTGCTGCTTTTCATATTGATTGTGGACCAAGCAAAGTGAAGCCTATGACAATTTTAATCTTGTCTCCATTGATCATGATGTTATTTATTAGTCCAGTTGTGAGGATTCTCATTTTCTTTACATTGAGGTGCAATCCATATTGAAGGCTGTGGTCTTTGATCTTTATCAGTATTTTAAGACTTCTTCCTTCTAGCAAACAAGATAGTACCACGTGCGTATCACAGGTTGTTAGTCTTCCTTCAATCCTGATGCCACATTCTTCTTCACATAATCCAGCTTCCCAGGTTATTTGTTCATCATACAGATTGAATAATCATGAAGGGCACCTTGTTTTGTTCAAATGACTGCCTCTTGATCCTTCAATACCATAGATTCCTGGTAAGCACAATTTTGTGTTCTGGAATACCCATTTTTCACAATGTTATCCATAGCTTGTTATGATACACATAGTCTAATGCCTTTGCATAATCAATAAAGCACAAGTAAAGATATTTCTGGTATTCTTTGCTTTCAATTAAGATCCATCTAATGTCAGCAATGATATAGCTCGTCCCATGCCCTCTTCTGAATCCAGCTTGAATTTCTGGCAGGTAACATAGTGGATTACTAGTTCAACTGTTAACTGCAAGGTCAGCAGCTGCTCTGTGGTAGAAAGATGAAATTTTCTGTTCCCGTAAACATTTACAACCTCATACAGGGTCGCTACCAGATGGATCTGACTCCACAGCACATCACCACCACCACCTATTGATGTACTGCTGCCATCATTGTTTAATATCTTCTACAAAATTTTACTTGCATGTGATATTAAAGATATTCTTCAATGATTTTCACTTTCCATTGTGTCACCATTCTTTGGTATGGACACAAATATAGATCTTTTCTAATTAGTTGGTCAGGTAGCTGTCTTCCAAATTTCTTGGCATAGATGATTGAGAACCTTCACTGTTACATGAGTTTGCCGAAACATTTCAATTGGTATATCATCAATTTTGTCAATTCCTGGAGCCTTGTTTTTCAACAATGCCTTCAGTGCAGCTTGAACTTCTTCCTTCAATACCATCAGTTCCTGGTCACATGCTACCCCTTGAAATGTCTGAACATTGACAAATTCTCTCGGGTACAGTGGTTCTGTATATTCTTTTAATGTTCTTTTGATGCTCTCTGTATCATTCAATATTTTGCCCATAGAATCATTTAATATTGCAAGTCAATGCTTTAATTTTCTTCAGTTTTTTTCAGCTTGAGAAATGCTGAATGTGTTCTTCCTTTTTGGTTTTCTAATTCCAGTTCTTTGCACATTTTATTATAATGCTTGATTTGGTCTTCTCATCTGTCCTTTGAAATTTTCTGTTCAGAACTTATACTTTCTCATGTCTTCTAGTCATTTTAGATTCTCTATAGTCAAGAGCAAGTTTCAGTGTCTCTTCTGGCATACATTTTAATCTTTTCTTTCTTTCTGTATTTTTAATGACTTTTTGCTCTCTTTCTGTATGAAATTCTTGATATCAATCCACACTCTTCTGGTCTTAGATCATTAGTGTCTAGTGCATCAAATCTGTTCTTGAGATGATCTCTAAATTAGGTGGCATATACTCAAGGTCACATTTTTGTTTTTATGGACTTGTTTTAATTTTCTTCAGCTTCAGCCTGAATTTAAATATGAGCAATTGATGGTCTAATCTACAGTTGGTCTATGGCCTTGTTTTGTCTGATGATACTGAGCTCCTCCACCGTCTCTTCCCACAGAGGTAATCAATTTAATTCCTGTGTGCTTCATCTGATGAGGTTCATATGTATACAGACCTTGTTTATGTTGTTGAAAAAGGTATTTGCATTGAATAAGTCATTGGTCTTGCAAAATTCTGTCATGAGATCTTCAACATCAACCCCATCACAAAGGCCATATTTTCCAACTACTGATCCTTCCTCTTTGTTTCCAACCTTCACATTCCTATCACCAGTAATTATAAATGTATTTTGAGTGCATATTTGATCCATTTCAGACTGAAGAAGTTGGTAGAATTCTTCAATTTTATCATCACTGGCTTCAGTGGTTGTGGTGTAAGTTTGCATAATAATGGTATTAACTAGTTTTCCTTGTTGCTATTATTGTTTAGTGCTGTGGAGTCTGTTCCAACCCATAGCAACCCTGTAATAGGATTTCCAAAGAGCAGCTGGTAAGCTTGAACCACTTTGTGGTTCAAATCAATTTTGCCATCCAGCGCATTAGCCCACAGCACAACACCAGGACGCTTGCTTGTAGGTATAAGGATATTATTGTATCACAGACAGCACTGTAGTTCAAGACAGATCTTGTCATTCCAGGCATAGTAGATCATATGATTGTTTGATTCAAAATGGCCAATACCAGTTAATTTCAGCTCACGAATGCCCAGAATATCAATCTTTATGCATTCCAATTTATTTCTCTATTTACTTTTTTTTTTAACAGTTTTTTATTGTGAGTTGAGTGAAAGTTTACAGGGCAGATCATCAGTTTTGCATTCAACAAATCATATACTTTGTTTCATTACAATGATTATATCCTCTCCATGTACCATCTGTTAACAATATTTCTCTTTATTCATTTAAGCTCTTTTTTTAAAAAAACACTCATGTATATGTAATAATTTACACTACCAAAGGGCACATTTGGGGTAATTCTGCCTACTGGATGCCAGCTCTCGGCCCCTCTCCTTAGCTATTCCCTCTCTCCATGTCCCTATCTCTACCTCCATCTCTGGTATCACTGTTCTATCAATAAGGTCTCACATTCCGCTTGTGCTCCTCTCCCTTGGTGGTCCTAGGGTCCTCTGTTTCTGGACAGTAATATTAACTACTCCTCTGTTTTTGTTACAAAACTTCTACCTTTACAATTATGACAGTCGCAATTAGTCATGATAACAATTACCCACTATTGAATCATAAGAATCTTATCTCCATCTCTTTTAACCAGACCCATCTAGACAAGATGAAAACTACTCAGTGAGGATTCTATCTTCCCTGACACACTGTTAAACTAAACTCCCTCTTGAAACTTTGTAAGCCAGTCACTTCCTGCCTTTATCATCCCCTCATTTTAGGTAATCAATGGCTAAGTTGCTCATCTCTATCTACCCTGTGTATAGAGGGGATAGCATTGATACTTGAAGTGAAGATTCCTTCCCTCTCTGTTGGTATTTTGAGCTATGACATCCATGAGTATAGGTCAAGTTCATCAAATTGTAGCAATTTATCCCCGTTTCCTTTATCAAAAATTGTTTTTCTTTTTTATCTTCCTCTAGTCAAGATCTTGGTTGGTTGGTTATGTGCTGTGGAGTCGGTTCCAACTCATAGCAACCCAGTATGGGGTTTCCAAGGCTGTAAATCTTTATGGGAGCAGAAAGCCTCATCTTTCTCTGGCGGAACAGCTGGTAGTTTCAAACTGCTGGCCTTGCGGTTCACAGCCCGATTTGTAACCACTAGGCTACCAGAGCTCCACCACTTGTCTGTCAGTTTGTCTTACTGTGGTGGCTTGTGAGTTGCTATGATACTAGAAGCTATGCCACCAGTATTTTAAATACCAGCAGGGTC
>NW_006408570.1:3916518-3920852 GCF_000296735.1 Chrysochloris asiatica | reverse complement strand
CAGGTGCACCTTAGTCCTCAAGCTGACATCTTTGCTCTTCAACAGTTTCAAAAGGTCTTGTGCAGCAGATTTGCCTAATGCAATACATCGTTTGATTTCTTGACTGCTGCTTTCTTGAGTTTTGATAGTTGATCCAAGACTTATGTACACTAATAGGTATGTAAGTCTGAAAATTGGATCACGAAGGTGATTTCTATACTAGATATGATGGGTGGTCAAAAGCCATAGTCTCAGGTCCCTCCAGTCTCTTTATGACATATAAGCCTGGTCCTTTTTTCTAATTTTGAGTTTTGTTCCACATTTTCTCCTGCTTTATCTGGGACCTCCTAATGTGGTCCCTTTCAAAGCAGTGAGTTGAGGTAACTGAACACCATCTAATCTTGTCTCAGAGTCATAAAGACTGATATTCCTGTGCTCCATTAGTCTACTGGACTAATTGATCTCAAGCATCTTCAATTTCCATTACTCTTCTTTCTTCCACATGTGGAGAGGCACCTTAGATAGCCACTCATGAGCTTTTAAGACCCTAGTTGATAGTTAAGCAAAGTAAGTACTATGTTATGCCTATTGACCATGGTGTCCCCCAGTGACTCTGGTCTTGAGCCTCCAGGTCCAGCAACTCATTGCCTCAAGGTGTTTGGTAATGTCTAAGAAGTTTTCATCATTTTGTCCCTAGCATTCTCCCCACATTTATAGATAAGTTTGCAGCAAGGTAAATAGCCATGTAAAATATCCTCTGTGAAACCTTTAAATATTTGTGAATATTCTCCCTCCTATACCCTTCACCTTATGTATTTGTCCATGTATTTACCCATAGAACATTGTCGCAGGTTTGTGTATATAACACTATTTACCTCTGTCACCTTTCACCATTGCAGTTCTCACTGTATCTTCACCTATATTCATCATTCTTCTGACAACCTCCCTCATGTATATTACTTTCCCTGTCACCCAAGTTACTATGTCTACCGTTTAGTCAATAGCTTGCTTTCCCTTCCCTCCTACCCCTGGTGGTTGGTACCTATATGCTGAGGAGTCAGTTTTGACTCATAGCAACCCTGCATAGGATTTCTGAGGCTGTAAATCTCCTGCAGAATTGCTGGTGATTTCAAACTGCTGACCTTGAGGTTAGCAGTCCGACTTATAACCACTATGCTTTCAGAGCTCCCACCCCTGGTAACCATCAAATAATGTTTCTTTTACTATGAAAACCTTTTCTTGAGTTTTTACAATAATGATCTCACACAGTATTTGTTCTTTTGTGATTGATTAATTTCATTGTACATAATGTCCTCCAGGTTCATCCATGTTATGAGATGTTTTTCAGATTCATTGTTATTCATCAAAATTGCATAGTATTCCATTATGATGTACCAAAGTTTGTTTATCCATTCTTTCATTGATGGGCATTTAGGCTGGCTCCTTCTTTTTACTATTGTCAATAGGGCTGCAATGAAAATGGGTGTGCATATATCTACTTGTATCATGGCCCTTATATCTTAGAAATATATAACAAACAGAGGGATTACTGAGTCATACAGTATTGCTATTTTCAACTTTTTGAGGAAGCACCATGCAATTTCCCACAGTGGATGAGCCATTTTAAAGTCCAGCCAGCAATGTAGGTTGGTCCTAGTCTCTCCACATCCTCACTAGTATTTGTTGTTTTCTGATTTTTTTTTTTTTTTTAACTTTCCTACTAATGCTGGGGTGAGATGGTATCTCATTGTTGTATTGATTTGCATCTCTCTAGTGGGGAGTGATCGTGAACATTTCTTCATATGTTTCTTTGCTATCTGAATGTCTTCTTTGGTGAAGTGTGTCTAATCATGTCCTCTGTCCATTAAAAAAATTTTTTTTGTCTTTTTCTTGTTGAAGTTTTCTAAAAAAAAAAACAATCCCAGTCTGTGGGCTTTCTTTTTATTCTTTTTGGTGAAACCTTCTGAAACATATAAGTCACAATCATTTATATATTTTTCTGCTGTTTATGTTTTTATGTTTATGTTTATGTTTGATAGCACACTTATACCATGTATCAGCGCCTCTAAGTTTGTCTTGACTTATCCATTGATGATCTTTATAGTACTAGCTTTTATATTAGGTCTATAGTCTATAGTGAGTTTTTGTATATGGTGTGAGATATGGATTTATTTCATTTTTCTGCAAATGGAATTCCAGTTTTGCCATCACCATTTATTGAAAAGACAATCTTTTCCCTATTTAATGCATTCTGGCTCTTTGCCAAAGATCAGTTGACTGTATGAGGATGGATTTACTTCTGGGCTGTCATTCTGTTCCATTGATCTATGTGTCTTTCAGTATACCACTACCAGGCTCTTTTGACAACTGTGACTGTGTAGTAAGTTTTCAGATAAGAAAGTGAGAGGCATGCAATTTTGTTTTTCTTTTCAAGTAATGCTTTGCATATATCCAAGGTCTCTTTCCTTTCCATAGAAATTTTAGTGATCAGTTTTTCCATCTCTTTAAAGAATGATGTTGGAATCTGGATTGGGATTGCAGTATTATCTATAGATTACTTTGTGTAGTATTGACATGTTCACAATGCTCTCTTCCTATCCATGAGTATGGTATAGTCTTTCATTTTTGCAAATCTATTTGGGTTTCTTGTACTAGTGTTTTGTAGTTTTCTTTGAGTAGATTTTTTGTTTCTCTGGTTAGATTTATTCTTAAGTATTTCATCTTTTGGTCATTGTAACTAGTATTGCTTTCCTGTTTTCCTGTTAATAATTCTCTTTACTAGTGTAAAAGAATGCAGCTGATTTTTGGATGTTGATCTTGTATCCTGCCACTTTGTTGAATCTTTCAATGAGTTCCAGTAATTTTCTTGCTGAGTCTTTGGGATTTGCTATGTATAGGATCATATCATTAGAAAATAGGGAGAGTTTTACTTCTTATTTGCCAGTTTAGATGCCTTTAAATTCCTTTTTTTGCCTTACAGCTCTGGCTAAGACTTCTAGCACAATATTGCATATTAAATAGGAGTGGTGATAAAGGGCATCTTTGTCAGGTTTCTTTTCACAAAGGGGATGTTTGCGGTTTCTCTCCATTGAGAATAATGCTGGCTGTTAGATTTGTATATATGGCATTAATTATATTGAGGAATTTCTCTTCTATTTCTATTTTATTGATTGTTTTGTTCAGAAATGAATGTTGGACGTTCTGCATCAATCAATATGATGATGTTGTTCTTTTCCTTTGTTTTATTTATGTGATGGATTATGTTGATTGTTTTTGTAACATTGAACCATCCTTGTATACCTGGTATCAATCCCATTTGGTAATGATATAGTATTTTTTTTTAATATGATGAATTCTATTTGCTAGGATTTAGTAAAAATTTTTTGCATCTATGTTCATAAGAGATATCTGTTTACAACTTTCTTCTTAGTGATGCCTTTGCCTAGTTTGGGTATAAGGTTTATGCTTACTTCAAAAAAGGTATTTGGGAGTTTTCCATCCTTTTCTTACTGGAATATTTTGAATACAGTTGGTGTCAGATCTTCTCTCTGTGTTTTGTAGAATTCAACAATAAAACCAGCAGTGCCTGAACTATTTTTTGTTGGGAGTCTTTTAGTGACTTGATCAATTTCTTCTTTTTAATGTGTATATAGAGTTGCTATTTTACATTTGTTGACGTTTGTCTCTTTACTTTCCCCTTTTACAACATAATCATTTTAACATTTCCTTTACATACATTTAGAACCATATCAGATGGCTTTATAAATTTTGCATCCACTGCCAAACATAATTTAGAAAAGTCTAGAGGACAAGGAAAGACGATTGTACTTATATATTTTTGCTAACTGTGTTGTTTTTTTCTTTCTGGTGTTCCAAGATTCTTTTATTTTATATTTCCTTTCTGTTTAGAGAAATGCCACCAGCTATTCTTTATTAATTAATTTTTTATTTATGGTTTTTATTGTGGATTGAGTAAAAGTTTACAAGGCAGATCATCAGTTTTACATTCAACAAACGATACACTTTGTTTCATTACAATGATTATAATCCCCTCCATCAGTTAACACTGTTTCTTTCAATTCACTTTAGCTCTTTTTCTTTTTTTTAAAACACTTACACATATATATAATAATTTACACCACCAAAGGGCACATTCTGCAAGTCTGCCTCCAGGCTGCCAGCTCTTAGTCCCTCTCTTCCCATGAATCTAGAGTCCTCAGCTGCTCTCTTTCTCCATGTCCCCATCTCTGCCTCCATCCCTGATGTCACTGCTTCTCTGGATAAAGTCTCTCATTCTGCTTGTGCTCTTCTCCCTTGATGATCCTAGGGTTCTTTGTTTCTGGACTGTAAGATTA
>NW_006408570.1:3914219-3915218 GCF_000296735.1 Chrysochloris asiatica | reverse complement strand
CAATATTCATAAGACAGTCAAGCATCTTAGTATTATTTCCCCTCTTCAAACTATGCCTAGATCCCTGTATCACAGAGCCCTGTCGTTCTAAAATTGAGCATGCATCACTATTTACCTCTGTTCCACTTAGCCCATGCAAACCTGTCCCAGTGTTCCCCTATCTACCTTGTTCTTCCACCTCCTTGTATTGCCTTCCCCAACACCCAAACTATGATGTGTCTTCACTTACCCTGTGCTCTACCATTGCCTCCCTCCACCTCCCTCTAAGCCCCCAACCCCAACCCCATCGTTGTGATTACTTTAACTTTTCCTTCCATTTAAGACAGTCTATTTTCTTCTGTAATCTACCTGACCTTCTCACCACCTGGATCTCTGTTCCTCTGTGTTTACCTTCTTTCACATTGTAATTGTTATGATCATAGACTGACCTCCTAGATCCTCTGAATTTGTTTTTATAATTTTCTTATCGAGTTCTGGGTGATTCTGCTTGCCATGTACCTCAATCTCTGGTTGTTGTTTTTTTCTTATGGGTTCTCAGTCCACAGAACTCCAGTTAGGATGTTTTTCATCTCAGGGTTGGCTTTGGCAAAATCCCTTAGCTTTGGTTTATCATAGAATATTTTGATTACACCATTGAATTTGATTGTCAACTTTGCTGGGTAGAGGATTCTTGGTTGGAAGTTTTTTTCATTCAAGGTTTTATATATGTCTCCCTTCTTGCCTGAATGGTTTTGTTGAGAGATCTGAGCTTAATGTGATTTGCTTGCCTTTGTATGTTATATTTCTCTTTTCCTTAGCTGCTTTCAGGATTCTGTCCTTATCTTTTATTTTGGAGAGCTTGATTATTATATGTCTTGGTGATTTTCTTTTAGGATCTATCCTTCCTGGGGTTTGTTGAGCTTCTTGAATGTTTATCTTTTAAATTTTCAGGATGTTAGGGAAATTTTCTTCCAGGAGCTCTTCAACTATCTCCTTTGTGGGCTTGCATGATTCTTCCTG
>NW_006408570.1:3897644-3913319 GCF_000296735.1 Chrysochloris asiatica | reverse complement strand
TCCTCACTGCACTTCTACCCTATCTGCCATCTTGTTTGTTCTCCCAACTATTCTTTTAAGGAATATCTCCAGTAATAAATTCTTTAAGTTTTCATACACTTGAGAATGTCTTGATTTTTCCTTCATTACTGGAGGATAGTTTTGCTCAACATGGGATTCTGAATTGTCAGTGCTTTTCTTTCAGCACTTAGAAACTATCATGCCATTTCCTTTCTGCCCTCTATGGTGTCTAATAAGAAATCTGTTATCATTTGAATTGTATTTCCTCAGTAAGTAAGGTTTTTCTCATGCTTCTTTTCAGATTTTTTTTTTTTTTGGCACTATCTTTAGATCTCAGAAGTTTAATTATAATATGTTTTGGCATACATTTCTTTAGACTTATATTGTTTAATCCACTCTATATCTCTTGCCAAGTTTGGAGAGTTTACCGTCTTTATTTCAAGTGCGTTTTCAGACCCACCTTCTTTCTCTTCTTCTAGGATTCCAATGACACATATATTAGATATCTGTTAGAATTCCACAGGTCTCTGAGGCTCTGTTAATTTTTTTGTCAGTCTATTTTCTTTCTGTTATTCATGTTGACTAATTTCTGTAAGGTTTCTGCCATTTCATTGCTTCTTTCCTCCATCCTTGATTTCTGCTGATGAGTGCATCCATTGAGTTTTTTATTTGAGTTATTATATTTTCAGTCATAAAAATGTTCTTTTGGTAGATATTTGTATCTTCTGTTTCTTTGCTGAGATTTTTAATTTTTTTTATGTCTCTTAAATGTATTTATAATTGCTTATTGAGACATTTTTACCATTTAAAAATAGTTGTCAGATAATCCTACCATCTTGGTGTTGGTATATTTTATAAAATCAATTTGAGGTATTCCTGGCACTTGGTGTGTTGAGTGATATTTGATTAAATCATGGACATTTTCTGATGATATTCTGAAATGTCTGATCTTATTTAAACCTTATGTTTTAGTTGGCTGTTTGTGACATCTGGGATGGGGAGTAGGGACACTAATTTGTTACTGCCAGGTGGAGATAGAAGTCCAAGTTCCCCACATGATGTCTGTTGATACTTAAGGTTGTTGTTGTTATTAAGTTTCGTTGAGTCGATTCCAACCCATAGTGACTCTGTATAGGCTTTCCAAGGAGCAGCTGGTGAGCTTGAACCATCGATCTTGTAGTTCAAATGACTTTGCAGTCTGACACATTAGCCCCTAGCATCACCCCAGGAGTCCGATACTTAAGGTAGGAGCTCCTTATTACTTCTGGGCATGACTGGGAGTTTTAGTTGCCCATATAGTCTCCACAGATCTGTGGTGGGAGTGGCCTCATTACTACTGGATGATAGTGAAAGTCCTGACTCCTCTGACAGCACTCCAGCAGGGAGGAGTATTGCTACTGTTGGGTGAGGTTGGAAATCCAGGTTTACCATATAGTAGTCTTCAATGACACTGGGTGTACGACTCATTACTAGTTTACCAACTGACAAAGATCCAAGTTCCAATTCCTTATTTAGCCTTCTCTGACATCACCCCAGTAGGCATATTGGGTAACCTCATTACAGTCTCATGAGAGTGAAAATCTGGGCTCTCCACTTTCTGATGTGGGTGTTGGTGGGGCCATGGTGTTTCTGTGGTGCTTGGCTGGGCTAGAAAAATTATTGTGTAAAAGTTTTCTGTCTTGTTATCCTGCCTCTTTCATGGTTCTTTAACTAAATAAAACAGGCTTTTATTGTGGTTCATTTTTACCTGTACCTGTTGGAATTTTCAAGTTACCAGCTTCTTCAGAGCCAATTCAAGGATATATGAGGCAAAAAGAAACTCAAGAGACTCACTATCATGCCATTCTTCTGGCTCAATGTCCCTAGTAAATCTGCCTTCTTCTCTCAACTTTTCAGGTCTTTTATGTATAATGCCCACAGCTTATTTGTACTTTGTGGATGGTTGTTGTTGCTGTTAGGTGCAACCCTATGCACAACAGAATGAAACACTGCCCAGTCCTGGGCCAACCTCACAATCGTTACTTATGTTTGAGCCTATTGATGCTGCCACTGTGCCAATCCATCTCACTGGGGGTCTTCTTCTTTTTCTCTGACTCTCCACTTTACTCAAAATGATATCCTTCTCCAGGGATTGGTCCCTCTTGACAATATGTCCAAAGTATGAGACATGAAATCTGGCCAGCCTGGCTTCCAAGGAGCACTCTGGCTATACTCCTTCCAACACAGATCTATTTGTTCTTTTGGTAGTCCATGGTATTTTCAATATTCTTCTCCAACACCATATCTCAAATGCATCTTCTACAGTCTTTCTTATTCATTGTCTAGCTTTTGCATGCATATGAGGTTATAGAAAATACTATGGCTTGTGTCAAGTGCACCTTAGTCCTTAAACTGATATCTTTGCTCTTCAACACTTTAAAGAGGTCTTATGCAGCAGATTTTCCTTATACAATATATCGTTTGATTTCTTGACTGCTGCTTTCATGAGGGTTGATGGTTGAGCTGAGCAAAATAAAGTCTTTGACAACTTCAATATTTTCTCCATTTATCATGCTGTTGTTTATTGGTCCAGTGGTGAGGATTTTTGTTTTCTTTACATTGAGATAGATGCAACCCATACCAAAGGCTGTAGTCTTTGATCTTCATCACTAAGTATTTTAAGTCCTCTTGGCTTTCAGCAAGCAAGGTTGTATTATCTGTATATTGCAGGTTGTTAGTGAGCCTTCCTCCAATCCTGATGCCACTTTTTTCTTCATATAATATAATCCAGCTTCTCAGATTATTTGTTCAGTATACTGATTGAATAAGTATGATGAAATAACACACCTTTCCTAATTTTAAACCATTTGGTGTTCCCATGTTCTGTTTGAACAATTGCCTCTTCATCTATATACAGGTTCCTAATGAGCACAATGAAGGGTTCCGAAATACTCATTCTTTACAATGAATAATAAATAAAAATACGTCTACTCCATTTTCTCAGAGGTCAAAAAAGAAATTTAAGCCTTTAAATTTAATGTCTTTGTCCCTGACACACATAGAAAGGACCATTGACAGTTTATTGGTTAGATAAAAACTGTTCACCAAAAGGTCAGTAGGTTGAAGCCCCCAGCCACTCAATGGTAGAAGATGCAGCAGTCTGATTTGGTAAAGATTAGAGCCTTGGAAAAACTTCTGGGGTAGTTCTACTCTATCCTATAGGGTCTCTATGGATTTGAATGAACTCAACAGCAATGATGGAAGCAAAGTAGTTAGAATTCTATTTATGTAAACTGTTCTATAGGTTATGTGGCAGGTGAGTTTATGTATGACCCAAATGGAATCTGATAGAAAGTTACTGGCAGAGATGAAAAGGGTTAAGGGTAGAATGGATGAAGAGGAAAGATAGATTCTAGGAATATTTAGGAGATAACTTTGACAAATTTAGTGATTATTTGAATGTGCAAAATGAAAGAAAAGAAGGACTCTAGAATACTGAGGTTTTAGCTTGGCATTCTAATGTTGTGAGTATGTTAAAGACTGGTAACAGAAAGGTCAGCAGATCTGGGGATGGGAAGAGGAAAGATGTGTTTACTTTTAGACACATTGAGTTTGAGATACCTGAGTCATCTAAGTGGAGATGCACATCAAACAGTCATATACAGCAGTGTAAAGGACAGGGCTGGTTCTATTTGTTTGAATGTCCTCAGTCCATCATGGTAGAAAGAGAGAAAACACGGATGAGAACAGAGAGAGAAAAGCAGAGCTCCAAGGAGGAAAGTCTGAGCAGGAGCAATTACAGGCAAGTGGATTGTCTTGGAAACAACAGGAGAAGAAACGTTTCAAAAAAAAGCAATCAGCACATCAAATTCTGCAGAAAAGGCCATAGTGAGACCAGATTATAGAGCACCTTGCAGCCTGATTCAGAAGCCTGCTTTTTTTCCAGGAACATTGCAGGGTGGTGATTATAGAGGAGTGAGAGGAGAGAAAGTGACGAGAGTTGGGTGTAGACTTACTTCTTGAAGGTTGATCTATACAAGGAAGGAGAAAGCTAGGAAGTGTCTACTCTTTTTGGGTGGGGGGGATAGGGGCAGGGATGCGAGAGTCTGCCACGTGTTTATAGGATGAAGGGAAAGAGCCAGTAGAGAGGGTCAGTTTGAAGATATAGGAGAGGAAGAGCTGACTGGTGAGCTAAGGTCTTTGAGGGAAGGGGTAAAAGTAACAAATCTGGAATGTAAGGGAAAGGTTGGCTTTGAGCCCAAGTCCAAACCCTTGGTCTCTGAATCTGGAGAGATGAAGCTAAAGATAGGAGAGGATGTGACAAAGTCAGAAGTTGGAAGCAGGAAAGGGAAATAGTTAACAGATGCCCACCCCAAATATTATGATAGAATGGGAGGTAGGTTTTCTGCTGGGTTAATGCTAAGGAATTGGACTGGGGGCTTTGAGACAGTGCAGAGAACTTGAAATCATCTCTGAAGGGAAAGAGAGAAGGAGCTGACCACAAGCAAAGCTAAAGGTCTTTAGTTGGGTCTGAGGTCTTAGTGTGGGTTGGACATATAGAATCTGTAGTGGGCAGCCACACTGTTAAGAACTAAGGTGATTTTCCAATTTAATTCACATTTCAGTCTCAGCCATATTTTAATTTATGACATGTGGGCAAGGACAAATACAAGAAATGAGTAAGCTTTCTTAGTGTTACTGGCTTTTCAGTGCAAAGGGGGGAAAAAAGATTCATGTGAAATCTAGTCCGTAAGACACTGGTAGCCGGCTTGTACGGCTTGCGTTGTGTAATTATTGTGAAAGAAAGAAAGGAATTCTATCAATTGCCTATTTCTCACTGTTTGGGCACAGAACCAACTGAGGTCAGGTACTATTAAGCAGCCCTGCCACCAGCCTTATTCATCTAATCATTGCTCATGCTACCAAGACAAT
This sequence comes from Chrysochloris asiatica, assembly GCF_000296735.1. Taxonomy (NCBI): domain Eukaryota; kingdom Metazoa; phylum Chordata; class Mammalia; order Afrosoricida; family Chrysochloridae; genus Chrysochloris; species Chrysochloris asiatica. The sequence continues at coordinate 3,908,408 of NW_006408570.1, read as the reverse complement.
ATCCTCCTTTATGCCACATGGAGGCCCGGCCTCTGTGATTGTAGGAACTCCCGCCAACTCAGCACTTGGCTCAATGACCCAAGGTTCTTAGGTCACATCATCAGAAACAGCTAGTGCTATGGACACATCCACTGTCTTACTCCCCACATGATGACTATTGAAATCCCCAGACTGGGGGCTAACTGCAGAACCCCATTCAGTCTGCACCGAGCCCCAGGGAGGGCAAGGTTGACGTCAGGCTGTAGAGGTGAAGGAGCCAGGCCCAAAAAAGGCAGCCTGTGTTCAAGGACATGACAGTTTCTATGGAGAAAAGATGTATGGCCCTCTTTCTGCCCAAGCATGGCCAAAGCTGGAGAAGCAATGAAGATTAGCCTTCTGAGAAGTTCATGCATTATACAGTAGGTCACTGAGATGGCAGAGGGAGAAGGAAACAAACTGTTCAAGCTGCACAGTAAGTCATGCAACTAAGTTTTATTTAGATGAAAGCCTGAGTCTGTTAAATAAAGTCAAGACTAAGAAGAGTCCATGGCATGGCACTGTGGGTTAATGCACCAGACTGAAAAGGCCATTTGAACTGCAAGGTCAGCAGTTCAAGTTTATTAGCTGCTTCTTGGAAACCCTATACAGGGTCGCTATGGGTCGGAACCAACTTGACAGCACTTAACGACAACAACAAAGAAGAGTCCATGGTGATTTGTCTATTCCTAAGCAGTGTGAAGGGTCTGGTGTTGGTCCTATTATTTCTTCTCTCCATGAAAGATGGAATTATTACTTTTTATTATTTTATTTCTTCTCTCCATATTACTTCTTCTCTCCATGAAAGATGGAATTATTTCTTCTCTCCTATTATTTCTTCTTCTTATTATTTTATTATTTATTTCTTCTCTCCATGAAAGATGGAATGGGAGGAAGAAAAATATTTATTTAACAACTACTATGGACTGCATCCATGGGTAGTGCACATGGTTAAGCACTTGGCTACTAACCAAAGGGTTGGTGGTTCAAATTCACTCAGAGGTACCTCAGAAGAAAGACCTGGCAATATACTTCCCAGAAACCAGTCCTTGAAAACTCTATGGAGCATAGTTCTACTCTGACACACGTGGAGTTGACAGACGGGAACTGGTCTGATTGTTTAGAATGGTAGACCAGGTAAATCCTGGTGGCACTGAGAGATAGGTAGTTGGGCTGCTAACTGCAAAGTTGGTGATTCAAAACCACCATCTGATCTGTGGGGAAAAGATGAGGCTATCTGCTCCTGTAAAGACTTACAGTCTCAGAAACCCTATACAGTCTCAATGACTCAGAATTGACTTCTTGGCATTGGGTAATTTTCACAAAAGCATTGTAATGCAAATATGAACATTCCCATTTAACAAAGAGCAAAGTGAAGAGCTGAGTGAGTTAAGGAACTTATAAACACATATATAAGTTGTGGAGCTGGAATTCAGACCCAGGGTTTTGGGTGTCATGGAAGCTTATTAATTTTCCTTCCATTGTATTATTTTTGTTGTTGTTAAGTGCCCTCAAGTTGGTGCCGACTCATAGCAACTCTGTATAGGGTTTCCTAGGAGCAGCTGGTGAGTTTGAACTGCTGACTTTGTGGTTCAAATTAAACTTATGGTCGAGTGCTTATCCTACAGAGCCATAACAGGTCTTCATTGTTGTTGTTGTTAAGTGCTGACGAGTCGGTTCCGACCCATAGTGACCCTGCACAGGGTTTCCAAGGCTGTAATCTTTACGGGAGCAGAAAGCCTCATCTGTCTCCCATGGAGCAGCTGGTAGTTTCAAACTGCTGACCTTGCAGTTCACAGCCCGATTTGTAACCACTACGCTACCAGAGGTCTTCATTACATCCTCCCAAATCCGTAAAATAATCTGCTTTGTTTTCCTTTCTGTACAAGGTTCCTATTTAGATATCATATGAGTTTTCAACTCAAAGACTTTACAAGTGGGTTTGTGGGGTGGGAGAGACAGTTTTTTATAGGTTCTGGAAATGAGCACTTCTTACGGTCTTTGAACTTGATGGTGCTCACTAACAGTTAAACCTAATTTTATACTTGTTCCAAGCTAGACTCTCATGATGATAAATTCTTTACAATTTATCTCTTTCCTAAGACTTAAATTCTTGGGCCATAGTCACTATATATCACAGGGAATTGAGATCTTTGTCTTTTCTAAACTAAAAGTTGGAACATATGATCTAATCAAGGTCATTTTCTGATTTATAAATATATATATATAAAAGAATGCCAATGAACACTCGTTTGTACATTTAATAAGTGAGTTTTAATGGCTGGATTCATGCTTATGAGACATCTTGGCTGAGTCTACAGTGACAGCATCATACTGAGAATGAGTGTGTACTCAACATTGCCTTGTTAAATGAACTGATTTTAATTGAGCTGCATAACTGCCTGGCATATAGGAATACCTTTGCTAGCTTTTCATTGGTCTTCCTGTTCCTGCTTCAGTGGAAAAACAGAGGTTCTATTAATAACCATGTTAGATTTTTTTTTTCTTCAGAAATGTTGCTAATTCTCTCAGGAAGGGGGCCTCTTGCAAGCTGCTGAACCTCTTTCCTCAGTCTCCAGGGCCTGGTACATGGTCTACTGGTACATCTCTTTGGGATACCAGAGTGACCTCTCGTAATCTGTTGGTAGCCCTGAACGAAGACTTTATGCTGCTCACCAGGCCCACTGTCCACTTGCTCTTCTACTTGGGGTTGTCCACAACCTTGATTCTCCCCCAGCAACCTCCTCTCTGCCCTAGTCCAGTTCTCTCTGTCAGTTAAAACTTTCATACTTGTCTTGCCCATACCATTCTGCTTTCTTCCCTAATTCTTTATTTCATGGAGAATATCCACCTAGCCCTTTCTAGCAATGTCAAAAATCCCTTATAATGTTGGCTCATTGTAACTCACTGTCCTCAGGCCCTTCATAGAACATTCCTTCCATCTTCTGTCTGGACTAACTCTCTTGGTAGACCTGGAGCCTGGCAGCTACAGAAGTGTAGCTTTAGAGGTTAAAATCTCCATGGAAAAGACTCACTTTAAATGTGGTACCTGGAAAGACCTATATTGTAATGGGCTGAAGAAGATAACTAAGAGTCCTAATGGCAAAACAGTTAAACAATCAGTTGCTAACCAGGAGGCTAGCAGCTCAAACTCACTCAGTGGCTCTATGGGAAAAAGCTGGTGATCTGCTCCCATAAAGATTACAATCTGAAAAACTCTGCTAGGGAGTTCCACTGTGTAACATATGAGACTGTGGTGGGTCACAACTCAACTAGATGGAACCTAACAACAACAACAACAATAACAAGGCATCCAGATAGGTCGACCTGAATACGGGACCACATGAAAGACTTATGCTCCTCATGTGATAGGGGCAGGTGGCAAAAGAGGCAACTGACCAAAGAGGCCCTGAACTTGGAACAAGGAGGAAAAATGTACGATGTAGCAGATGCAGCTGTGGGGTAAGATGACGTCATGACCTTGTGGACAAGCTGCCTTTCAGCAGAAGCCAGTGAAGATGAAAGATGGATGAGGGTCCTCTCAAGATTACGTCATCTGTAAATAGTGATAGCTTACTTCTTCCATTTCAGTCCTCATTTTATTTCCTTCTGTTGCCTAATTGATCTAGCTAGGATTTCCAGAACAACGCTGAATAGAAAGCTAAGAGTGGAAAATCTTGTCTTGTTTCGTATTTTATTAGGAAAGCTCTCAGCAGCATGAGTATGCTGTGAATATGTGGTAGATGCTCAGGTTAAGGAGCTTATTGAATATCTGTACCATGAAAGGGTTGTTGATTTTGTCAAATGCTTTTGTGATTCTAATCCTTTATTATATTAATATAATGTATTACATTGCTTTTTTTTTTTAATTTTTAGGTTTTTGTTGTTGTTGTTATGTGCCGTGAAGTCGGTTCCGACTCATAGTGACCCTGTACAGGTTTCCAAGGCTGTAAATCTTTACAGGAGCAGAAAGCCTCATTTTTCTCCCGCAGAAGAGCTGGCAGTTTCGAACTGCTGACCCTGAGGTTAGCAGCCCGATTCATAACCACTACACTACCAGAGCTCCTTTAGGTTTTTAGGGGTGTTTTTTTTGCGGGGGGGGGGGGGGCGAGGGTTGTATGTTAAACCATTTCTAACTTTAATTTCTAGGCTTAATCCCACTTAATTATTAGGTATAGTCCTTTTATATGCTACTTGATATACTTTACTATTTTGTTGAGGGTTTTTGTATCTATATTCACAAGGGATATTAGTCTACAGTTTTCTTTCCAGTGATGTCTTTGTTTGATTTTGGTGTCAGGGTATATAACAGTCTCATAGAATGAGTTAGGAATGTTAGTGCCTCTTCTATTGTTTTGGTTTTGTTTTTGTAAGAGATTGTGAAGGAATGGTATTATTTTAAAACATTTGGTAGAATTTACCAGTAAAGTCATGTTGTCCTAAACTTTCCTTTGTGGGATTTTTTTGGATTACTAGTTCAATCAACCGACTAGTAGGTCATCTATTCTGATTTTCCGTTTTTTCTTGAGTCAGTTTTGGTAGTCTATTTCTCTTTAGGAATTTGTCTAATTCATCTAGGTCATCTCATTGCTGATTCGCAATTGTTTATAGCATTCTTTTATGATCCTTTTTATTTCTGTAAGTCAATAGTAATGCTTCCTCTTTCATTCCGGATTTTAGAAATTTTAGTCTTCTCTCTTTTTTTCTTGGCCAGTCTAACTAAAGTTTAGTCAATTTTGTTAATCTTCTTAAAGTAGCAACTTTTGGTTTTGTTGAACTTCTCTAGTGATTTTCTATTCTCAGTTTCATTTATTTCCATCTAATCATTATTTCTTTTCTTCTGCTTAATTTAGGTTAAGTTTGGTCTTCCATCCAATTTTCTTAAAGTGGAATATTAACTTATTGAACTAATAATATACATGCTTTTTAATATATATGCTTAGTGCTATAAATCTCTCTCAGAGAATGCCTTTCACTGCATTTCCTATGTTTTAGTATGTTGTATTTTCATTTTCATTTATTTCAAAGTATTTTCTAATGTCCTCTAATTCTGGTTATTTAGGAGTATGCTACTTAATTTCCACGTATTTGTAACTTGTCCAAATTTCCTTCTATTACTGAACTTCAATTGAATTCTATTGTGTCACATAACCTACTTTATATGTTTCAATACTTTTAAATTTATTGAGGCATGTTTTATGCCCTAAAATCAGTCCGTTTTGGAGACTGTTCCTTCAGTACTTAAAAAGAATACATATTCTGCTATTGTACGGTAGAGTGACATAAGTTTTTGTTGTATGTGGTTGTTAATGGTGCTGTTCAGATCTTTTATTTCCTTGACGGTCTATTGTCTAATTGTTCTATCCATCATTGAAAGTAGGGTATTGAAGTAGCCAACTATTATTACTGAATTGGCTATTTCTTCAATTCTACTAGTCTTGCTTCATGTATTTCAGAGTTCTGTGGCTAGGCTTATATATGTTTATGTTCATATATGTTATGCATCAAGTGTTATGCATTCTCAACCCTTTTAGCATTATATAAATGTCCTTTGTCTAGTAACAATTTTTGTCTTAAATAGTACAGTCACTAAAGCTCTCTTTTGGTTGCTGTTTACATGGTCTAACTTCTCCCTTTTATTACTTTCAACCTATTTATGTCTTTGAAACTAAAGTAAATCTCTTGTGGACAGCATATAGCTGAATCATGTTCTAAAATCCATTTTGCCACTCTCTGTAATTATCGAGTAACCCATTTACATTTAAAGGTAGGTGTAATGGTTAGGGTTCTGTGTAAGCTTCACTAGGCCAGGATTCCCAGAGGTTTAGCAGTTAAGGTGTGCTTATTCCCATGGTGATGAAATAGTTAACTCTATGATGAGTGGCTATAAGCAGCCAATCAACTGAAGGGATGCTTCCTGCTCCCAGTATAATGGGCACATGGGAAAGGCCTTGTCTCTCTCTTCTGCTGGGACTCTACAATTGTAAGCCATTTCCTTGATATAAACTTCTTGTTATATATATATATACATATTTAAGTTTCACTGGTTTTGTTTCTCTAGACCTGCCTAAGACAGTAAGATAATTTACATTTAATATAAAAATTAAGCAACATACTCCTAAATAACCAATGAATCAAGGGAATTAGAAAATACTCTGAAATAAATGAAAACAGAAGTATAGCATACACAAACATGAGATACAATGACAGTAATGCTTAGGGAAATTTATAGCACTAAACACACACATAAAATCCATTTATATTTAATGAAATTACTGGTAAAAATTATGTTGTTTTACAATTTTGTCTACATACCTCATGTTCTTCTATTCCTCCACTTTTCTTCTGTTCCTGTCTTCTTTTGTGTTAAATAAATGTTTTCTAATATACTGCTTTAATTCCCTTGCTGCTTCTTTTACTATATTTTTTGTGTCACTTTCTTAATGTTTCCCTGGTGATTATGTTTAGCATCTTAATTTATAACAATGTAGTTCAGATAAATATTCACTTAATGTCAATGTTGTTGTTATTAAGTGTCATTGAGGCCATTCTGACCCATAGTGACCCTAAATAGGATTTCCGAGGAACAGTTGTTGAGCTTGAACTGTCGACCTTGCAGTTCAAACAGACTTTGCAGTCCAGTGCATTAACCTACAGCATCATACCAGGACTCCCTTAATTTCAATAGTATGCAAAATTTTTGTTCCTATTAGTTCTGCCCCGTCTTTTGTACTGTTATTGTCACAAATTATATCTTTATACTTTTTATGTTTATCTACATAGATCTATAAATACTGCCTTATATAGCAGTTTTTTTTTTAAACAGATAGGAGAAGAAGAGTTAAAACAAAAGTGCATTACACTGTCTTTTATATTTAACTATTTAGTTATTTTTCTGTTGTTGATGTTAAATGCCCTAGAGTCAGGCCTGACTCATAACCACCCTATACAGGGTTTCCAAGGCTACAAATCTTTTCAAGGGCAGAAAACCTCATCTTTCTTTCAAGTTATTTTTACTAATGTTCTTTATTTCTTCATGCTGGTTCAGATTGCTATATAATGTCCTTTATTTTAGCCTGAAGAATTTTAGTATGTCTTGTAAAGCAAGTCTGCTAGTGATAAATTGCTTGCTTTGGTTTATCTAGAAATCTTTTTATTTCTTCTTCATGGTTTGAAGGATAGTTTTGTTGGGCATAGACGTCTTGGTTGACAGATTTTTTTTGTTTTTTAATTTTCACTTTGATTATGACATCCCACTGCCTTGAGCCTCTATGATTTCTGATGAGAAATCAGCTGGTAATTTTACTGAGGATTCTTTACTTTAATAATTCACTTCTCTCTTGTTGTTTTTAAGATTATCTCTGTCGTTAGACAGTTTGATTGTAATGTTTTCTGGGTTTGGATCTCCTTGAGTTTATTTTTCTTTGAGTCCACTGGGCTTCTTGGACCTGTAGATTCATATTTTTCATCAGATTTGAGGATTTTTGGCCATTATTTCTTCAAATACCATATCTGTCCTTACTACTCCCTCCTCTTTGTGGGATGCTCATTATGCATATGTTGGTATGCTTGATGGTGTCCCAAAGGTCTCTGGGATTCTGTTCATTTGTCTTCATTCTTTGTTCTTTCTGTTCCTTATGCTGTGTAATATCCCTTCACCTACCTTCAAGCTCACTGGTTCTTTCTTCTACCATCTGAAATCTACTGTTGAACATATCTAGTGCATTTTTATTTTCAGTTATTGTACTTTTCAACTGGAAAATCGCTATATTGTTCCTTTTTATGATTTTGCTCTCTTTTATTACTATTCTCTATTTTGTTAGATGAAAAGATTGAAATTGACAAGCATTTAATTTTCCTTGAATCTACAATCAATACCCATGGACCCAGCAGTGAGGAAATCAAATTACATATTTCATTGGGAAAATCTGTACAAAAGATCTCTTTTAAATGTTTAAAATAAATGATGTCACTTTGAAGACTAAGATGCACCTGACCCAAGCCATAATATTTTCAGTCACCTCATAAGCATACCAGAACTGGACGATGAATACTGGAAACCAGAAAAGAATTGATATTTTATAATTATGGTGTTAGCAAAGAATATTAAATATACCATGAACTGCCAGACATGAACAAATCTATGTTAGAAATCTAGCCAGCATGATCCTTAGAAGCAAAGACTTTGTTTCATGTACTTTGACCATGTTATCAGGTGTAACCAGTCCAAACATAACCAAAGGATGTTATGTTTGGTAAAACAGAGGATCAGTGAAAAAGAAGAAGACCTCCAATGAGATGGATTGACCCAGTGGCTGTAACATGGGCTCAAATATAGCAGCAATTGTGAGGATGCTGCAGGACTGGGTATACTGTGAACAAGAAGTGTTTCATTCTTGTTGTACACACGGTCACTATCTTAGTTATCTAGAGCTACTATAACAGAAATGCCACACGTGAATGGCTTTACCAAGCAGATATTTATACTCTCACAGTTTAGGAGGCTAGAATCTGAATTCAGAGTGCTTGGGAATTCTTGGGAAAGGTCCTTTTCTCCTTTCAACATTCCTTGGCAATCTCCATGTGTCTTGGCATCAGTCTCTCCTTGGTTCTAGGAACTTCACAGCACAGGGACCCCAGGTCCAAAGGATTCACTCCACTCCTAGCTCTTCTTTTACGGTAGTAATAGGTCATTTCTCTCTGCGTATACCTTGGTAAGATGAAAGATGTTGCAGGCCACCCTATTAAGAAAACTTCCTTTCAATTGATTGGCCGCTTTTAGCAGATCTCATTGTGGAGGTGGCATTAGATCTCATCATGAGGAATTACTACATTTTAACTACTAAGTCACTGAGAATTCAGGCCCAGCCAAGTGGAAACAAAAACCTTACCTATCACAGTCCTTATGAGTTTTAATGAATTCAATGACACCTAACAATAACATTTGGTAAGACATTATTCATATGGTTTTCTTTCATTCTTGTATATTATTTCATTTTGATCTTTGAACCCATTTAGAATATAGGTTTAAATTCATTGAGTAGTAAGTCTGATGTCTGGGTTTACTCAGGGATAGTTTCTACAGATTGTTTCTAGAATAGTAGGACTTTGTGTTTCATTTCTTTGGGACAAGTTTTGTTCTCAAAGTCTTCTTTTTAATAGGCAAGAGCTTCTGGCTTCTGTGTACGAAATCTTATGCTTTATAGTTTAGTATGAATCTCAATGTCTTACCTTGAATAATTAATAGAATTGTTTCCTCTATGTTTTGTTCATCAAGGTTTGCTGGTACCATGCTTGCTAATATTGATAAGTTAAAAATGATACTCTATTGCAGTCTTAAATTACATTTCCAAGAGTCCCAGTAAATCTCTATTCTGCCCAAGATTAGACTGTCAGTCCAGACTCCAGCCCTACACACCATTCTACTGTTTTCTTGAACAACTACTACTCACTACGCATTCTCTCTTCCCTTTCTGGTGCACAGGTCTTTTTGCACTCGCCAATGAAATTCATAAGTACAGTTAGTCTTCAGGTTTGAAAACAAATTGTAAGGTTGAAAACAGAGGATCTTACCCAAGAAGATAAGACTGTCTAAATATTTCACATCATGCTCTACAAAAACCTTTGACATAACTCTTGTCATTTAAGTTAACCCTAGAAGAAAACCTACAAGGCATTCCACTTTCTTTTTTTTTTTAAACGGAGGCATAATTGATGTTCCAAACTTTCTAAAAGTCTCTGGCATAGTGAGGGTACAAAGACTTGGACTCTAATGCCCATGCTCTTTCTCCCACCAAACTAGAAATGTGGGAAATAAAGCAAAAGTAACTAAAATATCATAGAATCAAGCAGAATGCCTTAAGTTAAGCCTGAAGAACCATTAAGTTTTAATGATGTGATTTATTGCTACTAATAACAATAATTGCAAAAAGTAATTGAAAAGTACCAGGCATTCTGTGTAATTATTATTTCAATGGATCCTCCAACACCATGAAGTGAGTGCTAATTGTTTTACAGACAACACAACACTGGCTGGAGAGTTAAATTCTCATTCAGGTCTCAACCTGGGGCCGCCCTCCCACCTTCAGGGTCTGGTACTCATCCTCAGGCTGGTCAGTGGCTGTATAAGAAGCACTTCCTACAAACACCATGTGAGACCAGCTGTGTCTGCAATGCTACTGATTTTCAGGTTGGATTTTGTGGAGAACAAAATGATCAGGGCTGGAAGTTTAAGACAAAACCTCTCCAAATGTTTCTGTCTTCCTGTGTCTCTCTCTTCACTAAGCTCACTTTCAGGTCAAAGAATCAGGGAGAAAAGTTTGTACCAATGGGATTAAGCCCAGGTGTGTTTGCAGTTATAAAAGAACATGTCCATTTTGTGGAAGAACAAATTTGTGAAATTCAGACAACCCTTCCACTAAGGAAAGCTACAAAAGCTGGGTATCTAAGTTACTTTGTTATTTAGTTGTTAGGTGCCTATAGGTCCGTTCTGACTCATAGCCACCCTATAGCCACAACAGAACAAAACACTGCCTGGTCTTGTGCCATCCTCACAATTGTTCTGTTTGAAACTATTGTTGCATCCATTGTGTCAATCCATCTTGTTGAGTGTCTCCCTCCTTGTCGGGGACTGACCTCGACATATTTGTGTTGTTCACGAGTGTTTGGTTCACAAGGCGGGGATATCCAGCGGCGATAGAGATAGCAAAAGAATACACAGACAGACAGAAGGAGGGAGACAAGGAGGCA
>NW_006408570.1:3886652-3888399 GCF_000296735.1 Chrysochloris asiatica | reverse complement strand
TCTGTCCTCTAGGGTTGGTATGAGTCTGAATAAACTCAATGTATAGATGTATCCATCTATACATCTCTGTCTATCCATCAATCCATCTGGCTTTTTGGATACATTGCATACTCCATGGCAGACATCAGAATATTATTCATTAGAGAGACTTGAGGATTTTAAAATCATGTTGGTAGTATGAATTCAGGCCCCAAAATTTTAGGAAGGCCAGCTTTTATTTATAAATTCTTACAGGTCTGTCCCCCTTCTACCTAAAGCCAAGGAGCCCTCAGGACACAATGGGTTAAACATTGGGTTGCTAACCACAAGGTTGGCGGTTCAAACCCACCAGCCACTCTGTGGGAGGAAGGTAAGACGGTCTCCTACAGTAAAGATCTACAGTTTGGCAACCCTAAGGAACGGTTGTGTCCTATAGGGTCACTATGAGTCAGAAACAATTAGACAGCAGTGGTTGCTTTGTTTGGTTTAGGCTGACAGACAAGTGTTCCTATTGTCTCCTTTCTTGTGGAGTCATCGTTTTCTTCGGGTCTTACTATAACTGACGAGGTGGCCCTAGAAAGTTCCACTTTATTTGGATTTCCAATGTAATATTCCACCTAGAGATTGTTCTTTCCCGTGTGTGACCTTACAGATGAAGTTCCAGGTCATGGGGAATTGTCAGGAGCTCCTACAATTACCACAGACTTTATTTCTCATGTATCTTTCTGAATTGCTGCTCCTGTTTGTCTGGAGCCTCAGAAACTCTTCTTTCTTTCTTACTAGCATGTGTTTGAAAAAATTTTTTAACCCAGCATTTAGCGGTGATTTGAACCATCGAGTGGCCATAAATTAATGCATATGATATAGATAGCTGGGTATGTCCTTGGGTTCTCTCTCTGGACTTGTCATCTCCATTTGCCATTGTGAGGCAATACTTTTAAAAAGTGGAATGGAAGACGTCAACATTCTGATTTAACCAAATTCTTGCCTCATTTCCTCTCATGCTTCTGTTTCTCTTTCCTCCTTCTTTTCAGTTGATCCAACTGAAATTAGCAGAATAAGTGGAACACATTCTACCCCTCTATACAACATCAGTGTCTCTCTGCTATTCATAAGGCTTTCAGTGACTAAATATTCAGAATTAGTTCATCATTCTTTATTCCTAGTCTGTCTTTGTCTGGAAGCTCATCTGAAACCTGTCCACCATGGGTGACCCTGCTGGTATTTAAAATACTGGTGGCATAGCTTTCAGAATCACAGCAACTTACAACCCACCACAGTATGACAAACTGACAGACAAGTGGTGGCCATTTGGTTTTAAGTGGAAACTGTCACTTTAAATTTTGAGGAGATCTGTGCGCATGCACAGTAGAACCCTCCAGGGGTGGGTATGGGGTATCCACGCTCAGGCATCCTCTCTAGTCACCAGAATAGAGGTGCGCAGACAGTGAGAGACCAATGAACAGATACCAAAATACAAGAATGTCCACACCTGTGTCTCCACGGTTCTGTCAGGTGTTCGTGGCTATTCTGATCCTTCCCCCACTTGGTCTCTCCCAAGATGGCAGCTCCAGGAGTAGCTAGCATCTTGAATTAGAAAGCAATGGATTTCTTGATTCTGCTACAAATTCCCCTAGCTGTAAGCCTTCCAATCTTCTAAATATTGCTGAAAGTGAAGAAGACTAAAAACATTTACTGATGAAGATCAAAGAGCACAGCCTTTGGTATGGATTACATCTCAACGTAAAGAAAACAAAAATCCTTACCA
>NW_006408570.1:3881283-3885047 GCF_000296735.1 Chrysochloris asiatica | reverse complement strand
AGGGCCTCGAACCTCTGACCAGGCTTACACGGTCTGCAACACCTCCTTTTTGCTGGCCCTCCCCTTTACCAAGCATGATGTCCTTTTCCAGGTCTTTCCTGATAGCATTCTCAAAGCACAAGAGATGAAGTCTTGCTACTCTCGCTTCTAAAGAATAATCTAGCCATACTTCTTCCAGAAGTTTTGTTTGTTCTTCTGGCAGTCTATGGTGCTTCCAATATTCTTCACCAACACCGTAATAAAATGCATCAACTCTTCTGCAGTCTTCCTTATTCATTGTCCAGTTTTCTAATATGATGAGGTGGTTGAAAATACCATGACTTGGGTCAGGTGCACCTTAGTCCTCAAAGTGACATTTTTTACTCTTTAACACCTTAAAGAGTAAATAACACTTTTCCATCAGATTTCCCCAATACAACTAATTCTTTTATTTCTTGGATGCTGCAAAAAAAAGTTATCTCTCTGACTCAGATTTAAAACTTAACTAGCTCTCATTTAGAAAAGGTACTTTAAAATGCATTAATTTTGGTTACATAGGAAAAAGAGAACTTTTGTTGTCTTTAGTAGAATTTCCTGTCTCTGATAATAACACCAAAGACAACTGAAATGAAACTGTTTTTCCCTTGCATTGTGCAATTTACACAGCAAACATGACATGTAAATACCTAAATACCTAATCTAATCCCAAAAGACTCATTTGCAAAGTTCCAATAGTAGGTGTGTGTGGGGGTAGGGGGCGGAACCCTTAAGATGGCATTCATTTCTTTCAACAAATTTGCAAAGATGAAACTTTAGAAATACTTATATAGTGCAGTGAATAGCTTTTACATGTCCGTTCTAGTTTTACAACCTCCACAAAATGATTGGCTGGGACTAATTGATGTATGATCTTCCAAAGAGATTGGTCCATTTACTATGCAAATTGAGTGATTTCTGGCCTACCAAAGGAGTTGGTCAGCTCATGGCATTGATGGACGGCCATGATTTGAAATAGACAAACACTAGGCTTACATAGGAGTTCTGTTGTGGTGCTGCAGGATCAGCCCTGGACTACTAACCACAAGGTCAGCAGTTCAAACCCACCAGCTGCTCCTCGACAACTCTATACAAGGCTGCTACGAGTTAGAAACAACTCAACGATACTTAACCACCACCACAACAACAATAAGACTTACATAAGGGCCAATTAATTACACAGTGGTATAGGGGGACTTCACTATTATCAAGAAGACTCTGGAGCAGAATGTTCCCTTTGGACCAAGGACCTGGGACCTTTGTGCTGTGAATCTCCTAGACCTATAGGATGGTGTGAGATGACAAGAGACAGTGGCAGCAGGCTCGTTGGCCCATGAAGGGAAAATGGAACACCTTCAGGCAGGAGGCTGGCCAGTGAAATGAAAAGAGCTGTAACACAGCCTGTGCAAGATGTTCCTAGAACAGCCCCAGCCACTATAGGCACAGATTAGGAATGGAAAGAGCAGGATTTATTATCATCCGGAAAGCTGCCAGGCCCCCCTCCCCACACACAGACCTTCCCTCCAGTGGCATATGGGTACAAGGGCTGTACCATTCTCAGCTGCTGAAAACATTTGATAGCTTGAATTGACTCTGATTGATTTTATGTGACTTAATCTAGTGTCATCTCCTTCTCCCCACAAATTAATGGGAAGGAAACCTGGCCATCTCTGCCTTTATGTAGTAAGACAGAGAGGGTAAGTGCAGAGAGAAAGAGCCCAGTGCCAGGTACCACCCTAAGTCTATGGCAGGACAAATGCAGGACTGACTGCCACGTGAGAGAAGAGAGAGCAAGAGGGTATGGAGAAAGACGTTCCAGAAGTTCAGACCCCTGGATCACATGGTGCCATGGAAGAAGAAAGTTAAACAGCAGAGATATCTGCAGCTAAGAGGGGTGCTTGGTACCGCTCTGATCCTGCCCTGAGATGAAAGTGAACTCCTGCTGGCTAAACCATTAACACACAGTGCCTCTGAAATCACTACAACCCAGGCCCCTGGAACTCATCACAAGCTTCTCCCTGAGAAAATGATTGTCACCTCCTCCTGGGGGAAGGCAAATGGAGTCACACAGATTGTTAGGGGATGGCTTAAGAGCTGAGTTGAGTGAACTAGTCTGCAGTGTCTCTTACAACGTTCATTTTATCAATGAAGAATTCTTTAAAGCAGAATAACCAGAATATATCTAGCTTAGATTATTGTGTTCTGATGCAATGGTCTTGTTAGGTATTATCACACATGATCACATCCCTTTGGTATGCTATGAGATTTCCTCTAAAAGAGAGGGGACTTTTCCATTGTTAATCACCTTGGCAAAGGAACCCTGACAGCACAGTGAGTTAAGCGTTGGGCTGCTAACTGCAAGAGCTGCAGTTCAAAACCACCAGCTGATCCTTGGAAGAGAGTTCAGGCTGTCTACACCCATAAAGATTTACACTCTCAGAAACCCCATGGAGTTCTACTCTGTTCTACTGAGTTGGAATTCAATCAATGGCAAAGGGTTTGGGGTTTTGTTTGTTTGTTTAATTATCTTGGGAAGAGTTCTCCTCTGGGATAGTTATGAGGAAGAGTGAGTGATACATGGGACCTGGGTTTTGGGAGAGTTACGTTTGGACTCAAAGATTTAAGAGTGGAGACACATGAATCTAGTTCTGGGCCATATTTGGTGGCAGTTGTCCACTACTGTTTGGGTTGTCTCCCTCTACCCACCACCCAGTGCTATCTGTGGATCCTTAATTATGACCTGGCTTAGCCATTACTCTAAAGAATTAAGGGATGGATGGATGGATGTTCACATTTGGGAAGAGGCAGAACATATAAGAGTAACAATGATGTTGAGGGACTTGCTAATGAAGGCTTATTGATGGATCTGCTGATGGAAGCCAGACACAGATCTTAGCAGTATGCAGCACCTGGGAATGATGTGTGGAACATATAATCATCTCAGCTGAAGCCGCAGAAATCCTTGAAGGCAGGGGGAAACTGAATAAAAGACTGCCATTCCTACAATAAAGTATTATGGGGGCACTGAGACATTTTAATGTTGAACATAAATTGAAATATGATCTCAAAGGTAACAAAGCCTGAGACATACAAGTTACAATTATGAAAATGATCCTTAGAAAATAAAAATTTTAAGTGGTACATTCAAACAAACATGTTGCAAGAGAATCTATTGGGGGGGGGGGATTAAAAACCTAAAAACATATGAATAAATATCTTTAATTCCTGGAAATGTGGCAGGATACTTATCTTGCAAAATCATCATGGTACATACATAATAATGTTTAAAAATAGTGGCTCCCTAAGAATAAACCAAACAAAGTTCAGAAGGGCCAGGAAAGAAGGAGGAATAGAATTAGGAAACACATGGAATAAGTGGGAAAAGAGGGGACTGCAACCAATGAGAAGAAATAAAATGTGTATGAATTGTTGAATGGAAAACTGATCCGTTCTGTAAACCATCACCCAATTCACAATTTAAAAAATACTTAAACGTAAATAAATTACAGGTATGCTGCTGACACAACAGTTAAGACTTCAGCTACTAACTGATTGATTGGCAGTTCAAACCCACCCAGTGCCTCCTGAGATCAGCTCCTATAAAGATTATAGCCTAGAAAACTCATGTGGGCCAAAAATTAAATTGAAATTGTCTTGTTGGTATCCAACAACAGACATTAAAATAACAGCAAGATATAGTAATATTGAGAGAACAATCAAGATGGCAGATCGGGTGGAAATGCAGTAAG
>NW_006408570.1:3863682-3872723 GCF_000296735.1 Chrysochloris asiatica | reverse complement strand
ACACTGGACTGCAAAGTTGGTTTGAACTGCAAGGTCGGTGATTTAAGCTCACCAGCTGCTCCTCATAAACCTTACATAGGATCGCTATGAGTAGGTACCAACTCACCAGCACTTAACAACAATATAATATTCACAGAACCCTTAGTAAATGGCACAGTATCACCAAGATTTGCTCCTAATCTGTACAGGAGGAAGGTATCTGGCCTATGAACTGGTGTCCACTAACCTCCATAACTGAGCCTCATTCAATAGTCCATACAGATGTGCACAGTGTGTGCTGATGGCCTCGCATCACTGGTAAAGCTAGGCCATCCAGAGGCTGGAAAGCCCCAGAAAGCCTCTTACATACCTGGATGTTCTGATGAGTCAAGGTATCCATTCAGGGCATTGCCTCAGGCCCCAAGACCCAATAAAGCACATTTACAAGCATGAACTGTTTCAGCTAAACTCTCTAATCCCGTATTAGCCAAAGTCCAGTGACTCAGTTTGTGAAGGGTTAATTACCTCTGGGATTTTGCTCTGCTCTGGGAAAGTGAGAAAGGCAGTGAGAGCAGGTACAAGGAAGCCCCCAGCAGGCTCCTGGCTCTCTGGGTAGGTAATAGCCTTTATTCCACTTTGACTGCCTTCTTAGAAAAACACACTGGTGATCAGGATTTTCCTGAGCTGCCCCTTGTTCAGGTAACAAAACATAGAGGAGTTCCTCATGGGGGTCATTCTTAATTTACACATATCTAGTCACACCCCAAGTCTATAGGATTCATCTGGTATGAACCTTTTCTGGTAACCATCTACCAACTCAGCAGAGTGGATTATTTAAACTCATTCTCGGGTGCCTGTCACAGCTGGACAGGTCTGCCTGACATCACATCTGGAAGCCAGGTAGTGGAGTCCACAGTGTTTGTATGTAACCCCTCAGGTTTGCAACTATAGAACACGTCTTCAGTAGACAGGAAGGAAGTGTGGCTGGGTCACTTTTCTGGGCGCATTCTTGACAGCCTGGCCTGTTTGGGCGTAGGAGGTGGTTCCACCCCCTTTCTCCTTGAACCTGGCATGGCCTATCTGTGAACTACTGCTCATGGGCAGGGTGGATCATGCAGTTTGCCTGGGGCATATCACCATGGAATGCAGGGGAAGGGGGCACTCCTGCGCTTTCAGGCACCTTTGTGCTATTTATTCTCTTCTTTGAGCCAGAGGGAGAAATAATAATAATAAAGTTCCAAGAACAGAAAACTAGGAGTAAGTAAGCCCTTTGCTTCTGCTGGGGCCTCAGCTTTTTCCATGTTAGACCCCACAAACCCCTTCTGAAGGTATTAGTTGCCATGGAGTCGGTTCTGACTAATAGCGACCCTGTACAGGGTCTCCGAGGCTATAAATCTTTACGGGAGCAGAAAGCCTCCTCTTTCTCCCATGGAACAGCTGGTAGATTAGCAGCCCGATTCGTAACCACTACACTATCAGAGCTCCTGAGAAATGTTTTGCCCCACCAAGCTTTCTGTACACGGAAATGTTGTATACTCTCTTGGAGATCACATTTCTGATGAAGTTAGGAAACGTGGGCGGGGAGGTCATAGTATCGACAAGGACAAACAGGCAGGGCATGAAATCAGCATCATCCTGGGAAATTCAGACAGTGTAGTTGCTGGCAAAGGATGAGGCATCAGTAAGCCGAAAGCTGATGACTTGGTAGAGAAGTTCCGGGAAATGGGGGCAGGAAGTCTTGGTCACAGAATTCTAAACCCAAGCCTGGCTTGGTCCTCTCCTTAGCTAAATCCTGGATTGACTTAGGGCATCTGTTTTCCACATTCTGGAAAAGGGCCTGATGGTGCCTACTACTTGGATGTGCATTGAAGTATTTAATTAATGTTTGCAAAGCAGTTTCAGATCCAGGGCCCACAGCCAAAAACAAAGCCAGCTTGTTTAGGTTGGCAATAAAAAAGTTAAGTGCTCTTTACTAATTAACACCCTATTAGTAGAACAGCAATATCCATGTAGTTACTCAAGAGCATGTTTATTTTCATCACTGGGCTTAGCTTGGTTTCCAAGCTAAGGAAATCTAAATTTACCTGATGGTGTGAAGTGATAAATTACTGAAACTTCCCTTCAAGTCAAACTCAGCTACAAAGAAATATGCTAAGGTGGGTACATGCCAGGAAATGCCAATCAAACAGGTGTCTGTTAGAGAAATACGATAACCAGAAACCTGGGCAAATATTTCCCACCTATGAACACCAAACGCAACTCCTGGGAGGAGCCAGGACACAGTGAGGGCGCCACCTTCTGGTATAATGGAGTATTTTCAATAATTTAAATTGCAGGGATGGGATTTGAGAGAATTAAACCAGTTGTCAGGAGTCCTTGTGTGGCTCTGTGGGTTAATGTGCCAGACTGCAAAGCAGTTTGAACTGCAAGGTTGGTAGTTCAAGCTCACCAGCTACACTTTGGAAACCCTACCCAGGGTCGCTATGGGTCGGAACCAGCACCAGTTGCCAAAGAGTTGACTCCCTCCAACTCATGGCGAATGCATGTGTGTCAGAGTAGAACTGTGCTCCATAGGGTTTTTAGTGGCTGATTTTTTTCAGAGAGATCTCCAGGTCTTTCTTCCAAGGTAACTCTGGGTAGACTTGAAGCCCTAATCTTTCAGTTAGCAATTCAGTATATTAATTCTTAGCACCACCCAGAGAATTACAAGAGTTAAAAAAAAACTTATTAGATACTCTTCTGTTTATATCAGCAATAAAGTCCAATACAACCATCATGAGAACACAAAGTATACAAATATTGTGCATCTCTAACATAGTACACCTTGAAAAGTTTAGAAAGGAGCAAAAGTTGCTGTTAGAGACTACAAATCTAGTAGCAGAAATGGAAAATTAGTAATTTATATGCCTCAGTTGGCACTTTTGTTCTTATCTCATTCTGTTTGGCAAATGCATATTAATGAAGAGCTGTTGTAAATAGAAAATGTCCACCCTGGATTTGGTAAAGTAATAAATTATGTTTGTATTCATTTTCATCCAAATCTAATGATGTCTCATGCTTTTGCATACTATCAGCCCTAAAGAGGTCATAAGATTGAGGGGAGGGTTATCAACATAGTCATAGTCATTGCTGAATACCAAACAACCAGGTATCGAGGCTAGTCAGCCTGTACACACACCACACACACAGAGAGAGAACAGCTATGCAAAGCCCTGAGGAGCATTCTTGGCTTGTTGAAGAACAAGGGGGGCAAGCAGCTAAAGCACCTATAGCAGAAAGGGATACATGGTTTAGTCCTGAACCCAACCTTGTGGTTAGCAGTCCAATGCTGATGCTACAGCACCACATCAAGACTCCAGGATACATAGCAAAAAATGAGCAAACAAACAAAACACAAAAAAACACCTAGCTACTTCATAACTACTGAAAACCCTGAGATTAAAATGTAACAAATCTTGAAGGTAGTGGCTGGGGGGAGGAGAAGAATGAGGGAGAGAAACGCACACTGTATACACAAAGAACAAAGATAAGAATTATAGCAACATCTCATCAGAAAGTCTACAAGAGAAGCCAGTGAAGCAACATTTGAAAATACTGAAAGGAAGAAAACCAAAAAACAAAACCCACAAAAAACTGTTGATCCCGAATTCTATATACAATGAAAAGAATATTTCAAAAATAAAGAAAAAATAAAATACAAACTTACTCATGCTATAAGAGCAGCAATAATAGCAAAGTTAAAAAAACAAACAAACAAAAACAGAAAGCTACAAATACTGGTGATGATATAGGGAGACTGGGACCCACCATCTCTGCTGGTGACAATGTAAAATGGTGCTACCAATGTACAAAATAGTAAGGCTCTTTTTCAAAAAGTTTGAAATAGCAAGGCCATATGCCCCAACAATCCCTCTACTTGGTATATATCCTCAAGAAATTAGAGCCGTGACACAAATAGATATACACATACCCAAGTTCACTACAGCACCAATCACAATAGCAAAATGATGAAGACAGCCTAAATGCCTATCAAGAGAAGAATGGTTAAACAAATTTGGGTACATACACTGTGCAGCGTTGAAGAAACATACTACATGGATGAACCTGGAGGACATTAAAATTAGTAAAATTAGTCGATCACAAAAGGACAAATATTGTATGAGACTATTGTTGTAAAAAGTTAAGAAAAGGTCTTGATAATAGAAACAATCTATGATGGCTACTGGTGAGGGAGGAGGGAAAGTTATTCACTGGCTAGAGGGAAGACACATGTTAACACAGATGATGAGCAGGCAATATGCAATAAGACGGAGGTTAGGAGAAGATGGTAGCAACAGGGAGGAATGCAAGAGTTTAAGTGAATAGAGGTAAATACTGTTAATTTATGGTACATGGAGAGGATTGCAATCATTGTAATGAAGCAACGTATATGAATTGTTGAATATTAAACTGATGATAGGCTCTGTAAACCTTCAATCAATTTACAATAAAATGTTTTCTTTTAAATACCATGGTTTGGGTCAGGAGCACATCGTCCTGAAATGGATATCTCTGTTTTTGGACACTTTAAAGAAGTCTTGTGGTGCAGCAGATTTGCCTAATGCAATATGCCCTTTGATTTCTTGACTGATGCTTCCATGAATGTTGATTGTGGACCCAACCCAAAAGAAATTCTTGGCAATGTCAATCTTTTGTCCTTTTATCTTGATATTATTTACTGGTTCAGTTGTGAAAATTTTGTTTTCTTTATATTAAGGTGCAACATATACTGAAGTCTGTAGTCTTTATCAGGAAGTATTTTAAGTTCACTTCCAGCAAGCAAGATTATATCATCTGCATATTGCAGGTTGTTAATGAGTCTTCTTCCAATTCTGATGCCACATTCTTATTCATATAATCCAGCTTCTCAGGCTATTTCCTCATCATGCATATTGAAAAAGTACAGTGAAGGGATACATCTCTGGCACACACCTTTCCTGCTTTTAAACCATTTAGTATTCCCGTGTTCTGTCCAAATGACTGCCTCTTCATCATGAGCATACCCGTTCTTTGCAATATTATCCATAGTTTGGCATGATGCACACAGTCAAAAGGCTTTGTATAGTAAAAAACAAAACAAAACAAAAACCTCTTTCTGCTATTCTGTTTTCAGCCAAGATCCATCCGACAACAGCAATAATATCCCTAGTTCCACATCCTCTTCTGAATCCAGTTTGAATTTCTAGCAGTTCCGTGTCAGTGTATTTTACAACCATTTAAAAATTATCATCATGAAATTTTTACTAGCATGTGATATTTAATGATATTGCTTGATGATTTCCACTCTCCATCGGGTCACCTCTCTTTGAAATTCACACAAATAGAGATCTCTTGCAAACCAGTTTTTCAGGAAGCTGTCTTCCAAATTCCTTGGAATTGATGAGTTAGCACCTCCTTGCTGCATTAATTTACTGAAAGATTTCAATTTGTATTCCATCGATTCCAGGAGCTTTGTTGTTGTTTTTTTTTGCCAATGCCTTCAGTGTAGTTTAGACTTCTTCCATCAGTATCATTGGCTCTTGATCATATGCTAACCTCTTGAAATAGTTGGACATCGACCATTTCTTTTTGGTACAGTAACTCTATGTATTCCTTTCATCTTGTTTTCATGCTTCTGTATCATTCAGTATTTTGCCCATAGAATCCTTCGGTATTGTAATTGAAGGTTTGAATTATTTCTTCAGTTCTTTCAGTTTGAGAAATGCTGAGCATTTCAACCAAAACCTTTTGGTTTTCTAACTCCAGGTCTTTTCACATGACAGTATAATATTTTATTTTGTCTTTTCTAGCTGCCCTTTGAAATTTTATGTTCCGTGGTTTTACTTCCTTATTTCTTCCATTCACTTTAGCTTCTCTATGCTCAAAAGCAAGTTTCAGAGCCTCTTATGACATTTTGGTCTTTTCTGTCTGTCATTTTATTGACATTTTGCTTTCTTCTTGTATAATGTTCTTGATATCATCCCACAACTCTTCTGGTCTTCAGTTACTAGTGTTGAATGTATCAAATTTGTTCTTGAGATGGTCTCTAAATTCAGGTTGGATATGTCCTAGGCCATATTTTGACTTTCAAAGACTTGTTTTAATTTTTTTAGCTTTAGCTTGAATTTAAACATAATCAATTGATGATCTGTTTCACAGTTGGCCCCTAGCCTATTTTCTGGACTGATGATACTGAGCTTTTCCACTTTCTCTTCCCACAGATGTAGTCAGTTTGATTCCTGTGTATTCCATCTAGTGAGGTGAATGTGTATAGTCACCTTTTATGTTGTTTAAAAATGGTATGTGCACTAAACAAGTCATTGGTCTTTCAAAATTCTATCATGCAATCTCCAACATCATTTCTATCACCAAGGTCATATTTTCCAACTACTGATCCTTTCTTTTTGTTTCCAACCTTTGCATTCCGATTACCAGTAATTATCAATACATCTTGATTGCATGTTTGATCAATTTCAGACTGAAGAAGCTGGTAGAATTCTTCAGTTTCACCAACACTGTCTTTAGTGTTTGGTGGGTAAATTTGAATAAGAGTGGTATTAATGAGTATTCCTTGTGGATATATGGATATTATCCTATAATAAATAGCTTTGTATTTAAGATGGATCTTGAAATGTTCTTTATGACTATGGATGTAACATCATTCCTCTTGAATTTGTGGTTCCTGGCATAGTAAAACATGTGATTGTTTGATTCCAAATGATCAGCACCAGTCCATTTCAGCAGAGTCCTGGTGAATAAGCATTGGACTGCTAACCACAATGTTGGTGGTTCAACCCTACCAGCTGCTTCTTGGAAACCTTATGCAGGATTGCTATGAGTCAGAACTGACTCACAGCACTTAACAATAACAACGACAATGCCTAGGATAGCGATGTTTATAGCTTCCATTTAATTTTTTTCTTCAGCTCTTTCTTGTGAATTGAATGAAGGTTTACAAAGATCATCAGTTTTTTATTCATCAAATCATACACTTTGTTTCACCTCAGTGATTGCGATCTCCTCCCTGCAACAACAATTATCCCACTTCCTCCCTGTAATTCTTATTTCCATTCTACCCTCCTTCCCATCCCTTCTCAACTTTGTCCTTAGGTAAATGCTGCCCTTTGGATCTTGAATGGTTGACCACTCCATGGTGAACATACCATACCAGTGTTGTTGTCCTCCCTATAAACCTATCTATCTACTGCTTGGTGGAAAATTGGACCACGAGGTTGAATTCCATTCCTGACCTGAAGGGTGATCTAAGACCATAGTCTTAGGTTCGTCTGGACGTCTGGCCTTTTTTTGTAGTTTATAAAATAATGTTTTCTTTTAGCATAAGAACTTTTTCTTGAGTTTTTACAGTAGTGGTCTCATACAATATTTGTCCTTTTGTAATGGCTAATTCCACTCAGCATAATGTCTTCCAGGTTCATCTTTGTTACGAGGTGTTTCAGAGATTCATCGTTATTCTTCAACATTGCATAGTATTCCGTTGTGTGTATGTACCAAAGTTTACTTATCCATTCTTCCATTGATGAGCATTTATGATGCCTTCATCTTTTTTTGCTATTGTGAACATTGCTGCAATGAACATTGGTGTGCATTTGGGTGTGACTTGTGTCGTGGCCCTTAATCTCCTGGTAGGGCGTTGTAGGGTAAACGTTGGATTTCAAACCACAAGTTCGGTGGCTCAAACCCACCAGCTGCTTCTCTGAAATCCCATACAGGGTCGCCATGAGTCAGAATCAACTCCATGGTGCTTAACAACAACAACAGCAACAATGTATCAAGTAGAGGAATTGCTGGGTAAATGATATTTCTAGTTACAACTTTTTGAGGAAGCACCATACTGTTTTCCACAGTGGTTGCACCATTTTCAAGTACCACCAGCAATGTATGAGTGTCCCAATTCCTCCATACCCTCACCAGCATCTGTTGTTTTCTGATTTTTAAAAAAAAACTTTGGTATTAATACTGGGGTGAGATGATATCTCATTGCTGTTTCAATGTTCATCTCTCCAATGAGGAATGATCATAAACATTTCTTTCTATGTTTGTTTGCTGCCTGAATGTCTCCTTGGTGAAGTGTCTGTTCATGTCCTCTGTTCATTTTTTAAATTGAGTTATTTACCTTTTTCTTGTAGAAGTGTTACAGTTTTCTAAAAAAAAATTTAGAGATTAGTCCCTTGTCTGATATGTCATTGCAAACATTTTTTCCCAGTCTGTGGGCTCTCTTTTCACTCTTTTGGTGAAATTTTGAAGCACGTAAGTGTCTAATTTTCAGTAAGTCCCAGTCATCTATTTTGTTTTCTACTGTCTGTGCATTTTTAGTTATGTTTGACAGTGTGTTTATGCCATGCGTCAGAGCCCCTAGGTTTGCCCCTATTTTTTCATTATCGTCTTTACAATGCTAGGTTTTACACTTAGGGCTTTAATCCAAGTTGAGTTTGTTTTTGTATATGGTATGAGATATGGGTCTTGTTTCATTTTTCTGCAAATGCATTTCTAGTTTTGCTAGCACCATTTGTTAGAGAGACTATTTCTTCAGTGGAGGGACTGCATACGGATGGATTTATTTCTGGGTTCTCAATTCTGTTTCATTGATCTATGTGTCTTTCACTGTACCAGTACCAGGCTTTTTTGACTGCTGTGGTTGTGTAGTAGATTTTGAGATTAGGAAGTGAGAGACCTCCAATTATTTTCTTCTTCTTAAGTAAAGCTTTGCTTTTCTGAGGTCTCTTCCCTTTCCATATAAAGTTGTTGTTGTTAAGTGTCATCAAGTCAGTTCTGACTCATAGCGACCCTGTAGAGGATTTCCAAGGAGTAGCTGGTGGGTTTAACTGCCTACCTTATGGTTGATAGTCCAGTGCAGATCTTACAGCAATCAGTTTTCCATCCCTTTAAAGAGTGATGTTGGAATCTGGATTATTGTTGTTGTTGAGTGCCGTGGAGTCGGTTCCGACTCATAGCGACCCTGCACAGGGTTTCTGAGGCTGTAAATCTTTACGGGAGCAGAACGCCTCATCTTTCTCCCACGGAAC
>NW_006408570.1:3862506-3863582 GCF_000296735.1 Chrysochloris asiatica | reverse complement strand
AAACAGAAGCTAAGGGATTTTGCCAAAGCCAACCCTGCTATGAAAAACATCCTAAAGGAAGTTCTGTGGACTGAGAAGCAACAACTACAGAATGACATACATGGCAGCATCACCCTGAACTTAATCGACAAATGGAAGAGTCAAGAACAAAATAAAATGACAAAGAACAGAGGATCTGAGAGGTCAATCTATGATCAAAACAATTACAATGTGAAAGAAATAAACACAGAGGAACAGAGACCCAGGTGGTGGGAAGGTCAGGTAGATTACTGGATAAAATAGACTGTCTTAAATGGGGGCTAGAACTAATGGAATATAAGGTAACCACAGTGGGGTTGGGGTGGGGGTTTAGTTTGGGTGTTGGAGATAGCAATACAAGAAGCAGGGGAGGAGGTGGAAGAACAAGATAGATAGGGGACCAATGAGACAGGTTTGCATGGCCTAGTGAGACAGAGGTAAATAGTTATGCATGCTCAACCTTGGAACAACAGAGCTCTGGGATACAGTGATCTAGGTATAGCTTGAAGAGGGTAAATAATACTAAAATCCTTGACTGCCTTATGAATATTGGATTACCTTGCCTACTATTGTAAAATATACACTTGAGTGGGATAGAAAGGAATGTTGGAACACATGATCAGAGAAAACTTGTAAGCCCTTCTTCAGCCTATAACTGATTGGAATACCTAAAACTGCTTGTCCCACTCCACAACTTGCCCAGTGAAATAGGCCTCGTGCAAAGCCTTTACAGAGTATATGACCTTAGGTGGAATCCTGAGTCCCATCCAGAACCGTATGAGGTGGGATATTCCCATTAGAAATGACAAGCAGACTGGAACAGCTACAGTTACAGAAGATATATATCTTCATGATGAACCTGACCTATACTCAGAGTGGTAGTTACTTTAAATACCAACTGAGAGGGAAAGAGTCTTCACATCAAGTATCAATGCTATCCCCTCTGTACACAGGGTAGATAGGGATGGGCAACTTAGACATTGGTACCTAAAATGAGGGAGCAATAAAGGCACGAAGTGACTGGCTTACAAGGTTTCAAGAGGGAGTTTAGTTTAAGA
>NW_006408570.1:3860333-3862406 GCF_000296735.1 Chrysochloris asiatica | reverse complement strand
TCATTTTATTGACATTTTGCTTTCTTCTTGTATAATGTTCTTGATATCATCCCACAACTCTTCTGGTCTTCAGTTACTAGTGTTGAATGTATCAAGTTTGTTCTTGAGATGGTCTCTAAATTCAGGTTGGATATGTCCTAGGCCATATTTTGACTTTCAAAGACTTGCCAAACTTTGTCTCTCATACTTCAGACATATTATCAGGAGGGATCAGTCGCTGGAGAAGGACATCATGTTTGGTAAGGTGGAGGGTCAGAGAAAAAGAGGAAGACCCCCAATGAGATGGAATGGCCAAGTGGCAGCATCAATGGACTTAAGTGTGGCAACAGTAGTGAGGTTAGCCCAGGATCAGGCAGTATTTCGTTCTGCTGTGCATAAGGTTGCTATGAGTCGGTACTGACTTGATGGCACCTAAAAATAACAACAACTTCTTTGAATGTTGAGTAGAATTCACCAGTAAAGTCATCTGGGCTTGGACTTTTTTCTGCTGGGAGTTTTTTAATGACCTAATCAGTTTCTTCAAGTCTGTTCAAGTTTTTTACTTCATTCTGTGTTAGTGTAGGTTGTTTATGTTCATCTAATTCTAGATTTTCAAATTTGTTGGAGTACAATTCTTCATAGTATTCTGTTATTATCCTTTTTATTTCCATTGGTTCTGTTGTAATGTCACCCATATGGTTTCTTATGTGTGTTATTTGCATCTTCTTCTTCTTTTCTTTTGTTAGATTTGCACATAGTTTGTCAATTCATTAATCCTTTCAAAGAAGCAACTTCTTGTCTTGTTGATTCTATCTATTGTTTTTCTGCTTCATTTATCTCTGCTCTAATCTTTATTATTTCTTTTCTTCTCCTAGCTATAGGCTTACTTTGCTGCTTTTTTCTAATTTTTGGAGACGGTGCATTAATGTGTTGATTTTGGCTCTTTCTTCTTTTGGGATGTGTGCATTATTGCTATAAATTGTCCTTTCATCACTGCTTTTGTTGTGGTCCAAAGGTATGCTGTGTTTTTGTTCTCATTTGATTCAAGGGATTTTTTATTTGTTCTGTTACCCAGTACCTTGATCTTTCTATTGTTGATTTCTAATTTTATAGCAACTGTTTCATTTGGTTTTCTATATCTTCGTTGGAGAGGGTCTGTGTAAATGCTGCTGCCTAGTCCACCATCTTGCTGCCTCTCTCCATTTCATTTTTGACAACTTCCAATTTTCCTAGGTTCATACTTCATATATTCTACATTATGATTATTAATATTTGCAGTTGTTTTGCCTCAGTTTATGCATGCTCAGCAAATGAAGGTCCCAAAAGTTTTTCTCCATTTATGTCATTATGGTCAACTCTACTTTGAGGAGGCAGCTCTTCCCCTATCATATTTTGAGTGCCTTTCAATGTAAGGGAATCATCTTCTGACACTATATCTGACAGTGTGTTTCTGCTATTCATTGTTTTTATCTTCTGGCACTATATCTGACAATGTTCCGCTGATATTCATGTGGTTTTCAGTGATAAACATTCAGAAGTAGTCTGTTTCTCCTTCTTCCTAGTCTGTCTTAGTCTGGAATCTCAGCTGATACTCATCCACCATCGATGACCATGTTGGTATTTAAAATACCAGTGCCATCACTTCTAGCATCACAACAATGTGCAACCCACCACAGTTCAACAAACTGGCAGATGTTTGGTAGACATTGCTTGTGGAAATGTAAAATTGTGCATCCTTTTTTGAAAATGGCTATGACTCCTCAAAAAGTTAAATATAGAATTATCACATGACACATCCATTCCACTTCTAGATATATGCCCCCAAAAGATCATTTGGTAAATGTACTTGTACTCAAACAAACAAACACATTCATAGCAGTACTGTTCACAATGGCCAAAAGGTAGAATCAGTCCAAATGTTCATCAGTAGACAAATGGATAAACATACTATGATGGATCTATATAATGGAATATTGTTTGGTCCTAAAAAGGGATAAGGTACAGATACATGCTAAAACACATATGAACATCAAAACATTATAGTGAAAGAATCCACACACAAAAGATCACCTGTTCTAGAGTGGAGAGTGGGGC
>NW_006408570.1:3858015-3859328 GCF_000296735.1 Chrysochloris asiatica | reverse complement strand
TCTCCCACGGAACCGCTGGTAGTTTCGAACTGCTGACCTTGCGGTTCACAGCCCGATTCGTAACCACTACGCTACCAGAGCTCCTTTGGAATCTGGATAGAGATTTCATTATATCTATAGATTGCTTTAGGTTATTGCTGTTAAGTGCCATCTACTCAGTTCTGACTCATAGCAACCCTGCATAGGGTTTCTGAGGAATGGCTGGTGGATTTGAACCGTTGATCTTAAGGTTCAAACTGACTTTATGATCTAGTGCTTATCCAACAGTACCACAATGCTTTGGGTAGTGTTGATGTTTTCACAATGTTAAGTCTTCCTATCCATGAGCATGGTAAATTCTATTTTTGTAAGTATCCTTTTATTCATTATAGTAGCGTTTTGTAATTTTCTTTGTATAGGTCTTTTGTTTCTCTGGTTAAATTTATTCCTAAGTATTTTATCTTTGAAGTGGCTATTGTAAATGGTATTGTTGTCCTGATTTCCTTTCCAGAGCCCTCTTTATTAGTGTAAAAGAATCCAAGTGATTTTTGTTTGTTTATCTTGTACCCTGCCACTCTGCTGAATTTTTCAATGAGCTCCATTAATTTTCTTGCTGAAAATTGGGATTTTCTAACTAGAGGATCATATCATCTACAAATAGAGGGTTTTACTTCTTCTTTGCCAATTTTGGGTACTTTTTATTTGCCTTTCTTTCCTTGTAACTCGGGCTACGCTTCCTACACAATACTGAAAAGAGCGGTGATAAAAGAAATCCTTGTCTGGTTTCTGTTCACAGAGGGAATACTTTTAGTTTCTCGCCATTGAGAATAATACTGGCTGTTGGATTTGTTTAAATGCCCTTAATTATGTTGAGGAAATTCCCTTCTATTTCTATTTTGTTGAGTGTTTTTTATTAGGAATGGATGTTGGATTTTGTCAAATAACATTTTCTGCATCAATCAATATGACCGTATGGTTCTTTTCTTTTGTTTTATTTATGTGGTGGATTACAGTGGTTGTTTTTCTAATAATTAACCATCCTTGTATATCTACTATGAATCCCATTTGGTCATTATGGTTTTTGTTAGGTTGTTGAATTCTATTGGCTAGGATTTTGTTGAGAATTTTTGCATCTATGTTCATGAGTGATATTGGCTTACAGTTTCCTTTTTAGTGATGTCTTTGCCTGGCATGAGGGTTGTACTCACTTCATAAACTGTATTTGGGAGTTTCTCATTCTTTTCTATATTCTGGAATAGTTTGAGTTGAATTGTTGTCAGCTCTTAAATCTGTTGCACAAAACCCTTTTAAAGTGTTGAAGAGCAAAGATGTCA
>NW_006408570.1:3853170-3855295 GCF_000296735.1 Chrysochloris asiatica | reverse complement strand
AGAAAAGATCCAGAATAGGTGAAAACATTAAAAACAAAATGCAAATTATGTTGCTGCTGAATAGGTATGGGATTTCTTTTTGGGATAATGAATACATTTTGGAACTAGATTGAGGTTGTGGTTGCACAACAATGTGCTACTAATTGTCAGTGAACTTTAAATGGTTAATTTTATGATATGTGAATTTCACCTCAATAAGAAATTGGAAGTCAGATTGACATTAATTAGCCTTCTTGTCAACAACTGGACTCTAAAACACAATGAACCCAATTCCTTCAAAATTTTAAGAAAAGAAATAATTTGAATAGGTTGTTGTTGCTGTTAAATGTCATCGAGTCAGTTCCGACTCATAGCAAACCTGTATAGGGTTTCCAAGGAGGACTGGAGAGTTTGAACCACTGACCATGTAGTTCAAACTGACCTTGTGGTCCTGTGTTTTATCCTAAGCTATCAAATAGCAGGCTGAAACAAAAGCACATTCAGAAATGCAAAGAAAAGAAAGTGTGGCTACCATAAATGCATCCTGAAGACCTCTGTCTTTGAGGAATGTAATGGTCCTACTTCCATGCTTGAAATCCATCACCATATTTGTGCCAAGGCCATATCTCCCAGCTGCTCCCAGCCAATGAATGAGCATAGCAGAGGTATTAAGTGACCCTGCTGGTATTTAAAATACCAGTGCCATAGCTTCTAGCATCACAGTAACATGCAACAGGGATTCCCCAATGACTTTGCTGGGCCTCTCCTTTGACCAAACAGCAATCTAATACAGTTCTACCCAACTTCTCTCCATCTCTCCATAACTCAGAGTTAAATTTGCATCATGGTCTGATTACTCTTCCATTCTTTCCCAGATACCTCCCTATTTTCCCTGATGCAGGTACATTTAACATTGTCTTGGAACCTACATGTCAGTGAACTCAGACTAACAAAAAGTTTACATCCTATGCACATATCTTGAGTTAAAAAACAAAGGTGGGGAACAATAGCAACAACAAAAACCTGAATGAGCAAGATACAAGACATAAACAGCACACCTAACCAGAGTTCAGTAATATGAAGTTGTGTGACAGGCCTACAAAAAGTCATTAGAGTGAAAATCTAGTTTTTAGATCATTGCTCAAAATTATCTTTTCCACACTTCTCTTCCTTGAATTCATCCAGAGGCAATAAGGAGAATGAGAAAAATGCAAACTCTCCTATTTTCAGAAAAACTTGGAGACAGCTAAAACACCAGGCCATATGACAGGTGAAGGGACTGCCAAAATAGAGATTAAGTGAGGTTGTTTGTGCTCAGAAAGAAGACTGCCAAGAGAGGAAGTCATGATCACCAATCTCAGAAAAGACAAGAAAAGCACCCTTCTGGAAGATGAGAGACCTCCTTCACAAGCAAAACCCAATTCTCTCTCTCTTATTTTTTTTTCTAACCATGGTTAAGGAGTTCTCTGTCAGGAGAAGGTTTACTGTTTGGTTCCAAAATGCAAAGAAGAATGAACAAATCTGTCTTGGATTTAGAACAAGAAGTCACATTGGCCTCTTTTAGCAGAGAAGGAAAAAGAGAGTCTTTGTATTTTAAAAAACAAACAAAAAACATCGTAAGTGTTCTGTATCCATGAGTTGGAAAGCAATAAATGCTAAACAAACACACACATGCACACACACATACACAACTCTGGCCCCATTAACACATTACTCTCTTTTAATAGTTAGTCTAGAAAAACTCACCTCCTTAATGACTGAGTAACTAAAAGCCAAGCAACATACATTTTATAAAAAAGAAAAAAAAGGAAGAATGGGACAGGAAAAACAAATGACAGGTGGAGAATCTGAATGTGCTGTCATGAAACATGAGAAAAATGACCACACATACTTTACCATGAATTTTTAAAGCATACATTAAGGCAACTACCTCTATAAGGTAAAAAAGGCAAAGCAGAGATGCAAGAGTTTGGGAAATTAGTTTCAGAGTGTAGGGGGAAGGTAGAACCCCCATTGAATAGTTTTCATCTTGTCTATACAGGTCTGGTGAAAGGAGATGGGGATAAGATTCTTACGATTCAATAGTGAGTAATTGTTAGCATGACTAATTGCGACTGTTACAACTGTAAAGGTAAAAGTTTTATAA
>NW_006408570.1:3850983-3852197 GCF_000296735.1 Chrysochloris asiatica | reverse complement strand
CTCTTCTCCCTTGATGGTTCCAGGGACCTCCGCTCCTAGACGGCAAAGTCAACCACTCACCTCCTTTTGCTACAAAATGTCTACCTTTACATTTCCAACCCTCACAGTCAGTCCTGATAACAATTATCCACTATTGTACCACATGAGTGCTATCCCCATCTCCTTTCATCAGTCCTGCCCAGGAGAGATTGGATACTACTCAGTGGAGATTCTACCTTCCTCCATGCCCTCTGGATCCAGGATCCCTCTTGAAAGTTTGTAAGCCAGTCACTTCTTGCCTTTGTAACCCCCTCCCCCATTTTGGGTAGCCAATGTCCAAGTTGCCCATCCCTGTCTACCCTGTGTATGGAGGGGGTAGGATTGATCCTTGCTGTAAATATTTGTTCCCTCTTTTGAGTTAATGCATCCATAGGTATAGGCCAAGTTCATCAAATTGTATAAGATTACTCTTTATTTCCTCTTCTTTCTTTCTCTAGTTGAGCTCTGATCATCTAACCATTGAAGCCAGGTCAAGTGCGTATTATTTGCAAGTGTGGGTGTTCTTGTCATATTTGGAGTTCTTGAAGAAGAAAATCAAAAGCATGAAACCTAACAGATGTTTAGTTTGCTAAATATATGGGCACTGGGGAAAAAAGTGAAGGCACATGCTCTGGTCTCCCATTATTGACAGATACCTTAAAAAATACTGAGCTCTCCTTGGTTTTGTGTATTCTTCCCATCTTCTTTTGACACTTTCTTCATAAATCATGATTTTATCCATAGAAATCTTCAATATTGTAAGTCAAGACTTTGTTTTTTTCTTCGGTTCTTTCAACCTGAGAAATTCTGAGTGTGTTCTTCCATTTTGTTTTTCGAACTTTGGGATTTGCACACTTCATTATAATACTTTACTTTGTCTTTTTTAGCTACCCTTTGATATTTCTGTTCAGTGATTTTACTTCATCATTTCTTCCATTTGCTTTAGCTAATATACATTCAATAGCAAGTTTCAGAGCCTCTCCTGTTATCCACTTTGGTTCTTTCTTTCTTTCTTTCATGTATTTTTAATGATCTGTTGCTTTCTTCATGTATGATGTTCTTGATGTCATCCAACAACTCCTTTAGTTTTCAATGCATCAAATCTGTTCTTGACATGGTCTCTAAATTCAAGTGAAATATCCTCAGTGACATATTTTGGCTCTTCTGGACTTGTTTTAACCCTTTTCAGCTTCAAC
>NW_006408570.1:3828741-3831832 GCF_000296735.1 Chrysochloris asiatica | reverse complement strand
GGTCTCTTGTGATATAATAGTGAATAATTGTTATCAGGACTGATTGTGAGGGTTTGAAATGTAAAGGTAGATGTTTTGTAGCAAAAGGAGGGGAGTGATTAATTATTCAGTCTAGGATCAGAGGTCCCTGGGACCATCCATGAAGAAGAGTGTAGAGCAGGACCCTACCCAGAGAAGCAGTGATGCCAGGGATGGAGGCAGAGATGATGAGATGGAGAGATGGAGCAGCTGGGGACTTTAGACCCAGAGAGGGAGAGGGGCTGTGTGCTGACGACTGGGGGACAGGCTTGCAAGATATACCCTTTGGTTGCTTGATGATGCATGGACGGGATTGTAACCATGGCAATGAAACAACATACAATAGGATGAATGTAAAGCTAATGTTCTCCCATGTAAACTATCACATAATTCACACACACAGAAAAAATTCAATAACTCAAGTTTTGGCGTCCTGGTGTGGTGCTACAGGATAATACAATGGACTGAAAGGTCAGTTTGAACTGCAAGGTTGGTGGTTCAATCTACAAGACGTTCCTCAGAAACCTTCTATAGTTCACTATGAGTCAGAACTGACTCAATGGCACTTAACAACAAGCAAGAACACAAGGACAAAGAGAAGTCTTGGTGTGGCACCGTAGGATGAACACTGGACTGCCAACCACAAAGACAGCTTTAAACCCACCAGCTGCTCCTTGAAAACCCTATACTGGGTCACTATGATTCAAGACTGACTCAATGGCACTTAACAACAACAACAACAACAAGGACTAACAGAAGATCCTTCATATTTCCAGACACAGAGACTAGACTACATACAATAAATGAGAAATCTAAAGGGCTTTGGAATTCTCAGTAGCACCAATGGAAACAAAAGGCAATGGAACAATGTCACCAAAATTTTGGGAAACTATTACTTCCAACCTAGAATGTCAGCCCCAAATCAATAAAATGTGAGGGCATAATAAAGACATCTTAAAACATTCAAGGTCTTAAAAAAAATTATCTCTCACATACCCTTTCTCAGGAAGTAATTGGAAGCTACCGATACTTTGGACATATTGTCAGGAGGGAAAGTCGCTGGAGAAGGATATCATGCTTGGTAAGATGGAGGATCAGAGAAAAAGAGGAAGTCCCCCAATGAGATGAATTGGTCAGGTGGCAGCATTGATGGACTCAAGTGTGGCAGCGATAGTGAGGTTGGCCCAGAATCAGACATTGTTTTTTCGTCTGTACATGGGGTCACTATGAGTCGGTTCTGACTCGATGCCACCTGACAACAATTGAAAATAAAGCAAGAATCAGAAGAACATGGAGTTTAAAACAAAACACAAAAAAACAGTAAAGAAGTGGAAGGCATCACCAGGAATGTCATGAAGGGAGCCACCAGAGTGGCAGCTGTAGACCAGGGAAAGGGAGCAGGTGGTCCAGATTTGAGCAGTGTTACTAAAGAGGAAACAGACTTTGCATGGCTAAACAGGGTCACCCTTTGTTTTCTGCTAGCTCATTTTCATTTGTTAAATCATTCTTATGTAATTCTTGCTAGGGTGGTCTTGTAAGTCCAAGGTCTTGGCATGTAGACCCTGTTGTTTACCATAGTTCTAAAACCTCTGTGCCTCCCACTGGCAGCACAGAAAACTGAACTGGTCCTGTTGCCACTCAGAACTGGCCTCATGTGCGTCTCTCTTAACGAACTCCTCTGCAGGGGAGATACCAGGTTGGTAAGCAACCACCATGTAGGTAGATTTGGTTCCGATCCTTGATATGGACCACCACATGATGCCTCTGAAATGCCTAATGGCAGAACACGGTTGTGGGAAAGCGCATGCCATCATAAATGTAGAAAGGAAGCTAGGAGAGCAGTGGCAGCCGTGGGTGCCTGCTGTGGAGTTACTGCTGCTCTGGGACATTTGACTGGCCCCTGAGGCTAGTTAACCACTGAAAATGCAGAAGAGCGTTACAGGAGAATCTAGAGTGGGAAAGGGATGTGTGGTCACAACAGACATTCTGAATAACAGCATGAGTAGTTTATGCAGGTCTGCACAAACTGGGGGAGAGGGAGAAGAAAGTACCAAAAGCAAAAGTCAGAGCAGTGTTGATGACTGGGTGTTGGTGACTCGGATTCAAAAGCATAGGATCCTTGAAAGAACAAATTCCAAAGTGAATCAGATGTGAAGGTGATTGTAGAGGAGCCTGGCTTTGTTCCTCTAGGCATGGCTACAAATTACCAATAAGATGAAAGCCCCCCACAAGCCTGAAGACTCTAGGAAGGACATCACACCTATCAGTTCCATGACAATGTGGGTATAATCCCCCAGTGAGTTGACAGAGCTGTGTGTGATCCTGCAGCAGAAATGAAAGACCACTGCAGTTCGATTGTCACGTCTGTGGGTCACTGGGGGTGGCAGTGCAGGGGTTGCTGGGAAGTGGCAGGACAGTCTCTGGAGAAGTTGACCAGACAGGTGACTGCATAGCATACGCTTTCTGTCCAGTGGGGTGGACAGAGCTGTAGCTGTAGAGCACAACAGGCCTCTGTGGATAAGAACAGGTTTCAGGCAAAACTGAGAGAGCTAGACAGAAGAGGGTGTGAGTCATGGGGAGAGATCAAGAGAAGGTGGAAAACCTTGTAGGACAACCATGGAAGGGCTCCTTGAGAGTAACCTGAAAGCAGATATAGCTGGACGTAGCAACTGCCAAGATGGCAGTGAGAAAGGTAGAATAACAACCATTTTTGGTCTGCCTTTAGAAGAATCGGAAGGCATAGTAATATCATCCTTTGGGTCCCACTGCCCACCCCCACTGCCATGAGGACATGCCCCTTACCTCTGGGTGATCCCCACTAGTCCTGAGGGATGAGAGATGGGGCCAAGGTCACTCACAGATCAGGGACCTATAGAGAATCTGGAAACTGTACGTAGAGGTCACAATACATTGGTTAAGAGGAAGGGCTTGTCGGCGGCTAGGGTGGAGGTGCAGTGAAGTTCGTCATCAGTAATACCACAGAATACCAGGCAAAGCAGATCCAGGGCAGAGCTCCAAAAGTTGGAACCACAGAGATAGGAGTATTTTAAAAATCTGAAGGCTTATAGCTAGT
>NW_006408570.1:3771484-3827961 GCF_000296735.1 Chrysochloris asiatica | reverse complement strand
TATATTACACAAGAAGAGTCAGCAACTGCTGCCATATAGTCAAGCTACAATCACACTCTATAATATAAACACCATAACCCAGACAAGAACAGTACCAATTGCCATATACCAGGGAGGCAGACAACACCTGTGAAAGTTACTCTGAGTTAAGCACTAAGAGAGTGAAAAGGGAACCCACATCCTGATCACATCTTTCTGGAAGCAATGAGAAAGCATAAAGAATACCAAAACCATACTCAATTAAGTATTAAGGCAACAGATAAACACTAATCTTGTCCAAGAAGCAAAATCAGGTGACCATATCAGCACATGTCCAGAAACCAGATAAAATATCTGAGACAAATGACCTAGAGGTAGACCTGGACTCCATTCTGGAAGGAGGGCAGGCCTTGGAAATTCCTGAGAAGGAATTTAGAAAAAATGATGATAAAATGTTTCAAAACACTTAACCATGGAGCTGAGAAAAATAAGGAAGAAGTCACAATACATTGGTCAAGGAAAAACAAGTGGATGCTAGAGCCGGTTGACACAGAGGCAGAATGCACAGAGATCTTTGGAAACCCTTAAGAGTTTCAAGGCTTACTCCCTTGGCAATGTTACAGGTATGACAGAAACTCCATCTGCATCTGTCAGGCACTCCTAATCATACAAACAGGAATACACCCCCTAAACTGTATCAACTATCTATTTCCCCAACACTGGAATGCACTGGATGGATGTCCTCATAGGATTATCTGTGACTACATCTGTGGGAAAATTTCAACTACAGGTGAGGGTAATGAAAGCAGTTCTGAGGGGGAGTTCGGCATGGGAACCAGTGATCTTGCCCCCACTAATAAGAATGCTAAACATTATACAATAGAAGTTGCATCTGTGGTACGCTGCTAGGAACCTGACTCTGTTTCCTTTCCTGACTATGTCATTGCTGGCATCATATTGACTGCTGAAGATGTTTCTGTGACAGGGCTGACTAGATACCCTACTCACCCACCTAAGCGAATGAAAGAAATGATCAAGTAAAAGAGCTGAACAGAAATGCTCAAAGGGCAACATGATAAGACCGAGTAAACTATTATAATGAAATGTGCCAAGACCTGGCATTAGAATTACTCATCTAATCACCCATTCACAGTGAGAAGATGTCATGTGTGAATCCCTAAAAGGTGCAGGAGCTGAGAAAGTTGGTACAATCGCTAGGGGTCATATGACCAGATGAAACCACAGTCTATAAAATACAAGTTTACCCTGCCCCAGCGTGATTCACCTTCCTCTCTGATTGGCTAGTTTTTTTAGCTGGGTCATGGTCTTTTCTTCGGTATATGGTTGTTCTGCTGTGTGTGTCTATTTTGCAGCTGTGGCCTTGTGACCCCAACTACAACAATGCTGTCTCTCCCTACTGAAATAGTTGAAACACCTGCCCTCAGGGCACTCGCAGAAGACCGGGTTATTTCAGAATACAAAAGCAGGCCTGAAGTGAAAACAGATTTTGTGTGTGAGACTGCACATTGTCATCCTTTGCTTTCCACTTGCTAAATCATTCTTATGTAACTCCATGTAAATCTGCAGTCCTGGCTGGTAGCCACGATTACACACTCAAGCCATAAAACTCCTGCCTTTCACTGAGAATGGAACATGGAGAATTGAACTGGTCCAGGTACCACCCAGAACTTGCCTAATATGTAAGTCTCCCATAATAAATTCTTTTGATGCCACCCTGGAATTACTGCTTTTTTCTTTACTTTCACTGCATCCTCCATATTGGGAGACAAATTTCGAGTTCCTAGTCCATGCAGCAACAATTACTCAAAGGACAGGCATAATGAGGACAGTCATCATCATGCCTTCTACCAAAAGACCATCTGCTTAACCTGATGAAACTATGGGAGCATGCATTCCATTAGGTCAGTCTGCAAAGATCGATATGCTGTAAGCTTCAAGAGCAACCCGCTGAGATAGAAAGAGCATGCGGATCTTCAGGAGGAATATTTCCAATAAAAATTAGATTGCTATTGTGTGCTTTGTGGAAAATTGTATGGAGAGACTATTAGAAGTCGTGGGATGAATTAGCAAAAAGAATTAAGCAAACAAAAAGGAAATTACTTGTTAGTGTATTGTTAAAGTTGTATGTCAACTTGACTGGGTCAGGATTCTCAAGGGTGTGGCACTGTAGGATACGCATTGGACTGCTAACTACGAGGTTGGTGATTCATACCCACAATCTGCTCCTCGGAAACCCTATACAGGGTTGTTATGAGTCAGAACTGACTCAGTGGCACTTAATGACAACAGTCTTCATGATAAGCTGTTCTATGAGTAGCCAATCAATTGAAAGCAAGTTTCCTTGTAGACATGGCCAGCTTCCAAATCTACTGGACACTCGCAAAGCTTGCTTGCTTTCTACTGGGTTTAGACTCTGCATCTGGCTCATCATCCAACCTTCTGTTCTTTGGTACTTGAGCCAGTGACCTGCCCTGTTGCCTAGTGATCCTGGGAGTTATCAGCAGCCTGCCATCTTACCTGCCTGACCTGCCAGCCTGCCATTGGTTCATCGTCCCTAAAGTTGATCTTGGTTCATCATCCCTGAAGCCAACAGAGTCGCCTGACATCTGACCCACGGATTAGGGACTTGCCCATCTCTACAACTGTGTGAGCCATTTCCTTGATAGAACCTAGACTAAGGCAGTTAGCTGCCACTGAGTTGATTTTGACTCGTGTCAATGCCACATAGTGCAGAGTAGAACTGCTCCCTAGGATTTTCAAGGCTGTGACTTTTGGGAGCAGATTTCCAGGTCTGTATTCTAAGGTGCCTCTGGTGAATTCAAGCCACCAACCTTTTAGCTTAGTAATCAATCACTTAACTGTTTGTGCCACCCAGGGACTCCTAGACAATTACTAGCTATAGATAAAGCAAAAACTAAGAAACATAATATTGGGCAGTGAATAATATGTTCCTAGGCATAATAATGCAAACATAGAATATTGATCTGGCCAAGAACCGGAATGTAACTAACTACAATATGGACTAAGGAAAAGAGGAAGGGCAGGAAGTAGAGGGATGGAGATGGTGATGTAAGAGAAGCAGATCTCCATCTACCATAATAGGAAGTCTGCAGATAGCATCTAACATTCACAAAGTAAAAGATAGCAGCTAATGCTTGTTCCTTAGAAACAAGAAGATGCATAAACCCAGGAAAACTGGAGTTAACAGTGGCACTTCTGTGGGGAGCAGTGAAACAGGAAATCATTGTATTTGTTGTTAAGTATTGAGAATCTTAAGCTAGTTACCACCATGGAGCTAATTTCCTTTTTGACTTCTTGCTGTACAGAAGTCCAGGCCTCAGTCTGTTGATAGTACCCGAATTTCTCTGGACCGTCTCTGGGGACCTCAGGTGGTCCAAGCTCCTCCTGACTTTAGCCTGTGTTCAGTTTTTTCTAATGGGTTCTCTTTCCATTGAGAGACAAAAGTGTTCAGTTTGGCAGCACATAGACTAAAATTGTAACGATATTGAGAAGATTAGTAGGGTCCCTGCACAAGGTTGACATGCAAATTCATGAAGCGTTCCATATTTTTTGGAGACAGGTGGTGGGTGAGTGCCTGAGAACACAGCAACAGATATTATTCATCAATTAAACTAGTGCTAAATGAAATCCTGAGTCCTGGTGTGGTGCTGTGGGTTAATGCGCTGGATTGAAAAGTCGACTTGAACCACAAAGTCGATGGTTCAAACTCACCACTACTCCTCGGAAACCCTATACAGGGTCGTTATGGGTTGAAACCGACTCGCTGGCACTTAAAAACAACAAATGAAACCCTATGTCTTTCCTAGATTTACCCTCAGTCCTAACTCTAACTCCTTACCCAAACCCACCCCTTCAAAAAAATATTTTTTACAAAAACAAAGCATAAACTTCCTGAAAACAGTGTCCTGCTCACC
This sequence comes from Chrysochloris asiatica, assembly GCF_000296735.1. NCBI lineage: Eukaryota > Metazoa > Chordata > Mammalia > Afrosoricida > Chrysochloridae > Chrysochloris > Chrysochloris asiatica. The sequence continues at coordinate 3,824,026 of NW_006408570.1, read as the reverse complement.
CTGAACCTGCATAGAATATTCTTCAAGAGTCTACGTCGAATGAATGAACTGTTTTCCTAACCTCAGAACAATCCTTCAGCTGTTGCTAGAGCTGAAGGAATCCTGGTTTATCTAGTGCAACCTTCTCACTTTGTAAAAGCCCAAAGAGGAGTCAGCCTTTGTTCAGGTAGCTTGATGAGTTAGATAGATGCTGAGGTAGGCTCAGGAGACAAATTTCCTGCCCCTTGTCTTGCAGGTTTACCAGGAGGTCACATGGCTGCCCCTTCTCTAGGCAGGATGACCTAGCTCCACCCAGTCACCACTTTGTAAAGATGCCTCTTGCAGCTTCCTGATGCTGTTAAGTGTCATCGAGTTCATTTGACTCAGCTCGGCCTTGTATAGGGTTTCTAAGGCTGGAAGTCTTTATGGAGCAGAAAGCCTTATCTTTCTCCCAGGGAGCAGATGGTGAGTGCTGACCTTGTGCTTAGCAGTCTAGTGCTTAGTCTCCTAAGTCACCAGTGCTCTTCAGTTTGCTGGTAGAACTATTTTAACAAACCACCTAAAGTGAGTTTCCTTTTCTAAGGAAGCTCTTAAAAATCAGAGATTCATTTCACATCTAAATAAGTGGAATAAATAAGAGATGGAATTTCAAACTTCATGAAAGGCAGTTGAGGAGAGATGAAGGGACTTCAAAAACTTCATGAAAAAAAAATCCATTCCTTCCTGGAATCCCTCCATCACACTTCCAGAATAAGCAATGGACTGTGAACCACAAGGGAAGGTCATCATGCTCAAAAAAGATTAGCTTTCTGCTCCTGCAAAGATATACAGCCTCGGAAACCCTAGGCAGGGTTGCTATGAGTCAGATCAGTCAATAGCACTTAACAACAACTACACTCATGAGCCCAAGGAGACATTGGTGGTTCAGGGTAGAATTCTCACCTTCCATGTGGGAAACCTGGGTTTGATTTCTGGCCAATGCACCTAACACAAAACCACCACCCAGCCATCTGTCAGTGGAGGTTTGTGCATGGCTCTGACACAGAACAGATTTCAGCAAAACTTTCACACCAAGATGGACTAAAAAGAAAGACCTGACCAATCTACTTCTGAAAAACCAGCCAATGAAAAGAAACTCTGTGGATCAAACAATGCAGTCTACAGCCCATCATGGGATAGCACAGGACCAGGCAATGTTTCCTTCCATTGTGCGTGGAGTTGCCATGAGTCAGTGGATGGCATGATGACAGCTAACAACACTCAGGAGCTCGGAATTCAAGAGGGCATTCTGGGTAAGCAATCTGAGAGAATAGAATGCTTAACCAGCTCTGCCTTTCTGCTCTCCATACCGCGGCATCTTTTTATCTCGTGAGTTCCCAAATGCGCTGGTAATCAAGTTCACACACACTTACCTGGAGGAAGGAGAAAATCGGGGGCAAAGGAGTGCTCCCCTAGTTCTCACCTTCATCCTGTACTTTGAGCCTGAGCCTCTGCTGCTCAGGTCTAGTGGCCTGCTCCTTCCAGTTGCCCTGATGACCCAACCAGACCCACAATGATGTAGAAACAAAAGTCCAGGGTCATGAGTCTCTTTTCCTGCCCAGGAAAAGCAAGGATGATGGTCCCACCCCTTTAAGATGCACACTACTCTGAGCTAGTCCGTGTTTTTATTTATTTATTCATCGAGACCACAACAGGCCTCTGTGGATAAGGACAGGTTACCAGGTCATTCTGGCCCCATGGTGTTTATTTTTAAAACCACAGGGATAAATCTGATTTGTGTTTTTCATGATTCAGCCTTCCCTGTAATTGTGAGGGAGCAGTTTATCTGGGGGCCTCCACATTCTCCTCCAGGCTACCCTTCTCCCCATCGTTGTCATGTGCTTCCACAGTCGTAAAAGCAAGAGGCTGTAACTATGCTTTCATTCCCACCACCCTTCCTTCTTTGCACCATTAAGGAGAAAAGCAAGTAGAGGGACCGGCAGGACAAAGCCTTTTGTCCCAAGAAGGCAATGTGGGGGTTTAGAGGGCTTCCAGTTAGCCTACCAGGAACTGCTCCCAACTGCTGTGGCCAGAGAGGAGCTCTCATGTCAGAAGTTCTGTCTGCCTTCTAGCGGAGGACCTGGGGCAGAGGGCATGGAGCTGGCAAGAGTGCTGGCCAGCTGAGGGCCCAGTGGTCTACCACCCAGGCCAGAGTTAAGAAACCATTATGTTCTTCCACCAAAACAAACTTCAAAGACTGTGATAAGACAAAAAGGCTGGGTAATGACATGCCTAGCTTCCAAGGACCTTTCATCTGAGCATCTGGAATCTCTTGTAAGCATTAATTATGCCTTCCTCCCTTTTGATGGAGGAGGAACCATGCATTTGTCACCAGGGAGGACATCACAGCTCGCTGGAGAGCATGCTGGCTGGGAGCCAGAAGCCAGGACTCAACCTCAGCTTGGCCCTTGGTTTCAAACAAATGGGAGAAATAACAATGATAATAATAAATTGAGACCTTTGTGGAGTATTTACTGTGGGCCAGGGATTATGGGAAGACTATAACCTCTGGTAGCGTAGTGGTTACAAATCAGGCTGCGAACCTTAAGGTCAGCAGTTTGAAACTACCAGCTGTTCTGTGGGAGAAAGATGAGGCTTTCTGCTCTCGTAAAGATTTACAGCCTCGGAAACCCTGTCCAGGGTCACTATGGTCAGTTCTGACTCCATGGCACATAACCACCACCATAACCTCAAATGCATGCGAAAGCTGGACAGTGAATAAGGAAGACTGTAGAAGAATTGATGCTTTTGAGTTATGGTGTTGGAGGAGAATATTGAAAGTGCCATGGGCTGCCAAAAGAACCAACAGATCCATTTTGGAAGAAGTGCAGCCAGAGTGCTCCTTGGAGGCCAGGATGGCCAAACTTTGTTTCTCATACTACCGACAAATTGTCAGGACAAATTGTCCCCAGTCCCTGGAGAATGATATCATGTTTGGTAAGGTGGAGGGTCAGAGAAAAAGAGGAAGACACCTAGCAAGCCGGATTGGCCAAGCGGCAGCATCAGTGGGCTAAAGTGTGGCAATAATTGTGAGGTTGGCCCAGGACCGGGCAGTTTTTCATTCTATTGTGCATAGGGTCACTATGAGTCGGTGCCAACTCAGTGGTACCTAACAACAACAACAACAATACACTGTGACTTCATAGGATAAGCACTGGACTATGGTTCTAGCCCACCAGCTGCTCTGCAGGAGAAAGATGAGGGCTTCTGCTATTGCAAATATTTTCTAAAACGACTCGGAAACCCTATACAAGGTAGCTATGAGTCGGAAACGACTAGCTGGCACTTAACAACAACACCACCAACCTTATCTCAGGACAGGCCGGTGCTGCCGTGGGTCCTGTTTTGCAGATCAGAAAACCAAGGTTTCAGGAGGGTGACTGACTTGCAATTAAGAAGAGCAGCTGGTTTCTAAAAGCAATTCAGCTGACTGAAAAGCAAGGGCTTATGGGAGTCTTCGTGTCTTCAAGGCCCACGAGAAAAATCTCAGGAGCCAGGGTATGAGGAAGTACTTTAGAAAGTTACACATTACACAGAAGTGAGACCAGGGTGTCGGGGTCAGGCTACATGTTGCCTGGTCGTACCAACACACCCCACTTCCAAGCCTGTGCTATCTCAGACCCAACTGTCCTGCTGCTGGTGCCTGTGCAAGTTTTAGTCAAACTTCTAGTGGCTTATGTGGAAGGAACAGCTGCATAGAAGGTTCTAGATTAAAATGTTACTTCGTTCTTTTGAAAACCCCACATAGCTTCTGAATCGCCTTTCTATCTACTGGCCATTCCAGCCTTGACCAGTCCTGGGAAATCAATGTCAAAGTCTGAAGAAGATCATTTAAAAAATATTATCCTTTTGGGCGTTGCTTTCTACCCCACCCAATGGCCTGAGGAGCATTATTTGGTTGTGGTGGAAACTGGAGTGTTTCCCCTCTTTTTGGTACTGGGTAGATGATTGATTTTGCAATGAATGATGATATTTTAAAGCGCCACAGCCTGGCCCCAGACACTCTGGTCTCATGCATCAATTTTCCTTTACTTCTGTGTAACATACAAGTTTCCTCACCCTATAGCTCTCTCCAGAGTTCCTCCCTAGGGAGCTAACAGAGAAAAGCTCCAGCGCCTGCCACGTCCTTTGCAACCGGAAAGCAGCCCCTGCAAGCGCCTGCTGTCTGTCCTCAGTTGTTGTAAGTTCTCCCTCCCTCCACAAGGTCTCCCTGAGCTCTCACTGCAGCCTAGGAGACGTTCTAGAAACCACACGAACAGAAGGAACCTTGAAGAACGAGGTGAAGAGACGAAGTAATTTTACGTTGCATTTAGGGCCTATTCCAAAATACAACTAGTATTAATAAGTGAAGTGTGCAGTGTCCAGTGAGGGAGGATGCAAAGTGTGTTAGCGAGCGCCTCCTGGCGGCCGTGGGGCAGTACAACGAGGCAAGGAGGGAGAGGGCAGCAACCTAAACCAGGATACCAAGGACGCAACAATTCCATTAGGACAGACCAGAACGTGTTATTTTAAACTTTTTTTTGCACTAATTTCTAAAAAAACCCACAAAACTGCTGTAAACAATCCTACATAATAAGCACAGCGAACTATAGTGTAAACTGTGGATTTCAGTAATAATAATATATTATTATTAGTTCACCAAAGATGAGAAATAATCTATAGAGACGCAGGATATTAGTAATAGGAAAAATGATATTCAGTGTGAATATATAGATACAAATGCGCCAGACTGCAAAGCCGTTTGAACTTCAAGGTCGGTGGCTCAAGCTCACCAGCTGCTCCTGGGAAACCCTGCACAGGGTCGCTATGGGTGGGAATCGACTCGATGGCACTTAACAACAAAAATAATAAAAAAATTTAATATTCTATGTCGTTAGTGATCGTTTAAGACATAAAACAAGGTATTCCTTAAAAGTAAACTTCTGTTGTGAAAGGTGGGCCCTTACCCAGAGAAGCAGGGACACCAGAGATGGAGGCAGAGATGGGGGCATGGAGAGAGGGATGCTGAGGAGTCTAAATTCATGGAAAGAGAAGCACTAAGAGATGGCGGCCAGGAGACAGACTTGCAGACTGTGCCCTTTGGTAGTGTAAATTATTATATATACCTGAGTGTTAAAAAACAAAAAAGCTGAAGTGAATAGAGAGAAATACTGTTAACTGATGGTACATGGAAAGGATTATAATCATTGTAATGAAACAAGGTGTATGATTTGTTGAATGTACAACTAATGATCTGCCCTGTAAACTTTCACTCAATCCACAATAAAAAACCTAAAAAAAAAAAAAGTAAGCTTTTGTTATTGTACAGGGTTTCAGGGCAAACTGGAACATATGAAACCCAGCATTCATTATGGGAGTGTGTTCGCTCCATACAATAAGCACAGGACTGCGAACCACAAGGCTCATGGTTCAAGCCCACCAGATGGTCTATAGGAGAAAGATGAGGCTTTCTGCAACCGCGGAGGTTGCTGAGTTGGAAACGACTCGACAGCACTTAACGACAACCTTCATTACAGCATTTTAAAATCCTTTTAAAATATTGCTGCTTTTCTTCATTTCAGGATTCACTTGATGATAATAGTCACAACAGCCAACTCTTACATCTCCTGCTCTGCTCTGAGAACTTGAAGCAGATCACCTTGTTTAACGATCAGATCCCAATGAGGCACCATTGTTATCTCCATTTTATAGATGTTGTCTTTAAACAACCACAAATCTTGTTAGCAGAGCTGGGACTTGAGTCCCGGGCATTCTGACTCCAGAGCCTCTCTCAGCTACTCCATGCGTCTGCCCTCTAATCAGGTGATGTTCCTGAGACAGGCTGGCATTCAGCCACACTGTGATACTAACATACAGGGAGGTTCTTTACCTGGGGTGTGCATGCAAGGTTCTGTGCATTTTTTCTGGAGAGAAAGTCTTCCACCCTTGGCACCTTCCTGATCCCCAAAAGGTAAGAAACTACAGAAGAAAGTTCTAGTCCTATCATTTCGTTTATGATTTGGGCACCTCTGGACCTGTTTCCTCATCTGTAGATTGGGAAAAGTGCTCCGAGTTCTTTCAATGAATTTCAGCTTCCTAGTGGTATAATGGTTTAGCTAAACAAAAGATCCACAGTTCAAACCCACCAGCTCCTCTGTAGGATAAAAACTGGCAATCTGCTTCCTTAATGATTTGTTGTTGTTGTTGTTAGGAACCATCGAGTTGGTACTGACTCACAGCAACCCTATGCACAACAGGATACACTGCTCGGGCTGGGCCAACTTCACAATCATTGCTACATCTGAACCTATCGCTGCCATCACTGTGACAATACAACTCATTGGGGGTCTTCCTCTTTTTCTCCGACCCTCCACTTTACCTAATATGATGTCCTTCTCCAGTGACTGGTCCCTCCTGATAATATGTCTGAAGGATGAGGGGATTCCAAGGAGCAAGCACTCTGGTTATAGTTCTTCCAACACAGATCTGTTTGTTCTTTTGGAATTTCATGGTACTTAAAATATTCTCCTCCAACACCATAACGCAAATGCATCAATTCTTCTACCATCTTCCTATTCACTGTCCAGTTTTTGCATGGCTTGGGTCAGGTGCACCTTAGTCCACAAACTGACATCTTTGCTTTTTTCGACACTTTAAAGAGGTCTTGTGCAGCAGATTTGCCATTTGATTTCTTGACTGTTGCTTCCATGAGTGTTGATGGTTGATCCAAGAAAAATGAAGTCTTTGACAATTTCAATCTTTTCTCCACTATATGGTGGTGGTGTGCCGTGGAGTCGGTTCCAACTTGTAGTGACCCTCTGTAGGCTTTCTGAGGCTATAAATCTTTACGGGAGCAGAAAGCCTCATCTTTCTCCCATGGATCAGCTGGTAGTTTCGAAATGCTGACCTTGCGGTTCGCAGCCTGATTCGTAACAACTACACTATTGTTTATTGGTCCAATGGTGAGGATTTTTATTTCCTTTATATTGAGATTCAATCCATACTCTTTGGTTGTCATCAGTAAGTGTTTTAAGGCCTCTTTGCTTTCAGCAAGAAAAGTGGTATCATCTGCATACTGCAGGTTATTAATGAGTCTTCCTCCTATCCTGATGCCACAGTTTTCTTCATATCAGTAATTGTTTACAGCCTAGAAAACCCTCTGGGGGTAATTCTATTCTGTCTTATAGACTCACTAGGAGTCAGAATCAGTCTGATAGCACATAACTACAGTGGTGGGCTAAGCACTTTGCCAGGCCCCAGGGCTACAAGGAAGAGTAAGATCAGCCTTGTGCCTCCAAGGAGCTTGTGTACTCTCATGGGAAGACAGCCACTAGGTCCAGTCTTCTCCAGGGTTCTCTACCTAAGGATGGGCCAACCATAGCTCTAGTAAGTAGCCAGAACAGGCCTGTAGCCTCAGTTATACTAATCAGAGATATTTTTTCTAACTGGATCTAGTGGAGAATATGGAGACCACTCTCTTGGATAATGGGAAGTAGGATCCGAGAGCAAACCTATCTGTAACAGAGAAAATGATAAGTACAGGTGAAGTTGATAAGAGTCCTGGGCTTACAGTCCCTGAGGTCCTTACAATTCCCACCATTCCTTCATCATTTCCATCCTATAGGCCTCCCCACCCTTTCACCAAACCTATAATAACAACTGAGTATCTAGTCCTCATCATCTCTCTGGAGTCCTGGTATGGCTCTGTGCGTTAATGCAAGGTTGGCAGTTCAAGTTCACCAGTCGCTTGCTCCTCGGAAACCCTATATAGGGTCGCTATGGGTTGGAACTGACTCAACGGCACTTAACAATAACAACAACATAATGCCACTAACAAGAGCTGCCACACAAAGGTTCAGATTGGAGACTTACTGTGCTCTCCAGCAGGACTTGTCTCCCTACTTCTCCCCAGGAAGTAGCCACCCCAAAGTGCAATTTGGAAAATAAGCTGTAATCTCGGTCGAACTGATAACATGAGTTCTCTGGCCCTGCATAGGGGACAGCCAGAAGAATAGTGAACTGGCCCACAGGCCAGGGCTGTTTTCTGCCTGTATTTATCATGTTTCAGTAACCAAGAAAGGGAAGTGGAGAATGACAATGTCTTGCCGATAAAATTTAACCCTGGGAAAGAGTTCCAGTTCTTACTGCATTTGAGCGTCGTCACTAAAAGGAGTCCTGGAGTCCTGGTGTGGCACTATGGGCCAATGCGCTGGACTGCAAAGTTGCTTTGTGAAACATAAAGTCGGCAGTTCAAGTTCACCAGCTGATCCTTGAAAAACCCCATACAGGGTTGCTATGGGTCAGAACTGACTCAACGACACTTAACAACAACATAAGGAGTCCTGGTGTGGTGCTGTAGGAAAAGCATTGGACGGCTAACCTCAAGTTCAGTGGTTCAATGCCACCAACTGCTCCTCAGAAACCCTATACAGATTCACTATGAATTAGCATGGAGCTCTGGTAGCGTAGTGGTTACGAGTTGGGCTGCCACCCTCAAGGTTAGCAGTTCAAAACTACCAGTGGTTCTGCTAGAGGAAAGATGAGGCATTCTGCTCCCGCAAAGATTTACAACCTCTGAAACCCTGTGCAGGGTCACTATGGGTCGGAACAGACTCTACAGTACTTAACAACAACAACAGCATTTACAACAAGGAAACTCAGACGGTCCAACCCATAGCGACCCTGTACAGGGTTTCCAAGACTGTAAATCTTTACTGGAGCAGAAAGTCTCATCTTTCTCCCGCGGAACAGCTGGTAGTTTCGAACTGCTGACCTTAAGGTTCGCAACCCGCTTCGTAACCACTACGCTACGGAGCTCCTTAGCTCCTAGTAAATTCATTAACACGGCCAATCACCCAGACCATCTGAGACCAGATCTTGTCAAGTACTTGTTTTCCCTTGTGATAACAAAGCACTTCCCACTCAAGGTTTTGTTTTTTTGGCTAAGGATAGAGAGGATACCATACTGCCTTCTCAGAACCTCCACAGAGAGTAACTGCCCTCCACAAACCAGCTTCTCTTTAGGGCTTCGGGCAATAATACTGTCCAGAGGCTCTAACAGAGTGGTGCCAGCCCTGCCCTGTTCTCTGTCCACACCATCTGTGGAAACTGAGTCAGCAGGCCAGAGGAGCACAGGCATCTGGTGCTGCCCAGTGCTTTGACTAGCTGGAACTGTAAGGTGGCAGTTCAAACCCATCAGCTGCTCCTTGGAAACCCTATTACAGGGCTGATATGACTTAGAACCGACTTGATAACACTTACTAGCAACATTAGGCAGAGCCAAGACATGGGTTCTGGGTGTCCTCACATGAACACATAGGCCCCTGGTGACATGGTGGGGAGACAAGACAAAGAGAGCTCAGGCTTGGGCCAGCCACCTGGGTCAGCACTTTCCATACCTTACGTTCCCCTGTATCTGAGAATTCCAAATTTGAACCTGGCCTTCCAGGTCATTCTGCAGGCACATTATTAAAGGTAGTGGGTTGCACACATTTATTGAACATAAAATGTCTAGCTTGATTTGAAACGTTTAAATGTCAACATATATATAGTATTGATAAGTGCCATCAAGTCGGTTCCAGCTCATAGTGACCCTATTATAGGGTTTCCAAGAAGCAGCTGGTGAGTTTGAACCACCAACTTTGTAGTTCAAACCGACCTTGTGGATCAGTTCTTATCCTATAGCGCCACACCAGGACTGCATATATAGTGTATACAGGCCTCCGGTTGTCCTCTAGCCCTGTACCCGTGAAGGCTCGGAGCAGCTATGTTAGTCAGAGGGGACCTTTGCTTCATGCCAAGGCAAAGTACCACCTCTAGAGAGTTAGCTGAGCAACAATTTTCCATTTATGTTAGAACGAGGCCAAAGGTGTGTGTATGTACATGTATTCACTTACAGAACAGTACAAGAAGTCAGAAGCAGTGAAGTGGTTATGATTCCCTCCCCCTCCCCCGCCCCACACTATATAAAGGATTCCTATAGAGTCCTGGTGTGGCGTTGTGGGTTAATGCGTCAGACTGCAAAGCCGTTTGAACTTCAAGGTCGGTGGTTCAAGCTCACCAGCTGCTTCTTGGAAACCTTATACAGGGTCACTGTGGGTTAGAACCAACTCAATGGCACTTAACAACAAATATAAAGGATTATGGGTAGCATAGTTGATTACAATCTGAGCTGCTAACCACAAGATCAGTAGTTCAAATCTACTTGTCACTTTTCAGGAGAAAGATGAGACTTGCTGCCCCAGTAAAGATTGACAACCTCTGAAATCTCATACAGGGTCTCTATGAGTGGGAACAGACTTGCTGGCGTACAACCACTACCACCATCCCACTATATATCGTAAAAAGGAAAGCTTAACTGATTAAAATGAAAAGAAATTAAAAATTCAGATTTTTGTTTTCCATATTGACTTCTTTGGTGTCTTGTTGTCTGATACCACATTCTCTGAAAGGATGGTTTTGTGTCCTGCTTTGCTGGGACCCTGGCAATGTGCTGTCTGCCAATCGGGCCAGCTGGCTCCTGGCTCTGGCCTAAGCTCTGGGACCTGTGTGAGGAAATGCCTCCTTCCCTGAACTGCCTCTGAACCATCACAGTGTGTGTTAGCAGCATGTTCATACCCGGGCTCTGAACCGGTTCATTCCCCCTGCTGAGAATTTGCTTTCCCACCCCAGATATACTGAGCCAGCACCTATATTTTAACACTATCATATGTATACATATGGAGTTCTGTATGGTGCTGAAGGATAAAATACTCGACCACAAGGTTGGTTTGAATGGCAAAATTGGCAGTTCAAGCCCACCAGCCGTGCCTTGAAAACCCTATAGAGTTGCTATGAGTTGAAACCAACTTGATGACTTCAAGGCACTTACCAACAACAACATAAGAATCGCCTGGGGTTCTTGTTAAAATGTAAATACTGGCTCAATAAATCTGGGGTAAAATGGCAAATTCTGATCAAACCAGAATAAATCTACCAGAATTTGCTCCTGCAAGAGTCTTGAGAATACTGTCAGGTTCAACTTCAAACTGCTTCTATAGGAATCAGGGATTAGGGGAAATCCTGTGTTTCAAGGAGTAGGTAGGACCCTAGGGCCCTACTCTTCAATGGTAGGACTTCTTCTTGCTCCAGCAAACAGGCTGGGATGGAATTAGCGTGTCCAGCTGGGGCTCCTGCTGGATTCTGTGATGGCAGATGAGGTCCTAACAGCTCATAGAGAGCATTGTGCTATGTGCTCTATATTCACCCTTCATTCAATGCTCACCACGATCATATGCAGGGGCAGTCATTTCCCCATTATACAGATGAGGAAACTGTGGTTTAGAAATGCCAAGTGACTTACAGCCAGGATTCACACCAAGCAGTGGACTCCAAAACCCTGGAGCTACTCTACATGATCTCTTGGCCTGGAGAACAGACCCAGGGAAGCTGGAGCCAACCATCAGGCTTGGGAAGCTGGACCGGGACTAGCAGATACACGTTAGATACATGTTCCGGGCCGTTCAGACATGATCATTGGATAGGTTCTTAAGTCTCGGATGAATAAGGAGAAGACTACTGCGCGTCCTTGACCTCCTTACTTTGACAGAAACTGAGGTTCCTCAACAACACTGCTAAAGTTGCCTGCCCCTCATCCCACACCCAAAATGGAAGGAGTCCTTCTGGGACTGTTTCTGCAAAGTGGAAGCATAGAAAGGAACAGAAGGGAAATGCCGCCGCCTGGTGGACATATTTGGTAATGACAATAGGAGGCCAACCAATCTTAGGTACTAGGTTGTTGACAAAGCAAGGGTTCCTTTGTGTCCTTGTGGATGCTCTTTGGTTTTCATAAATATCCCACAGTAATATGAAAGGAATTGCATTCTGCTTACAGGACACATTTCTGTCTAATAAATAAAGACTTTTTTTTGTTACATTTTCAAATCCTCTCTCTCTGTATAAGCCTATAGTCCTGGTGTGGTACTGTGGTGTGAAGTACTGGACCACAAGGTCGGTTTGAACTGCAAGGTCGGCAGTGCAAGCTCACCAGCCATTCCTCAGAAACCCTATACAGGGTCACTCTGAGTCGGAACAGACATAACAACAACAACAACATAAATGTGTATGGAGTCCCGGTGTGGTGCTGTAGGATAAATGTGTATGGAGTCCAATGTTGCAATAGACTGATGTTGTTGTTGTTGTTGACCCCATGCACAGCAGAATGAAACAATGTCCGATCCTGTGGGCCAACCTCACTACCGTTGCCACACTTGACGCCATCAATGATGCCACTTGGCTGATCCATCTTGTTGGTAGACTGATAACCAACCACAAAGTTGGCAGTTCAAACCCACAGCCACTTGGCACAAATACAAACCTTGTTGTTGTTAAGTGCCAGTGAGTCGGCTTTGACTCAGTGATCCTGTATAGAGTTTCTCAGGCTGTAAATCATTGTGGGAGCAGAAAGCCTCATCTTTCGCCCACCATGTAAATCTCGTTTATTGATTATCTCATTACCTGACATTTTGCATTTATAACAATAGTCAAAATGCTTCCCTCTGACTATTTTGTTCATTAATGCTGAATATCTAGCAGTAAACAACACTGACGTGTGGGGTGAGAATACTGCTGGCTGTGATGATGAAGGTTATGTGTCCACTTGGTTGGGCCATGATTCCTGGTGGTTTGGCAGCTATGAGACGAAGATATTTGGCAGCTATGTAATGATGCAGTCAGCCTCCTCCGTCTTGAGATCTGATGTGGCCATCCCCCATTTTCCCATAATGCCGAGTTTCTCATAACAACCTAGACTGTGGAGCCTAGCTAGCCATGTGGAGAAGTGAGGAGACGGTGTATGCACAAGGGAGCTTCAAAGTTCATGGAAAAATTGAACAAAGAGATAATGGAATTTTCCACAAACTTTTTGGAGCATCCTCATGTGTGGGGACTTCAAAACATATATTCACTCTATTTGTCTGTTTGATAATGAACAGAAGTGACATATATCAAAATCTTTCCTCTCTAGTTGTGGTATGTCTATTTTTCTTCATACTCCCATCAGATTTTGCTCTATATATTTCAAATTCAGGTCATTCAACACTGTAATTGCTGCATTGTAAATTGGGCTTTTTGTAGAAATGAACTTGTTTGCACATTAAATTACAATACTTTATCTTCTCTAGCTGCCTGTTGAAATTTTCTGTTTAACTCTTTTACTTCATTTCTTACAGTTGTTTTAGTTTCTCTATGCTCAAGGGCAAGTTTCAGAATTTCTTCTGACATCAGTTTTGGTCTTTTCTTTCTTTCCTTTTGCTTTCTTCCTGTCTGATGTTCTTGATGTCATCCCACAACTCTTCTGAGTTTTGGCCATTAGTGTCTGATGCATCAAATCTGTTTTTGAGATGGTCTCTAAATGCAGGTGAGATATATTCAAGGCCATAGTTTGGCTCTGGTTGACTTATTTTAATTTTCTTTAGCTTCAGGCTGAACTTTTTATTAGCGACTGATGGTTTGTCCCATAGTTGGCCGCTGTCTTTGTTTCGGTTGATGAGTCTGAGCTTATCCATAGTTTCTTCCCACAGAGGTATTCAATTTGATTCTTACATATTTCATCTTGCAATTTCCATGTGGCTAGTTGCTATTATGCTTGTGAGGAATCTGTACATGGACCAAGAAGCAGTTGTTCAAACAGAACATGGCAACACTGAATGGCTTAAAATTAAGAAAAATGTGCAACAGGGTTGTATTCTTTCACCATGATGTGGCACTATTCAACCTGTGTGCTGAGCAAATAATCCAAGAAGTTGGGTTATATGTAGAAAAACATGGCGTCAGGATTGGAGGAAGACTTATTAACAATCTATGAAAATGCAGATGATACAACCTTGCTTGCTGAAAGTGAAGAAGACTTAAAATATTCACTGATGAAGATCAAAGAGCACAGCCTTCAGTATGGATTGCATCTCAATGTAAAGAAAACAAAAATTCTCACCACTGGACCAATAAATAACATTCTTATCAACAAAGAAAAGATTGAAGTCAGAGGAAAAGAAAAAAGAGGAAGACCCCCAGCGAGATAGACTGGCAAAGTGGCAGCATCAGTGGGCTCAAGTGTGGCAACTATAGTGAGGTTGGCCCAGGATTGGGCAGTGTTTTTTTTCTGCTGTACATACGGTGGCTATGAGTCAGTACCAACTCAATGGCACCTAACAACAACAAGTTGCTATTTATGCTGCTGAAAAAATACATACTTGCAATGAAGAAGTCATTGGTCTTGCAAAAGTCTTATCATGCAATCTCCAGTGTCATTTCTATCACCGATGCCATATTTTCCAACTACTGATCCTTTCTCTTAGTTTCCATTCCAATCATCAGTAATTATCCACTTATCTGGATTACTTGTTTGATCGACTTCAGACAGAAGAAGTTGGTAGAATTCTTCAAGTTCATCATCATTGATTTAAGTGATTGGTACATAAATAGTGGTATTAACTGGATTTCCTTGTAGGAGTATAAATATCATCTTGTCACAGGCAATATTGGACTTCAAGATAGATCTTGAAATGCTCTTTTGACAATGAATGTGACACCATTCTTCTTCAATATGTTGTTCCCAGCATAGTAAACCATACTATTGTCTGAGTCAAAATGGCTAATACCAGTCCATTTCATATTGCCAATGCCTAAGATAATAATCTTTATGCATTCCATTTCATTTTTTATGATTTTCCCTTTTTCTAGTTTCATATTGCTGTTGTTGTTGTCAAGTGCCATTGAGTTGGTTCTGACTCAAGGACCCTGGTAAAGGTTTTCTGAGGCCTGGCTGGTGAGTTTGAACTGCCCACCTCGTAGTTCAAATCGACCTTGTGATCCAGTGCTTATCCTACAGCGCCACACCAGAACTCCAGGATCAGTTTCATACAGCAATCGGATTATTAAGGAATGTTTGCAGCTTCCCAATGTGAGTCATGCCCCATCAGCAAATAAAGGTCCCGAAAGCTTTGGTCCACTCATATCACTAATGCCAACTCATCTTTGAGACAGTCGCTCTTCCCCAGTTGTATTTTGAGCAGCTTCCAACCTGAGAGGCTCATCTTCTTATATCTAATAATATCCCGCTGCTATTTGTGTAGTGGGGGTCCTGGTGTGGCGCTGTGGGCTAATGTGTCAGACTGCAAAGATATTTGAACTACAAGGTTGGTGGTTCAAGCTCATCAGCTGATCCTTGGAAATCCTATACAGGGTCACTATGGGTCGCTATGGGTCAGAATCGATTCGACGGCACTTCACAACAACAGCAATTCATGTAGTGGTTATGAGTTGGGCTGCTAACCTTAAGGTCAGCAGTTCGAAGCTACCAGCTGTTCTGTGGGAGAAAGATGAGGCTTTCTGATTCCTTGGAAACCCTATACAGGGTCACTGGACTGCAAAGTTGGTTTGAATTACAAGGTCGGTGGTTCAAGGTCACTAGCCACTCCTCAGAAATCCTATACAGGGTCAATATGGGTCGAATACTCAACGGCACTTAACAACAACAAACATGTCAGAACCGACTCTACAGCACACCACCACCACCATTCATAAGGTTTTGTCCTTCTTTCCTAGTCTGTCTTTGTCTGGGAGCTCAGCTGTAATCTGCCCACCATGGGTGACCCTGCTGGTATGTAAAATATCAGAGGCATAGCTCCCAGCATCTCAGCAACACACAAGCCACCACAGTACCACAAGCTGACAGACGAGTGGGGGTCTGTCCTGCCTTTACATTTGCTTGTGTCCTTGTACGTCCCTTTATCTTGAAACACTTCTATGTTGTTTGATACATGTATATCTTTGAATTAGGAGACAGTAGATTTCATTTTTGACCCAATCTGAAACCCCCTTAAAAAACAGGGCTAAGTTAGCCCATTCCCATGTACTGACTGTTTGTATTTTGTCCTTACCTTCTCTTTGGTTTTTATGCTTTTCACCTTTGTGCTGCCTTGCTTTTCCACCCTCACCCCATTTTCCTGTGGTTTGGTATCTAGATTAAATTTCTGAACAGCTTTGTTATTATTGTTGTTGGTAAGTGCCGTGGAGTCAGTTCCAACTGAGAGCAACTGTATAGGGTTTCTGAGGAGCAGCTGGTAGAGTTGAACCACCAACCTTTCAGTTAGCAGTCCAGTGCTTATCCTACAGCGCCATACCGGGACTCCTTTATTGGGGTCGTAATTGACAGGCAACGTCCCTATACCTGTGAAACCATTACCACAATCAAGGTATGAGCATCTCCATCATCCGTAAAGTTGCCCTGGACCGCTTTTTAAGTCCCTCCTTCCTCATTTCACTCTGTTACCACCTATCTCTTTTCTATCTGTATTAGTCTGTGGGTTTTTTTGTTTTTTTTTTTTCTAGAACTTTAAGTAAATTGTTGTTGTTAACTGCCGTTGAGTCTAATCGAACCCATAGTGACCCTGTTTTCAAGGAGCAGCTGGTGAGCTTGAACCACCGACATTGCAGTTCAAACGACTTTGCAGTCTGACGCATTGACCCACAGCGCCACACAATTTGTACTTTTCTTTGGCTTCTTTCATGAACCATTATCATTTTGAAATTTCTCTATGGGTATAACCAAAAACCAAATATTCCTACTCGTGGCAACCCCATCTGTGCAGAGTCGAGCTGAGGGTTTTCAAGACTGTGACTCTTAGGATCAGATGGCCAAGTTTTCTTCTGAGGCATCTTTGAGTGGATTCAAACCACCAACTTTTCAGTTAGTAGTTGAGCTCTTCACCGTTTGTGCTACCAGGACTTTCTAGCTAGGTCATAGAATATATCTTTAGATATTCCTTCTTATTGCTGAATACTATGAATACTAGTCCATTGTGTAGATGAAATTTATCAGTTTATGTTTCTACTCACCAGTTGATGGGCACCTGGGGGCTTTTTTGCTATTACAAACAAAGCTGCTAAGAATATTCATGTCCAAAACTTTGTGTCTACATACACTTTCATTTCTCTAAATATCTGTAGGAATACAATAGCTGTTACATGTGGTTGTTGTTTTTGTTAAGTGTCTTCGAGTTGGTCCCGACTCATAGCAACCCTGTATAGGGTTTCTGAGGAGCAGCTGGTGAGTTTGAACCGCCGATTTTGCAGTTCGAACAGACCTTGTGGTCCAGTGCTATCTACACCAGGACTCCAATTTCAGTTTCATACTACAATCTAATTATTAAGGGATGTTTACAACTTCCCAATTTGAGTCATGCCTCATGCACAAATGAAGGTCACGAAAGCTTTCTTCCATTCATGTAAGTCAGATCAGCTCAGCTTTGAGGAGTTAGCTCTTCTCTAGTTGTATTTTGAGTTCCTTCCAACCTGAGGGGCTCATCTTCCTATATCTGACAGTGTTCCATTGCTATTCAAAAGGTTTTCATTGGCTAACCTTTCAAAAGTAGCCTGCCTCTCCTTCTTCCTAGTCTGTTTTAGCCTGGAAGCTCATCTGAAACCTGTCTACCATGAGTGACCCTGTTGGTATTTAAAACACCGGTGGCATAACTTCCAGAATCACAGCAACTCACAAGTGGTTATGTTCCAGTGATTATCCTACAGCACCGCACCAGGACTCCGTGAGATGTGGTAGGCTTTATGAATTGAATTGTGACCCCCAGATATTATTGTCAATTCTAACTCCTCTCCCTGTGGTTAGGATTTACAACACATATTTTGGGGCTTACAATTCAATCCATAACACCTACCATATGACCCAGATATTCCACTCCGAGATATTTAGAGAAATAACAGCATATGTGTATACAAAGACCTGTGCATGGTAGGAGCCATGGTGGTACAGGGACTAAGCGCTCATCAATTAACCAAAAGGTTGGTAGTTCGAACCCACCAGTTGCTCTTCAGAACTACGTGGCGGTACAGGTCTGTGTCAGTTACGTAATGCTGCTATCACGGAAATACTGAAAGTAGATGGCTTTAACCAACAGAAGCTTATTGGCTCACAGGTTAGAGGCTAAAAGCCCAAACATAGAGTGCTGGCTCTGTAGAAAGACCCCTGTCCCCTTTCAGCATCTGCCGGAGAGCTCCTATTTCTTGGCATCTCTCTTTCGTGGGATGTAGGAGCTTCAAAGTGCAGGGACCCCAAGTCAAATGATGCACTCCACTCCTGGCTTTTTTTCTTGGTGATAGTAGGGTCACTTTTCTCTTATCTCTTGTAGTAGATCACACCCTAGAGCTGTAGTGGGAGAAAGGTGTTGCATCCCACCCTTCATCCTCTTCTTAGTTTATTATCATTTAACTATCCCCTTACACCATTACGCAACTGCCAAACTAGGGAGCATCATGATGCTTCCAGGTGGGCATGCACTTTTTGGGGGGACACACTCCCATCCATCACAGCTTCCATAAAGATTTACAGCCTTGGAAACTCTGAGGGGCAGTTCTACTCTGTCCTACAGGACCACCGTGAATTAGAGTCAACTCCACAGCAAAGAGTTGAGAGTTTGGATGTTGTTGTTAAGCACCGTGGAGTCGGTTCTGACGCACAGTGACCCCATATAGGATTTCTGAGACTATAAATCTTTGTAGGAGCAGAGCCTCACCTTTCTCCCACGAAGTGGCTGGTGGACTTGAAGCGTTGACCTTGTGTTTCACAGTCCATTGCTTAGCCTATGGAGCCACCATGCTCCCAAGTATTTGGATTTGTGGTTGTTGTTAGGTGCCATCGAGTCTGCTCTGATTCATAGCCATCCCACACACAACAGAACTAAACACTGCCCGATCTTGGGCCAACTTCACAGTCATTATGTTTCAGTCCATTGCTGCTGCCACAGTGCCAATTCTTCTCATTGGGAGTCTTCCTTTTTTCTATGCCCTTCCACTTTACCAAGCAAAATGCCATTTTCCAGGGACTGGTCCCTCCTGATAATATGTCCAAAGTACTAAAGACGAATTCTGGCCAACCTGGCTTCTAAAGAGCATTCTGGCTGTCCTTCTTCCAGCACAGACTGGTTTGTTCTTCTATAGTCCATGGTACCTTCATATTCTTCTCTAACACCACAAGTCAAATACATCAATTCTTCTACAGTCTTCCTCATTCACTTCACATGCATATGAGGCTATTGAAAATACCACTTGGGTAAGGCACACCTTAGTCCTTAAACTGGTATCTTTATTCTTGAACGTTTAAAAGAGGTCTTATGCAGCAGATTGCCTAATGCAATATGTCATTTGATTCCTTGACCACTGTTGTTGATTGTAGATCAACAAAATTATCTTTAACAACTTCAATCTTTTCTCCATTTATCATAATGTTATTTATTGGTCCAGTTGTGAGGATTTTTATTTTCTTTACATTGAGGTGCAATCCATACTGATGGCTGTGGGTCTTTGATCTCCATCAATAAGAACTTTAAATCCTTTTCACAAGAGCCAAAATATGACCTTGAACATATGACACCTGAATTTAGAGACTGTCTCAAGAACAGGTTTGATGCACTAATGTTAATGATTGTTGAACCAGCAGAGTTGTGGGATGACATAAGAACCTCAAGGGTTTGCACATCTGTGATTATAATCCCAATGGAGAATGAGCTTTCTTTGTTATGTTAATGAGACAGTATTAGTGTAGGTTGTGTCTTAATCTTTTTTGAGATATAAAAGAGCAGATTAAACAAGCAAGGGGAAGATAGATGCTACTAGGAATAGAAGTTGAAAGGAGACAAGGACCTCCCTTAGAGCAACAGGGAGAGGAAGCCTTCCCGAGAACCCTTGCCCTGAGTTTGGACTTCCAGCCTCCTAAACTATGAGAAAGGAGTGTTGGTGTGGTGCTGTAGTATAAACCCTGGGCTGTTAATCGAAAGCAATTCAAACTCACTAGCTACTCCTTGCAACCCTACAAGGTTGTTATGAGTAGGAACTAACTCAATGCCACTTAACAACAAAGTATAAGAAAATAAATTTGTGTTCATTAAAGTCATCCACTTGTGACCCTCTTCTTGTTGTTGATAACATGCTGTTGAGTTGGTTCTAATTCATAGTGACTCTGTTTAGGGTTTCCAAGGAGCAGCAGGTAGGTGTGAACTGACAACCTTGTAGTTAGAAGTCCAGGGCTGATCCTACCAGGCTGATCCTACCAGTGTTATAGCAGTACTAGATAATTAAACAGTAGATGTATGTTTAACTTTTTAAGAAACTGTTAAACTTTTTTCCAAAGTGTTGTTAGGTGGCATCAAGCTGCCTCTGACTCATAGCGACCCTATATAAAACAGAACAGAAACACTGCCTGGACCTTCATTACCCTCACAATTGTTGCTATACTTGAGCCCATTGTCACAGCCACTGTATCAACCCATCTCACTGGGGGGCGGGGGGTCTTCTCTTTTATGCGGACCCTCTACTTTACCAAGCATGATATGCTTCTCCAGGGATCAGTTCTTCCAGATAACCTGTCCAAAGCATGTGAAATGAAATCTTACCATGCTTGCTTCCAAGGAGCATTCTGGCTACATTTCTTCCAAAATAAATGTGTTCGTTCTTCTGACAGTTCATTGTATATTTAAAATTCTTTGCTAACATCATAATTCAAATGCATCAATTCTTTTCTCATCTTCTTCATTCAGATTCCAGCTTTCACGTGCATATGAGGTGATTGAAAGTCCATGACTTGAGTCAGGTACATCCTAGTCCTCGAAGTGACATCTTTGCTCTTTAACACTTTAAAGAAGTCTTTTGCAGCAGATTTGCCTAATGCAATACCTTTGATTTCTTGATGGCTACTTCTATAAGCATTGATTGTAAATCCAAGTAAAATGAAATCCTTGACAACTTCAATCTTTTCTCCGTTCATCATGATGTTGTTTATTGGTCTTGTTATGAATATTTCTGTTTTCTTTACATTGAGTTGTAATTCATACTGGAGACTATAGTCTTTGATCTTCATCAGTAAGTGCTTCAAGTTCTCTTCACTTTCAGCAAGCAGGGTTGTGTCATCTGCATATCACAGATTGTTAATGAGCCTTTCTCCCATCCTGACGCTGAGTTCTTTTTCATATAATCCATCGTCTTGATTATTATTCAGGATACAACAGACTGAATAAGTATGATGAAAGGATACAACACTGACGCACAACTTTACTGATTTTAAACCCTTGCTCTGTTTAAACAATTGCCTCAGTCTATGTACAAGTTCCATATAAGCAAAATTGAGTGTTTTAGAATTCCCATCCTTAGCAATGTTATCCATAGTTTGCTATGATCCACACAGATGAATGCCTTTGCATAGTCAATAAAGCACAAGTAAACATCTTTCTGATTTTCTCTGCTTTCAGCCAAAATCCATCTAATGTAAGCAATGATATCCCTCATTCCACATGCTCTTCTGAATCCAGCTTGAATTTCTGGCAGCTCCCTGGTTAGTGTATTGCTGCAACCATTTTTGAATTATCTTCAGCAAAATTTTGTTTGCATGAGATATTAATAATACTGTTCAATAATTTCTTCATAGATGGGCATAGATTAGTGAGTACTTCCAGCACAGTATCAATTTGTTGAAATATTTCAATTGGTATTCCATAAATTCTTGGAGTCTTTGTTATCACCATTGCCTTTAGAGTAGCTTGGACTTCTTTCTTCAGTACCATCGATTGTAGATCATATGCTTGAACAGGGACTATTTCTTTTTGGTACAGTGACTCTGCGTATTCCCTCCAAAGTTATTGATTGCACTTTTTATATTTTTACATTTATTTACATTCTCAGTAGCAGTATATAAAGCTTCCACATTTCTCCACACCTTCACCAACACTTGGTATAATCATTCTTTTTAATTTTCATCATTATAATAGGTGTGTGGAGTTCTAGTGTGGCCCTGTAGGATAAGAACTGGACTGCTAACCACAAGGTCAGTGGTTCAAACCCACCAGCTGCTCCTTGGGACCCCTCTACAGGGTCGCTACACTTTAGTTGGAGCTGACTCAACGGCACTTAACAAAAATAATTGTGTGTAGATATCCAATGATGTCTTTCATATGTATTTTCCAAATGACTAATGAAGTTTATGATTCTTTCTTGGTGACGTTTCTGTTAAAATCTTTTGTCACTTTTTCATTGGGTTGCTTATTCTCTTATTATTGAGTTTTGAGATTTCTTTACACATTCTGAATATAAGTGCATTATCAAATATATGCTTCCTGAATATTTTTGCCCAGTCAGTGCTTTTTTTTTTCTTTCACTTTTTATCATTTTCTTAAGTAGTAGAAGTAGTAATAAGTAGTACTCATTTCTTTGAGTAGTAGAAGTTTTCCATTTTGATGAAGTCCAGTTTATCAATATTTTCTAGATTGTGTTTTTGGTATCACCTAACCCAGAGTCAAGGAATCCTGATGGCACAATTGGTTAAGTGTTGGAAAACTAAGCACAAGTTCAAACCCACCAACTGCTCCACCGGAGAAAGATGTGGCTGTCTGCTCCTACAAAGATTTACAGTCTTGGAAACCCTGAAGTAGTTCTACTTTGTCCTATGGGGTCACAATGCACTGGAATTGAATGAATGGTTTTGAATTCATGAATTCATAGAATTGAATTCATGGTGGTTTCACTCAAAGTTTCAAAGGGTTTTTCCTTTCTTTTCTTTTAAAGTCTTACAGTTTTAGGTTTTACCTTTTGATCTATGATCTATTTTGCATTTAGGATCAGTAAGGGTCAAAGGTCATTTTTTCTTTTTTCATGTATGAAGTGACTTCAAAACATGCCTGGAAAAACTCCATTATCTTTTCATTCCAATTTTAATTTTTTTAACATAAACTTTTTGATACTTCAAAACTTTTTGAAACCCCCTTGTAGATATTTAATTGTTGTAGCACTATCTATTGAACTAACCTTTCTCCACTAAATTCCCTTTACATTGTTATAAAAAAATTAGTTGTATGTGAGTCTGTAGAGTCTGGATTCTGCTTCACTAATCTGTTTTTCTATCTCTATGCCAATACCATACTTCTTCATTGTTCTTTCTGAAAATTGGTTTGATTACTCTAAGTCCTTTGCATTTCCATAGGATTTTAGAATCAGTTTGTCAATTCCAATAGTCTTCTGAGCATTTGAGATTACTTTGAATCTATAGATCATATTAAGGAGAGTTGACATCCTAGTAATATTGAGTTTATGAAAATAGCATATCTCTTCATTCATTTAGAGTTTTAATTTCTCTCAGCAATGCTGCCTAGTTTTTAGGATGCAGTTCTTTCACGATCTTTGTCATGCTTACCATTAAGGGTCACATATTTTTACTCTATTGTAAGTGATACTGTTTTTAAATGTAAATTTCTGAATGTTTGGTGCTTATAGGAACATAATTGATTTATGTATATTGACATTATATTCTGGAAAATATAAACTCACTTATTAATTCATTTTTCTCACAGATTTTCTACATAACTATCATGTTGTGAGAAGGAGCTCTGGTAGTGTAGTGGTTACGAATCAGGATGCTAACCTCAGGGTCAGCAGTTTGAAACTACCAGCTGTTCCACTGAAGATAGATGAGGCTTTCTGCTCCTATAAAGATTTGCAGCCTCGGAAACCCTGTACAGGTTTACTATGAGTAGGAACCAACTCGTGGTACTTAACAACAACAACATCATGTTGTCAGAGGATCTCTTGGCGATAAGGCAGTGCATTATTCTACTATGGGTCTTCCACTCATGGTTTTGGAACTCCCACAAAAATGGTTGTGTAAACTTATGATGGTTACAGGTTGGGGGAGGAAATAACTCATGGGCTACAGGGTAGACACATATTTACATGGGTGACGGGGAAGGCAATATACAACAAGAGGGAGGCTAGCAGAGGAAAGACGAAGGTAGAGGAAAACACAGTGAGAAATGCAATTGATAAAAGTGAATAGAGGTGAATATCATTAACTGTTCACGGAGGGGGTTGCGACCGTGTAATGAAGCAAAGTGTGTGATTTGTTGAATGTAAAACTGATGATCTGCTCTGTAGACCTTCACTCAGTTTACAATAAAAAGTTGGGGGGGGGGGAGATTGTTTGAGACTGTACAAATAAGGTGCTTGTGGCCAACCAAAGGGATTGGGCAGTTTTGCTTATGCAAATAGGAAGCATAGAACCCGTGTAGGAGATTGGTTCTTTTTGCCATTCCTCTAGGCTTGTTGTTGTTGTTGTTATGTGCCGTGGAGTTGGTTCCGAATCATAGCGACCCTGTACAGGGTTTCTGAGTCCGTAAATCTTTACGGGAGCAGTAAGCCTCATCTTTCTCCCACGGAACAGCTGGTAGTTTCGAACTGCTGACCTTGAGGTTCGCAGCCTGATTCGTAACCACTACGCTACCAGAGCTCCTCCTCTAGGCTTAAAGAGAGCCAATTCCAGAGATTTCAGAAGGACCTCATTGCCATCAAGAAGAGCTGGGAGTGGAGCGGGTTCTTTGGACCCAACCAGGCCCTGTACTGAGAACTCCTTAGACCCATGTAACAGAGAATGTTGGGAAACCAGAGATGGTTCAAAACAGCACAAGATAGCGGGAGACAGTGGCAAGCACAACAAGAGTTCAGTGACAGAGAAACAGCAGTAGCAGAACCAGGAGACCAGCTCGAGGTGGTGTGATGGGCTTCCTGGCCCATAGTGGATGTGCTGAAGGAGAGAGCTGAGCATCTTTGGGCAGAAGGCTTGACAGACAAAGACACCTTTGAGTGGAGTAGGGTGCCTCTGGGGACTTGGTGGTGGAGCTAAACGCTGTAACTTGCCCAGAGACCAGGCCTGAGAAGGCCCTGTGGCAGAGGCCTGTCTATGGGCATGGTTAAGAAGAAATTGTCCTGATCAAACAACTGTGTGCTGAGTCATTCCTGTCCTTCAAAGTTGATCCTGATCCTGAGTTTTTTTAGGATAATCACTGGACCAAGGTCAGGGGTTCAAACTCACCATCTGACTCGATGACACTTAGCAGTAACATAACAACTTTCCTAAGAAACCTCATCATCACGAGGCTCCTCTGTGAGTTCTGTGTGAATGATCAAACCCAGCAGAGAAGTAGAGAGTGCCGTGAGAGGCACAGCTGGCGTCAGAATTGGTGAAAAGGTTGGAGAGTGGCGGGATCTCTGACCTCCACCTTGTAGAAATTACTTTTGTGCTGATGTTGGTCTTGATTCTCTTCCCCACTCATGCAAATTAGAGGACGTCATTTTTGCAATCTTCTTTTCCAATCTGAAAGTCTTTTTTATTTCTGTATCTTGCTTTGCACTAGCTAGAACCTCCAGTATAATGTTAAATAAAAGTGATGAGAATAAACTTCTTCCCAGTCTTAGGGATAAAGTCTTCTAATACTAATTATGAGGAGTCCTGGTATGGAGCTGTCAGATAAGCAACGTTGGTTTGAACCACAGGGTTGGTGGTTCAAACTCAGCAGCTGCTCCTCAGAAACCCTATACAGGGTCACTATGAGTCGGAACTGACTCCACGGCACTTAACAACAACAACAACACTAAGCATAATGTTAGCTTCGGGCTATTTGTAAATGCACTTTATCAGCTTGAAACAGTTCCCTTACATTTATTCTTTGTCAGAAATGAGCGCTAGTTTCTGTCAAGTGTTGTTTTTTGTTTTTAATTGAGGTGATTATGTTTTTC
This sequence comes from Chrysochloris asiatica, assembly GCF_000296735.1. NCBI lineage: Eukaryota > Metazoa > Chordata > Mammalia > Afrosoricida > Chrysochloridae > Chrysochloris > Chrysochloris asiatica. Next base: position 3,798,427 of record NW_006408570.1, on the reverse strand, counting down.
CTTTTTTTGTCAATACAAATTACATTATTAAATTTTCTAATAGTAAACCAACCTTGCAGTTTTCAAAAGGAAACTGCTATTATCCTTGTCTTTGTTCGTTTGTACATAATACATCTTTTTTCTCTGGTTGCTTTTCTGATTTTTTTTCTTTATCATTAATCTTGAGCAATTTGTTTGTGATATACTTTGGTGTACTTTTCATCGAACTTTATGGACTTGTGGATGTATAGTTTTCACCAAATTTGAGGAAATGTTGGCCATTATTCTTCCAAATATTTTTTCTATCTGCCCCTCCTCTCCTTTAGGAATGCCAAGTACATATATATTACGTTGCATGAAGCTGTTTAGCTACCCATTAATGCTGTTAACTTTTAAATTTTTATTTTCTCTGTGTTTCATTTTGGATAGTTTCTATTGGTAGGTAGGTCTACAAGTTTACCAATCTTTTCTTCTGCAATGTCTGATCTGCTTCTAATCCTGTTCAGTCTATTTTTCATTTCACACATTGTGGTTTTCAGGTATTGAAATTTTGTCTTTTTTATATCTTCTACGCCTCTGTGTGACACTGTGGGTTAATGCGCCAGACTGCAAAGCCATTTGAACTGCAAGATTGGCAGTTCAAGCTCACCAGCAGCTCCTCAGAAACCAGGGTTGCTATGGGTCGGAACCAACTCGATGGCACTTAACAACAGTGCCTCTATACCTGTATTTGGAAATTCTGGTGTGGCGCTATAGTATAAGATTTGACTGCAGTGGTCAGTCTGAATCGCAAGGTTGGCAGTTCAAATTCACTAGATGCTCCTTGGAAACCCTATACAGGGTCGCTATGAGTTGGAACCAACTCGAGGATGCTTAACGACAACAGCAACCTGCCTCTATTTAACATTTTGAACTTGCCAAATACAACTATACTGTTTTAATGTCCTTGTCTGACAACTCTATCATCTGAGTCAATTTTAAATAAGTTTTAATTGATTTTTCTCTCATTATTGGTCACCTTTTCCTGCCTCTTTGCTGGAAATCTCTGATTTGATCTCAGACATTGTGAATTTTACCTTGTTGACTGGCAGTTATATTTTATTTGCTTTTATTTTGTTAACAAGACTAGACTAGATGGTACTTAACACCAATCATTCCTCAAGTAGCCCTGCTAGTGTAGTGGGTTTCAAGTTGGGCTGCTAACTACAGGGTCAGCAGTTCAAATCTACCAGTGGCTTCATAGAAGAAAGATGAGGTCTTCTGCTATGCAGCTTCATAGCCTCAGGGTCGCTGTGAGTGAGAACTTACTCAACAGCACACAACCACACCAATCATCCCCCACTATTACGGCAAAATGGAATACTCTGTGTTTTTCATCCAATTCTCCATGACTCGTGAAGTTTTCCAGTCAGTCCTATCAGAACAGAAACTATTCTGCCCTGTGTTAGCACTGGGCACTGTTACTTCTAATCCCTTTGGGTGGTTCTTTCCTAGATTTTGAGTCATTTTCTTCCATATATCTGCTGACTGGAACTTAGCTGAATACTCCAGGGAAACGCTTTGCCTATCTCTGGCTCTCTCTTTTCTGGCATTCTATCCTGAAAGCTGGCTACTTTGGTGTGATAGTCATGGTTCTGTATCAATTGACTAGGAAGTTAAGACATAATAACTCCCCATGATGAGATCTAATACAATGCAGTCAACTCCATGATGAGATTTCCTGTGAGCACTCAACCAACTGAGAGGACGTTTCCTCTAGTGTGGGCACTCGGACAAAGCTTGCTTGTTTTCTGCTGGGTCTGGATCCTGCATCTGGCTCATCATCAAATTTCCTGTTCTTTGAACTTGAGCCAGTGGCCTGCTTTATTTCCTGCCAATACATCCAACCTGCCAGACCTGCCTGTCTGCCACCTGACCTGTCAGATGTTGGTTCATCTGACCCATGGACTTGGGACTTGTCTTCCTCTACAACTGTATGAGCTATTTCTTTGATATAAAGTTCTTGTTGTATATACATATATAAACTTCATTGGTTGTGCTTCTTTAAAGAACCCAGCCTAAGATATTTGGTCTTCCTGGACTCTTAGCTTAAGATCTTTAATTACTAGAATTTTCCAGGCTTTGTCTGGCATCATGCTACCCAGCAATGTGGTCTAGAAATTCTCTTAAGAGAGTAAGCTGGGCTCAACATAGAGTTCACCTCATTCATTCCCCATCTTCCTGTATTCACAGCCCTTCATTCCCAGATATCTAGTGTCTGGGAAACCATATTATCAGATATTTTATCTAGTCTCTTTTACGTCATATTGGCTGGATGTCTATTGATTAATTTCTCTCTCTAATGATTTATAAGCTATATAGCCTTTTAATGAAGATTGTCTTTAGATTTTTTATAAACCATCTTTAAGTTCACAACCTTTTATGTAACTGAAGCACTATCCTTCTAACAATGGAAAAAGAAAAAGGGAATCTGTTTAAAAGTTCCTCTAGATAATGAAAAATTTGGCATGTCTTACCTTCCAGCTGCTCCAAATTATCACTTGAAATTTATCATATATCTTAATTCACTTTTGTTATTGTTAAGTGCCATTGAGTTAGTTCTGACTCATAGTGATCCTGTAGAACATTTCTAAGGAGTGAATGGTGGGTTTGAGCTGCCAACCTTGTGGTTACCAGTCCAATGCTTATCTCACAGCATACTCTTTAAACATTTGCATTGGTTGGCAGATTAACAATGAAAAATTAGACTTAGCTATGAATTTGATTTTATTACTCACTACCATTTTTTATTCCATGTCTTTGTCAGTCTTGAGTTATGTGCCTATATTAATTTCACAATCAACTGGATACCTGATTGTCCAATCTTCTTCAAATGGTGAACTTAGAATTTTTACATGTTTAAACATATCTTTCTATGCTCTTCATACATGATCAACAATATTCAATCTGCTCTTGACGGCCAGAAGAATAACAAATCTGAGTTGGATGAAATACAGCCAGAATATGCCTTAGAAGCCAGGCTGGTGAGACTTTCTCTCTGGATTTTGGACATATTTTCAGAAAGGACCAGTCCCTGGAGAGGCATATCATTTTTAGTAACATGGAGGGTCAGCATAAAAGAGGAAGACCTCCAACAAGATGGATTGGCACACAGCAATAGCAATGATCTCAAGCATGACAACAATTGTAAGGATGGCACAGGACCGAGAAGTGTTTCCTTCTGTTGGGTGAAGGGTTGCTATGTGTCAGAGCCAACTTGATGGTATCTAACAGCAGTAACAGTTTTACGTATAGCAGTGTTTTATCACTTAAAAAAAAAAATGTTTTCTTGATTTAAAGGGATCTTTTTTCATGACTGACTGGTCTTGTCTCACAAATGGAATGATAGGAACAAAAGTTTCTTAACCTTACTTCTGTTTTTATAGTAGCTCGGTTTCGTTGAGGAACATGTCTTGTAATTTTCAGATTGGTCTCCTACTTTTGAATTACTAAATCAGTATCACAGGATTTCTTCTCCATGCTTGTTCTTAATAGAGTGATATCTCTATCCAGATGAAAGATGATACCTGTCAGATATATGGGCCCCTATCCAAAGCCTAAAGGAAGAGAAAAGGAAAGATGCATATGTGCTATGGTTGCATTTTGTCAGATTGGAGTCCTGGTGTGGTGCTGTGGGTTAATGCGCTGGACTGCAAAGTTACTTTGAACCACAAGGTCAGCAGTTCAAACTCACCAGCTGCTCCTTGGAAACCCTATACAGGGTCACTATGGGTCGGCACCAACTCAATGGCACTTAACAACCACAATATGTGGCAGTGGTGGGATTCATAATAACTTGACGGAAGATTTTCCCTTTTTTTTGTATTTATTGGGGTAGCCCCAAGGTAGCTGGGGCCATGATATTCTCAAACCATTGTCAGGGTCCAGGTACTGAAGCATTCTCTTCCACCACCCCCATTTCTCTTTAATGAAACCCTGCAAATTGGATTCCAACAGTGTGAACCCCAGCACCTGGAGTACTTATGGACTACTCTTGAGGCCAGTACTGATGCCTCACCACATCTTCCCAGAACCTCCTCACAGCTGCCAGCTGGCTCAGGTGGGAGCTACTTTCCACTGTGGGTCCTTCCACTTCTGCTCCAGAGGATTCTCCTTTACATGGATTGCCAGTTGGTTATTCCTAGACTCAATCTGTTCTACCCTGTGCTCTGCTTTGGAAAAATATCTTAACATTTGTGGCAGGTGGAGGACACCCTGCTCCCGTATTTGTGTTCCTTTAGTGATCACAGTGGAGATTTAGGAGGAAGAGTCCTATGTGTGGGTTTGAATCACCACCTTAAACACCAAGCATCAAAAAGTTTTATCAGCACATTCATTACAGTCCATGACCTGATCAGTGCACACAATTCTGGTGTTACTGAGCTAAGAAGTCCTGTTCCTTACAGGTGGTTTTCTTGGTGGCATCAGGAAAGGAGAAGCTGATGGCTCTGGAGCAGGTGAGAACCTGGGTTCCTTGTTGCTAAGTCCACTTGGGGCCCATGGCAACTTCTGGGTACCTGGATGGCAAAGGAGGAAGATGGGGCTCTGACCTCAGATGCAGGCAGCATTGGGAGAATGGGTTTCCTATGAAGCAGTGGACCTGAGAGTGATGAACAAAATTGCTTTTGTGGCATGTTGCTCAGGAAACTCAGGCAGTGGGGAGGAGGGGAGAGAGCAAAGTTTGAATTTGGGCTTCACCACACCATTTTAACCTACAATCCCACCAAATCTTCCTTATTTCAGAGTCTGTTTCCTCATCTGTAAGGTGGGTAGTAAGTAGTATAGGATGATCCTGGATTTTGTAAGGACTAAACAAGGTGCTATGGAGTTCTGGTGTAGTGGAGTCGAATAAGCACTGGATTGCTAATCACAAGGTTGGTGGTTCAAACCCATCAGCCATCCCTTAAAAATCCTATACAGGGTCGCTGTGAGTCAGAACAGACGTGGCGGCACTCAACACCACCACCACCATGAGTAAGATGGAGCCCATGGGTGGTGCGAGCAGTCAGCACACTCAGCAGCCAATCAAAAGGTTGAAGTTTTGAGTCTATTTAGAGGTACCTCAAAAGAAAAGCCAGGTAACCTACTGAAAAAAATCAGCCACTGAAAATCCCATGAGGCACAGTTCTACTCTGACACACTTGGGGTTGCCATGACTTGGAGTTGACTTAGTGACAACTCATTATGTGTAAGATGTTTAGACGGCACCTACGTGTGGATGCTCAACAAATATTGAACTTCTTATTTGAGGCAGAAGGTCTGGGAAGATACAAAATGGGCTCTTTCCTCTTCTTTCTCCCCTCCTAATACCTCTTCCACTCCTTGGGATGATGTATTAGCTCTCCCTAGCCTTCTGGTTCTCATCTGGCACACCCTTCTTTCTCCAATCTGTAAATCTGCTGCTGTTTCTTTCCTATAGAGACAGTCCACATGCCCCAATCCAACCATCTGAATCCATTTGCCTCCACGAAGCTGTTCTCAAATCCACATTGCCTTTCCCATTGCAGATGACTATAAAGTTTTACTACTTCTCTCTCCCAGCATAACCCATTGTACCTTGATGGTACAATAGATTATGCTTTGGGCTGCTAATGGCAAAGTTGGCAGTTCAAGCCCAGCAGTCATTGGTCCTCAGGAGAGATGAGGATGCACATCACAGTCTTGGAGACACTGTGGAGCAGTTCTACTCTGTACTATATGGACTCTATGAGTCAGAATTGGCTCATTGGCCGTGGACTTAGTTTAAGTTTCCCAACCAGAAATTCATGATACATATATTCACATGTGAACAATGGTTTCTAAGGTAAACATTTCTTGCATGGTTTGGTGTTTCCATAAATGATCCTCCTTTCTGGCTTCCACTCCCCTGGTTGCTGGGAGAACCGGGTGGTTGACAGAGATGGGTCACACACCAGGAAGCCAAGCACATTAGATTTACTAAGGTAATATCAGCAGGTGATATAACAGCACATACATACAGAAATCCCCGGGCAGATCCCGTCCCCGGCAACACAGACACCAAAGCAGAGAAAGGGCTCAGGAAGTGGCTTTGGAAAGTTCTCTTGAAAATCACAGGGCAGCTTTGGTGCTCAGAAATTCAAACTGAAAACTATACAAAACCAATCCATAAATATATATTATATGTGTGTGTATATATATATAAAATTGCAAAATAAAAAGCCCAAGAGACTAACCATCAATCCACACATCAGTGGCTCAAAAAGTGTTAGCGTAGAGAAAGGCAAAAATTGTTTGTTGGGATAATGCATGGTCCGGGGGCTGGCATTTCAGAAGCGGAGAGTATTTACATGGAACCCCAACTTGGAATCTCACAATACTAGGAAAAGCTTAACACAGACCGTGTATGTACAAGGGAGGACAGGAAAGTCGTACTCTTGCAAGACGATTGTCAGACACAGACATTTCACTGAAACCATCCAATAACTTCAGAAAACACTGCACTGTACCTAGACCAGCCAGGCAACCCCAGCTCAGGACCGCGACCTTTTCCTGGGAAACACTGGGACTCAGCAATTGTAGCACAGATGGTAGGAGTTGAAAGTGAAGCAGTCTACCCACATCAAAACAATCACCCACAGCGAAGGACCAATAGACATGAAGTGGAGTTGAAACACTGGGTGGGGTTCCCCAAAATATATTTCCATTTCATAAGGAACCTTGATGTCTGGTTAGATGTGGCTCTTACAGAGGTCCAACTGTTGTTTTCTTTCTGATTCATTTTTTAAAAAAAGGAAGATCTGGCCTTCGACTTCTAAAAGTCAGACAGTCATTTTCTAGAGGGGACAAGAATGTCAGATTGCCCTAAAGGTATTTTCTACAGCCAGTCTCTAATCTCCTGCAACTTTTGCTTTATACTCCTTAGAAATAAGGAGTGCTTAGATAATGGCCCTATGGGAGAAATGCTGGACTACTAACCACAAGGTTGGAAGTTCAAACCCATCAGCTGCTTCTCAGGCGAAAGATGAGGCTTTCTGCTCCTGGAAAAGATTTCCAGGAAACCCTATACAAGGGAATCTATACAGGGTCACTGAGTCAGAACTGACTAGAGTGCACCTAACAACAACAACAAAAACAGTGTGGTGTAAATGGCTAACTCACTCAGTTAACCAGAAGGTTGGAAATTCGTGTTCACCCAGAGGTGCTTCAAAAGAAAGGCCTGGCATTCGACTTCCAAAAGAATCAGCCATCGAAAACCTTACAGAGCACAGTTTTACTCTGACCCACAAAGGGGTGGTCATGAATGGAGTTGACTTGGTGGCAACTGGTTTATTTGGAAATAGGGTTTCCAAATTGTTTAGGAAGAAGTGGGTACGGAAAGGAACCTAGGGTGCCTCCCGCAGCACCCTCCCTTCCAGAGGCCCCAATTCCGCCCACTGCTGAGTCCCTCCATCCCCATGCCCATAACAGTGATCATTTCTCCTCCATCAGCTGGCCTCAATTTGTTATAGAGGTGACTCAACTTTGGGAGAAAACTTGAAGGCAAGTGTCATAAAACATCAAATTAGCAAAAGTTAACGTGCTCTAAGGATGAACCATGACTCCCGGTGTAGCACTGTAGGATCAGCACCAGACTGCATACCTCAAGGTCAGCAGTTCAAACCCACCAGCTGCTCCTCAGAAACTCTATACATGGTTGCTATGAGCCAGAACTGACTCAACAGTATTCAACAAGAAGGATGAATCAAGGTGCCTTGGTTAACATAGTGGGTTACGAGCTGGGTTGCTAGCCACAAGGTCAGCAGTTTGAATCCACCAGCCATTCTGCAGGAGAAAGATGAGGCTTTCTGTTCCCATAAAGATTTACAGCCTCGGAAACTCTATACAGGGTCACTATGTGTCAGAACCAACTCAACGGCACATAACTACCACCACTATCAAGGATGAACCAGTGCTTCTGTTATTTTAAGTAAACCCACAACTTTGGATTCTAATTGTTCCTAAGAGAACCTAAATTCATCATAAAAACGATATAAGAAGTGTTCCTTAGTATAGGACACCCATGTGAAATATCCACATTGACCCTGCGTGAGCGTGGCTTCCCACTGCGTGTGCCGTGGTGGCAGCATTCGAGTGCTCTTATTTCTTGCAAGAGCATTGCACCCAAGTACATAGGATGGTTGGAAGTAATTACACTGCTCCATACGCTTTTGCATATTGTGATTGATGCAAGGGGTGCACAGAGGAATCCTCAATGAACACATTTCATGAAACTAGTCAGTTCAGGACTCTTGTATTAAATGATCCCTTTCAGAATATAGGTGGGACAGCAGTGAGGTGATGTCCTGTCAGGTTCTAAATTATGGGATGTGGTGTCCTTTCTACAGGAGTGCAGAGACTGATTTCTCCTCTACCTCGGTCTCCTCAGGCTCTGCATTGTATTTTGGCTTAAAGAGTTAGGTTGGATTCAAGTGGTCAGGGAAGATGAAAAACACCTGTTTCCTTCATGCTCAGAAAATCCATTGCAACTGTGTAACTCAGAGGCTTCTGCTGAGCCACATGTGTAAAGTAAGTGGAGAAGTGGTTTCTCACTGGTTCAATAGTCAGAAACTGAAGACCCTTGGTCTGAACATAAAATTCATACCTGTGAAAAAGCGTGATGTACAGGCTATGGTCGCCTACGTGAATTGTGTGTGGATATCTACCCCTAACATGGAGTCCTGGTTGTAGCACTGTGGGCTAAAGCGTTGGCGCGAAAGGTTGATTTGAACCACAAGGTCGGCAGTTCAAACCCACCAGCTGCTCCTCAGAAACCTTATACAGGGTCATTATGAGTCGAAATTACTTGGCAGCACATTAATAGCAAATATTAGGATTTGTTGTTAAGTGCCATTAAGTCAATTCTGACTCATAGTGACTCTGTATAGGGTTTCCAAGGAGCAGCTGGTGAGTTTGAAAACACCAACCTTTTGGTTAGCAGTGCAGTGCTTATCCTATAATGCCACACCAGGACTCCTCCTAATGCATACACCTGCACTTATTTTTAAGTGTTTTGATTTTCAGAAGTGAAGTCTGCTGGTGGATGAATGATTCTTTCAGATCCACAGCAACCAAAGAAGTGGTTTTATCGAATTTCTCCTGTGTATGCAAGTACACTAGTTGTTACAGCAGCGCTGAATAACATCTTGCTATGCTATTGTGAATGAATGACACACGGGACAGGATTCAAGGCCCAGAGACATAAATCAGTGGCATAAGGGCAATGTTTTACAGGGGGTTCTTATTGGATCAGGCTCCTCATCCAAAATCCTCAAACTCTTCCTCTTCGGAAAGGGGCTGAATCCCATTTTAATAGGAGTGTCGGGAGGAAGTTTCATTTATATCTGTGCATAACCTAGCTACTTGTTGACCAAGAGGCTCTTACAGAGCCCTGACCTAGATTCAGGGTTTGTCTCTTGGCAGCACCTCTTGCAAAGCTGGGGGAAAGGCCGCGTGGTGTGCATGATTCTGTCACATCACTGCTGGGTGCAGCCACTAGAGAGAGTCATTGGAGCCAGGATTGCCTCTACAGCCTCCTCTCTGTCTGCCTTCCCACCATTTCCTCAGGGTGACAAGTTACTTTGCAATTCACCTAGCCATAGCAAAGCTTTAGAGTTGGTTGGTTCCATTTTTTTATCCCTTTCCTGTCACGCATCCACATACAGTGGCTTTACTAAAAAGGAACACAGTGTCTCCCAATTCTGAGCCCTTCAAATAGACAAATGATACTGGTCAAAGCTTTCAGCCAACTTCTATCTAGAACCTAAGAAAGTGACCCTTCCCCTCACTCTAAAAGCCAGTGGTTTTGTTTGGACTGTGTACCTGCTTCAACAGCATTCTGTGTATGTCCTCAAACTGGGAGCTAAGCACACCACATCCTATATTGTACAAGAGGAGAAGAAATCAATCACTCTCCCAACAATTCTACATCAAGACAAAATAGAACTGGTAACTCTCCACTGTACATTAACTCTCAATATTTCCCTCTTCATGTCAACAAATCTCTTGTAAGATGCTTTATCCTCAGACTTTTATGGAAATGAATGCTGGACACTTACTATTTGCTGTAAAGTAAGTAATGTAAGCATATGTCTTCATACTGACATCTCTGAAGAGTCTCATGCTTCCAAGTCAGTCAGTCCAACACCCTCAGTCATTATTGGAATTTTTCTAAAATACAAGAATGCAAGTTTGATCATGACTGTCTGCCCTCTGCAGCTCCAAACCCTTCACATGTTAAAGTCTAGCTTCTCTGCACTTTATGAAAATTTCTTTATGACTCAGCTCTACCCATGTCCAAAGCAAACTACCACCCTCTCTTACATAGCATGCTCTGGCAACACAGAATTGCTCTGTGGAGCATTTCATGCTTCCCTGCCTTAGCACATGTTCTTCCCTCATCTTGGAATGGCCTTCCAAACCTTCATTCTCTGACAAACTCCTCTTTGTTTTAAAAACATAGTCATCATTTATTTTGGGAAGATTTCTCTGGCCATGAAGACATTTATCTGTGGGCTCCTTATGCCATCTCTGTATCCTGCAGCTCTTTTGTGATTTGTCTACATGCCTTCTATTCTTATGAACTTCTTGAAGGTTGACACTTGTGTCCTAGCCTCACATTTGGCCCACTAGCCAAACTCAACACAAACTTTTTGAAAGCATGAGTAGCGAACAACTTGATAAATTAAGATGAGCCCATGACATAAATTCCAGCCCAAACAAGGTGCTGGCATTTTCACCTCGATGAGGTCTCACTGCTACTAAGGAAATAGAATCTGTTGACACCCAGAGCCAGTCAATCAACGTCATTTCTGAACTACAACCACTTAAATACAAAACTCTGCAACAGGGATTGTGTCCACACCACACTTCCACAACACAGCCTGCCACTATTCTAGTCACAATGACTGTTTCCTTTTTAAGTCAGCAAAATGTCTGACACTTAATGGATGCTTAACAAATACTTTGAAATGATGAATGAATATATCGGAAGTCTATTTTTTAAAAGAAGGCATCAGGATTGGCTTTTAAAGGCATTTCCCATACTTCAGGCTTCTCGGAGGCACTGGTGCTCCTGACCATGGGTCTGTTCCATTAGGAAGTGGGACAGAGAGAAAGGAGGCCTGGGAAAGTTAGGTACCCATGCTAGAGAGAGAGAGAGAGAGAGTACTGGGTTTTCCTTCCTCATGTGTCAGTTTCCTTTCTTTTCAAGGAAGAACCCAACTACAGGTGATATTTCTGGCCCTAGTCAGAGGCTCTTGCCACTCCTGTGACCGAGGGCCACACTGGCATCACCACATCCACCTAACCAGAAACTCAGCACGCACCGATGAGGGCAAGCACAGGTAGTAACCTCCTCCATTCTAAGGGAACTGAAGACCAGCCTGAAATAGGTCCTGGACTAAAACAACCACCCTTGGAGACTAAAATTTTCTGATCACTACAGCTGTTGAAAGTAAGAGTTCTGGACTTAGTCTGATCTGGGTTCCAATCCAGACTCTGGCTCTTACTAGCCGAAATCACCTGGAACAAGTCACGTCTCCTTTGGGACCTCCGTTTACTTACTCATTACATGAGAATCATTGCCCCACTTCACAGGAACAATGGGAGGGTTAAGAGAGAAATTGTATGTAAAGCCCACATGGTGCCTATATATAGCAAATGTCCAAAACATGGAAAACGATGATGAAGAGCTTTCAAACATATTTTACATTACCCAGAACAAAAGGGAAAAAAATATTTTTTTGATGACACTGTGCTTTAAAGAGAATGGATTGTCTAAGTTTTAGGAGCTAACAGTGCTCATTGATCGATGTCTGTGGAGAACTATGAAAAGAGAACTGGCATTTAAAACAGAAGCTGCGGATGCTCCCAGGCCCCAGGATGGACAGAGAGTGACCGGGCCAAGGATACCCAAACCTTTCTCTAATAGTTGGCCCTAAAAGATTACTTCTAAAGCGCTTGTCTCTGGTCCTCCTTGGCTGGACCCAGAGTGAAAGTCAAAACCCCACAGGAGACAAGGACTAGCCAAGGGCAGGAAAACACCAGTTCTGGTCAGGGAGCAAATGGTCTGAGTTTGAGGGCAGGTCTGGGGACACCTGCCTGTAGGATAGAAGCAAGGCAGGCATGGAAAGTCATATCGCTCCATGTCATGCAAAAACTAGAAAAAAGTAGCATTCTCACGCCTTTCTGATGCTCCTTGTACACCCTAAATCTCTCCAAAGTTATGCGCTGAGCATAAGACAACTTTTTTCTACGATAAATTTGGTTTTACTTTTGAAGTGTTTGAGATGCACAATCTGAGTGCATTAAGTTCCTACATTCCTGCCCTTTTACATCAATTAAGCCACATCCAGTCCTAAGTCTGACACGGCTGTTCCTTATGTCTGCCAACTCATATAAATTTCACCTGTCATTCAAGAGGTTCCATGAAGAAAGCTCAGGGTAAGTGGTTGGGGAAGTGCAAGCCATCAGCCCTCAGGAGCAAAGATTAACTTCTGTGGTAGGGTTCAATTTGTATGGTTACTCTGAGCAACAGGGAAGGTCTCTAAATGGAAAAGAGAAGAAAGACTTCTAAACATAGTGACCTCTCAATCAGCTGGAGATCCAATTCTCTTAAAGTGAACCAACTGCTCTGATTTAGCCTAAGCCTGTGAGAGCTTGGGACCCACTCTGGCCTTCATGCCCTCGGCTCAGATGGATGGGCAACTTCCTCAAAAAGGCGGCCCGTAATTAGGCAGTGTTATGTACTGGAGAGAGCACTGGACTGGGAGCCAGGAGGCCTGAATTCTAGTGCAGGCTCTGTCACTGACCTTGGGCGACCTTGGGCATGTCACCTGATTTCTCTGGGGCAATTGTAAAATGAGGGACTGGCCGGGTGATCTCTAAGTTCCCTCTCAGAATGTGATCCAGGGTCCTATTTTATCCCACCTGGCCCTGGGCTTCCAGGGACAGAGATGGGAGAAGGGGAAGGGAAGGAGAGAGAGAATGAAGATGAGAGCCCATGGGTGCCCCGAATCAGGACTCCACTTTCTCCTTCTTTTTGCTCTTTTTCAGGAAAGATGGGGTTCGGAATTTCTTTTTCTTCTTTGAGGGAGACTTGGAAGGTGAACCCTCTGGAGACATGGGGCCGCTGGTGACTGACTCAGTTTTGTCCTTGGAGGGATCGACATCGGTGTCTGCGTTGGTGGTCATCTGGCTCAAGCCTTTGCTGAGGATTTCCTCCGCAGTCTGCTCGTCCTCCCTCCCATTGACCACCACCTCTTCTGGCTGGGGTTTTTTGGGCTCTGTCGGGGATTTGCTTGTTTCTGTCTTCTTAGTACCTTTTAGAAAAATATGAAAAGACAAGTCCCATAAATAAGATTTCATTCAGATGAGAGTTCTGCTCTGAGGTTAACAGAACTATTTCTAGGCAATTCTGTAAAGTAAGTTTATAGTCACAGGAAGGGCAGACGGATGCTGTAGCGAGCTGGGGCCGAGCAGGGCTCTCAAGGACAGTTGGAAGGACTGGGTGCTCATCCAAGGCCTGCAGCCCCTTCCACGTGGCCTGCCCTGTAGAACAGGCCCTTGGCTGGTCAGTATCTTTGGGTTCTTGTCTACAAATTGAAACAGATATTGATGTCTGAACATGGCAGAGGGCCTAACTGGGGCCCAGCTCAGAGCTTCTTTGGCATCAAAACAGGGGCGGAGAGAGGCTGCAGGAAAGGAGAGAATGTCATAGACATTTCAAAGGAGGGATCAAAGAACTATTCCGTTTTACCAATGAAAATGTGGAAAGTACATGTTTCCTACACAGGGGAGAGGCTTTTGTAAATATGGTGGACATCTCCCAAGCAGGCAGATATAAGGATTAACCAAACAGGGAAGACCCCAGTTGGCCCATTCTGGCAGCAACCCCATTACCCTGCAGTCTTCATTCCACCCTGGAGGAGACCTGTTAGGATGACCACCATGTGCAGGTCCAGACTGCTCAGGACCAGGAAATGCAAACCTCCTTTATCGCCTTCCCACTTTCACCCCGCTCTGCTTCCACTCAAACTTTGAAATGTCTTGTGGGGAGGGGGGAAGGGGAAATTATAAAATTATAGATTTAGAAAAGTAGAAAGGAATGTAAAGATCACATAGCTCGTCCCCTCATTTTACAGATCTGGGTAGACTTCGGGTATACATGCCCATCTTCTAGTCCACTGTTGTTCTTGTGGAATGCATGTGTGTGTATGGGTGTGCATTTGTGCATGTGTGTGTGAGAGATTACATCACAGAAAGAAACCCTGGCACACTTCACTATACAGAAATATGAATCATGGGGGAAGGCAAAGGGCTAATTACAGAAGAAATGGACAAAGGTAAGTGTTAGGAAAAGGCCAGGGCTCTTAACCAGGATGCAGACTGAAAAAAATGGCTATGTGGAAGATGGGACAGAAAAAGCTGGAGACAGAATGGACAAGCTCTCCTTACAGTGAGGTCTTGTGGACCTTCAGAAGTGGCCTAAAGCAAGTCAACAACTTCTCCCAAATAACAATCGAAGACTAGCTCCCTCTTAGCACTTTTGGCCTCTGGTTCCTATTCTTTCCACTGCCATGACCTGTCATCATTCAGAAACTCAGTCTCAAAGTTCTCAAAGCTTCAAGTTCAATGTCCTTCATCCCATTCCCATGTACTCCTGGGCCACCACCTGGCTGTGGTCTTGAATGCAGTAAGCCAGTCTGATCACAGCCTTCCACCCTCCTCTTCCGACTTCACCTGCTATTTGGCCTCAGTAATCCCCTGGTCCCTGCATCCTTCCCCAGCTGGCTTCTCTGTCTGGAAAGCCCTTCTCTCTCCTTTGTGATCCCAACTCTCACCTGATCTTTCCTGATCTTCCCTCTCCACTTCCACATCACTCCTTCTTTTCTGCCCCTACTATATAAACTTCCATTATAGCTACTGTAAAGCTATCAAACATGTATTATACATGCCAGTCTCCTGATGTGGCACTGTCGAAAAACCACTGGCTTGCTAATCTCTAGGTCAGTGGTTCAAACCCAACACTCACTCCTTGGTCACTATGAATCAGAACCAACCAACACAACAGCACTTAACAGCAAAAAAATCTCCCCCAAATGTTTTTGCAAGACCACTAATCTAAATGTGAAATTTCTAGGGATTTGGTAATGATGAACTTGCAGAGATATTCCTACCAAAGTGAATAAACTCTTGTATTTGGCCCAACACCTGGTGGGCCTCTTTGGATTTTGGAGGCAATATATTCCTCATTTGGGTATGATACCACTGCCTATTCCAGCACTCATCTGTCAGTTTGTCATACTGTGGTGGCTTGTGTGTTGCTGTGATTCTGGAATCTATGCCACAGGTATTTTGAATGCCAGTAGGGTCACCCAGGGTGGCCAAGTTTCAGATGAGCTTCCAGACAAAGACAGACTAGAAAGAAGGAGAGATGGACTACTTCCAAATATGTAGTCACTGAAAACCTTATAAATAATAGTGGAACATTGTCAGCATCAGATTATTGAATATTGAAACATGATAAGGAACAACAGAATAATGTCAGATATCATGCAGGAAGCTGAGCCCCTCAGGTTGGAAGGCACTCAAAATATGACTGTGGAAGAGCTGCCTCCTCAAAGTAGAGTTAAGCATGATGATGTGAATGGAGTAAAGCTTTCGGAACCTTCATTTGCTAATGGGGAACAATGAAGAGAATTATTTGTAACCATTCATTAATAACAGGAACATGGAATGTCTGAAGTATGAATCTAGAAAAATTGGCTATTGCCAAAAATGAAATGGAACACATAAACATTGATATCCTAGGCATTAGTGAACTGAAATGGACTGGTATTGGCCATTTTGAATCTAACAATCACATCATTTACTATGCCAGGAAGGACAAATCTAAGAGGAATAGTGTCACATTCATCATCAAAAAGAACATATCAAGATCAGTCATGAAGTACAATGCTATCTGTGATGGGGTAATATCCACATACCTATAAGGAATACCAATTAATACCACTATTATTCAAATTTACACATCAATCACGAAAGCCAGTGATGATAAAACTGAAGAATTCCACCAACTTCTTCAGTCTGAAAATGATCAAACATGCAATGAAGATGTATTGATAATTACTGGTGATTGGAATACAAAACATGGAAACAAAGAGGAAGGATCAGTAGTTGGAAAATACAGCCTTGGTGATAGAAATGATGCTGGAGATCACATGATAGTATTTTGCAAGACCAATGACTTCTTCACGGTAAATACCTTTTTAAACAACATAAAAGAGGACTCACCAGGTGGAATACACAGAAGCCAAACTGACTACATCTGTGGATGGTGGGAAAGTTCCAAATCATCAGTCAAAACAAGGCTAGGGAAGACTGTGGAACATAATATCAATTGCTCATATGCAAATTCAGGCGGAAGCTGAAGAAAATGAAAACAAGTCCACAAGAGCCAAAGTATGACCCTGAATATATTCCACCTGAATTTAGAGATCATCTGACCAACAGATTTGATACATTAAACAGTAGAGATCGAAGACCAGAAGAAAGCAAAAGGTCATTACAAGACAAGAAAGAAGGAAAACACCAAAATGGATATCAGAAGAGACGCTGAAAATTGCTCTCCAGCGTAGAGATGTTAAAGCACCTGGGAGAAGTAAGGAGGTACAAAAGCTGAACAGAAAATTTCAAAGGTCAGCTCAAGAAGACAAAGTCATATAATGAAATGTGCAAAGACCTGGTGTTAGAAAACCAAAAGGAAAGAATGTGCTCAGCATTTCTCAAGCTGGGAGGAACTGAAACAAAAATTCAAGCCTCAACTTGTGGTATTGAAGGATTCTCCAGTCAAATTATTTAAACTAATCATGCTCTTTCTCCAGCCACTCTTGTCATTGTCCAGTTGGCTCATGAACAAAGTGGTGGCAGGGATGGAGGTTAAGCATGGGCTCAGCAGCATGGGTTTCTAACTCACCAGGGCTGACTTGGCTACAGTCATTACTGAGTGCCTAATCTGCCAGATGCAAAAACCAACACTGAGTTCCAGATATGGTACCAGTCCTCAGGGAGATCAGCCAGAGCTACCTGGTGGCAGGTTGATTACATCTGACCACTCCCAGCATGGAAAGAGCAGCATTTTGTTCTTACTGGACTAGACACTTACTCTGGATATGGACTTTTCTTCTCTGCATGCACTGCTTCTGCCCAAACTACCATCTGTAGACTTACAGAATGCCTTATTTGCCACCATGGAATCCTACAAAGCATTGCCTTGGATCAAGTGAGCCACTTTACAGCAAATGAAGTGCAGCAATGTACCCATACTCATGGAATTTACTAGTGTTACCATGTTTCTCATCATCCTGAAGGAGCTGGCTTGATT
The DNA here is from genome assembly GCF_000296735.1 of Chrysochloris asiatica. Lineage (NCBI taxonomy): Eukaryota > Metazoa > Chordata > Mammalia > Afrosoricida > Chrysochloridae > Chrysochloris > Chrysochloris asiatica. The sequence goes on along the minus strand of NW_006408570.1, from coordinate 3,781,026 downwards.
GAACAATGGAATGACCTTCTAAAGACACAATTATAGCACCAGCTTAGTGGCACTACCTTGCAGGGTTGGGACAGTGTTCTCCAGGAGGCTGTATATGCTCTAAACCAGTGTCCAATATGTGGTGCTGCTTCTCCAACAGCCAGGATTCATGGGTCCAGGAACCAACGGGTAGAAATGGGAGTGGCACCAATCACTATTACTCCTAGTAACCCATTTGTAAAATGTTTGCTTCTGGTCCCTATGGCCCTATGCTCTCCTAATCTGGACATTTTAGTTCCAAAGGGAAGAATACTCCCACCTGGAGACACAGCACTGATTCCATTGAACTGGAAGTTAAGAATGCCCCCTGGCTATTCTGAGCTCCTCATGCCTCTTGATTAACAGGCAAAGAAGGGAGTTACTGTATTGAGTGGTGTGATTGTCCTGATTACTTAGGAGAAATTGGATTGACATTACATAATGGAGGTACAGAAGAAGATGTGTGGAATCCAGGAGATTCCTTAGGCTGTCTTTCAGTATTACACGCCCTACGATCAAAATCAACAGTAAAGTACAGCAACCCAATCCCAACATGACTTCTAATGGCCCAGGCCCTTCAGGAATAAAGGTCTGAGTTTCCCCACCAGATAAAGTATCATGACCAGCTGAGGTGCTTGCTGAGGGCAAAGGAAATATGAAATGGGTAGTGGAAGAAGGTAGTTCTAAATACCAATTACAGCAAGCCAAGCCACATGACCAGTTATACAAAAATTAGAACTGTAATTGTTATGCATATATATATATATATATATATTTTGTATGTATGCATCGAATATTTTTGCTTTGCTCATTTGTGAAATATAAGCTGTGAATGGGTCCGTGTGCTTTCAGTTGTATGCATCTTAGCTGTATCACGTTAGACGCAATTATGACAATTGTCTTTATTTAGTGATTATGTATATTATTTGAAGAAATATGAACAGGTGCCAAGTTGACAAGGGGTGAACTGTAATAGTTAAAGTTTTGTATCAACTTGCTGGGCCAGGATTCTCAGTAGTTTTCCAACTGAGATGTAGTTAGCCCCATAATGAGATCTAACACAATGCAATTAACTCTGATGAGTTTTTCTATGAGCAACCAATCAATTGAAAGTATGTTTACTTGGGGGTGTGGTCTGTTTCCAATATCTACATACTCAAGCAAAGCTTGTTTGCTTTCTGCTGGATCTAGATCATACAGCTAGATCATCTTCGACCTCTGGTTCTTTGGATTTCAGCCAGTGGCCTGCTCTATTACCTGCCAATCCTGGGAGCCATCAACAGCCTGCCTTCATACTTGTCTGACCTGCCTTCCTGCCTGCCTGTTGGTCTTTCCTTCTTGTGGAGCCTGCCTGCCATCTGACCTGCCGATCTTGAATCAGCTGATCCAGACTTGGGACTCTCTCACCTCTACAACTGTGTGAGCCACTTACTTGGTATAAACTTCTCTCTCTATATTGGTTTGAACTGCAAGGTCAGTGGTCCAAACTCAACAGCTTGTCCTCGGAAACCCTATGCAGAACCGGTGGCACTGAACAACAACAACATCTATACATAAGTAAGTTTCAGTGGCTTTGATTCTCTAGAGTACCCTGTCTGAGACACCCTAGTGGTGGTGGTGATGGTGGTTGTGTGTCGTGGAGTTGGCTCTGACTCATAGCGACCATATACAAGATACCCGATAAACTAAAATATGTAAGAGTGGTACTGTATCTAATTCTTTATGTAATTAGCTCATAGAATAGAAAGTATTCAGAAAATGTTTGTGGAAAGCGAGCATGGTTGAATACATTAGCAAATGAATGAACAAACCAATGAATTCATCTCACCTTTTTCTAAACTGTTCCAGCCTGAGCTTTCTAATCTAAAATGGATCCATCCATGAAAACAAACACCGACTCTGAAAGTTGTCCTTAACTCCTGCACCTACTCCTCTGCCCTCATGCTCGTCCTTCTTGGCTTTTGTATTTCAGTCTGGGCCCCACTGTAGGCCCCTGCATTAGGACATGGATCTGAACCTTGACCATTCGTACTCTCCTTCCCAAATCAAAACTAATTTTGTACTTGACAGAGATGCTTACATCCCACTCCAAACCAGGATAATTGTGGAGAAGAAGTACTCAAAGGGCTCTGGGAACAAAACAAGAGAGCTGAAGATGAGTGAATTGAACCCCTCCCAGCTGGTCACCCAGAAATATATGAAACATAGTTTTGTTTAAGTTTACATTCTTAACGATCAGTGTCTGAAATAATCATCCCAGGTGTTTGTGAAAAAAATGCAGATTCCCAGTCTCACCTCTTGCCACATATTTTGAAACAGAAGGTGGGCCAAGAAATACATCTTTTTAACAAGGTCCAGTTTGTGAGAGACCCTGAAGGTCCACTGGGTACACACTGTGACTCATGGGGTTAGACTAAGAGGTCTCTTCCCACCATTATGTTCCCAGGGCTGGTAGGAGAGCAAAGTAGAGCTTGTGGCAAACAGGAGCCATAAACTCTCCATAAATTCCCCTGAGCACTCAAAAATACTTTTCATGTGTGGTCTGTTGTTGTTAAGTGTCATCAAGTCAATTCCGACCCATAGCGACTCAGTATAGGGGTTCCAAGGAGCGACTGGTGAGCTTGAACCAACAACTTTGTGGTTCAAACTGACCTTGCAGTTCAGTGCATTAACTCACAGTGCCACACCAGGACTCCTTCATATGTCATAGCTAGATCCAAATATGGACCCTGTAAGCTTCGCCTCCAAGAATTCACAAACTTGTGTAGTCCCCTTAACACAATGAATCTGGGCTGGTAGTGCCACTGTACTGGCCTGAGACCCAAGATCTAAAGGCCTGGCAACTTCTATTTACATAGCTGGGAGAGCTCTGAGCCAGTATAAAATCCTGTTATCTTGATGAAGACACATGTGGCGAATTCACACGGCTAGTCCCTGTGACCACAAGAGACAGTGAGAGAGATCCAGACATCCCAGTGTCCCCGCTGCCCCTACTTCCAACTGAGTGTCCATCTTGCGAGTTCCAGAGTAGTCAAGTTCCCAACAACCACAACCCCACTCTCAAGGTGAACAGAACTTGTCAGTTAAGCCCAGTCAACTCTAGTCAACTCACAGAATAACTAACTTACATAAAACTAGTTTTTACCATGTACCATAATTTAATTACTACATTTAAATATATATATACATATATATATATATACACACACACCTCAAGGCTTAGAAAAAGAACCAGTATATTATTTCTCATGATTCTGAGAACATGGTACACAATAACAACTAATTTTATCAAAACACATTCATTAATCCATTTTATCTTGACAACAGTACTGTGTTAAGAAGCGCAGGGTTTCATGTTGGGGCCCTATCCTGCTGAGTTTTCAGTGAGATGCCTGAACTAGTAGATGGCAGAGCTGCTCACTGATGTTGAACACAGGGCTATTTCTTCACAGGGTTCCCAGGACCCCTGAAGGCTCACTGGGGAGCAGAGTCAACAGGGGCCAATCAGAGCTATTTATAGAGAAAGCGATGACAGAGATGACCAGGTGTGAAGGTGGAGGATGTGATGGACTCTCCTTCAGATGGATGGAGGGGGAACGAGTCAAGAAGACAGATGAGGAATGGTGCCAGAGTGATTCAGCACAAAAAGATCTGAGAGCACAGTGACAAATAGTGGAAACAGCCATCACTGATCTGCTGGGAGATCTAGAAATGAAGGCACAGAGGCTGCATGAGAGAGCAGGGTCAGCCACTGACCACATGGCCAAGGCCATCAAGTCCCCCCAGGTAGCGACAACTCACACCCTCAGGTTGCAGGACCTGCTCCAAGAAGGCTCCGGCTCTCAGAACTGTCTGCATTGCAGGAAGTGCCTTCAGGAAAGACCTGAACTTTTCTAAGAACTCAACCACAGTGTGCCCTCCCAGGGATGTAGATCGGGACCATAGAGCACCAGGAATGCTGCCATAGTAGGTCTGACATCTGGCAATGGGTAACCCATCACACACCCTCCTCCTGCTTTCTGTCCCACTGAATAGTAAAAGTCATTCCCAGGGGCTCCCAGGGGTTGACATGGAATTACCATCCCTAGTATCACTCCTACCATCAGTCTCATCTTCAGCCCTGGATTCCCTTTCTGTGGTTGCACATGCCCTGAGGGATGCTGAAGGCCAGCGTCAGGCCAGACCCTCTGTCCAAAAGTCTTCAGGCTCTGGGCCATGGCCTTAGAAGAGGTCATGAGATCCTTGGAGGTGTCTATGTATTAGGAACAGAGATGGAGGTGTGCCCCTGAGGGCCATACGTCTTGTACCTCAGAGAGTGCCCAGGAGCCAGCCCCACTGCCACTCACTATGGGGACATGTTACCTCTGGATGTACATGAGGCTGAATGTGTCTGCGCATGTGTACACCTTACGTGGAGATACCCATGCCCCTTGCGGGGGAAGCCTCATCCATGCATAGCACTTATGGGATTGGTGGAGAATCTTACAGCCAGGAAACCTCCCGAAGGCAGGGTTGTGAGTTGCAAAAGAAAAAAAAAAAAAAATGGGGAGAAATATCTTTTTTGAACAAGTTCTCCCTCCCCCATTGCAAGGGTTGGAGTGAGTTAGTAAACAACCTCTCTATACTTACTACATGGACAAGTATTCAGAATCGGAGGAAACTCCTTTGATGAAGGCACAAACGGGAAGAGAAAGGAAGACATTGTGGAGACAAGTTGACAACACCATGGTGAGACACAGTGAGCACATGCACATCGGGGACATCCACTTGGGGCTCTGGCCTCAAGCAGATGGGTTTCCTCTGAAAATGCTGGACCTGGACCCAAGGCTGCACTTGGCTTATGGAGGAGCTAGGGACTGGCGGGTTCTGCCAGAATCCACATACGTGGTCATTCTTGCTAGGAGAAGATATCGACAGGCCACCAAGCAAGGGACTGTTCTCTGTGTACAATTCTTCCTGGGAGGCCCATGGGCAGAGTGTTCATGCTTGGGAGTGATTCCAGGAGCATATTAAAGCTATTTTATGATCTAGGTGATTATGGACTGCAAGAGTAAGAAAATCCACAATATGGTTATATTATTAATCATAACCATAATTAGATCTTACATTTCAATCATACTTTTAGTCATTCAAAGTTAAGTTTTCATCTACAGCTTCTCTTATACACAAAACAATCTTTAAGAAGGAACATTTTAGTAACCCCATTTAGCAAGTGCAGAAATGGAGGCACAAAAGGGCTAAATGACTTGCTAACATTAGCTGTTGAGTTGAGACTAGAACTCAGCTCTCTAAACTATTGTCTGTCTCATGTAGAAGTTCTCCACCTGGCTTGCACATTAGATTTGACTGGAGAGGTCTTAAAATTCAGGCTGCATATCCCTCCCACTCAGACCATTTAACTCAGAACTACTGAGGATGGACCCAGGCACTAAGAGTTCTTGAAACTCCCCAGATAATTCGCCAGCCACTCCTTGGAAACCCTATACAGGGTCGCTATGAATCAGAACCGACTCAATAGTACTTAACAACAGGTGATTCCAGTGGGCAGCCAAGGTCAAGACTATCATCATAACTACACCAGGAAGCTTGTTGCAAATGCAGAATCTCAGGTCCCATCCAGACCTACTGAATCAGTCTGAATTTCAACAAGATGCCCAGGTGATTCCTATGCACACTAACATTTGAGAACTGAGGGAGTACATCCAGAAAGGCCCATCAGCCCGTTTGATCTGGTGAGGGGGGCTCTAGGTCAGTTGTCAACTTTTTCATCATAGCTTAGCCTGGGCTTAACTTGTAAGGTGGATTGTCATAGCTTGTGAACAAAACAAGCTTAGATTTGGTAACTCTTATTTCAGACTCCTTAGGAGCTCTGGTAGCATGGTGGTTACGAGTCGGGCTGCCAACCTCAAGGTCAGCAGTTCGAAACTACCAGCGGCTCCGTGGGAGAAAGATGAGGCATTCTGTTCCCATAAAGATTTACAGCTTCGGAAACCCTGTGCAGGGTCACTGTGAGTCGGGATCTGACTCCACGGTACTTAACAACAACAAACAACAACAATATGGTTCAGACTCCTTAGAAACAGAAGAGGGGAAAGTTTTTCAGGTTGGGGATACCACCTGTTTAAAAACAGAGTACCTGTAGTGTCTTCCCTGCAGACATCCTTCATTGACTGTGGATGGGCCTCCCTCCCAGGCTGCCTGCTTGGCTGACTCACCTTCTAAAGTCTTGGATGGGGACACCACTGGGCTCTTCGTCTCTGACTTGGTTGGACTCTGCACGGGAGAAGCAGGTGCTGACTTCACAGGCGAGCCAGGCCCTTCTGTGGCGATTTCTTTCTCTCCTGAAAATATAGAATGCCATCTCAGGATAGAGATCACCTAGAGATCACATAGGCAAACAGAGCCTTTTTTTTTTTTTAAACTGGTTCTTTCTACTTGGTTACTTCTCTTGGCTGATAACGAGCTTTCTGGCTGAACTTAGCTACATGTGTTGTCATTTTAGCTGTTGTTGAGTCCACGCTGGACTCATGGTGACCCCATGCACAATGGAATGGAACACTGCGCCTGGTCCTCTGTCATTCCCATGATTGGCTGCAGATCCAACTGTTGTGATCCATAGAGTTTTCACTGAGGGCCTGGATGGTGCGAACAGTGAGGTACTGAGTTACCAAGGGGACAGGTAAGTGAGGATTGAAAATGAAAGCAAGCAATGGCTGGCTAGAACCATGAGGGCCCTGCCCAGCTAGGAGGAAATGGATCTAGGTCCTCTGGAGAGGAGTGGCTGCTAAGAGAAATTCAACATAAGGAGGATATCCCCCGAAGACTTTTCAAAAGATTTTAATTACCAGTATGTATTATGATATACATACTGGGAATTAAAGTATTACCAGTATGCCATACTGGTGTGGCACTGTGGGTTAATGCATCAGACTGCAAAGCTGTTTGAACTGCAAGGTCGGTGGTTCAAGCTCACCAGCTGCTCCTTGGAAACCCTATACAGGGTCGCTATGAGTTGGAACTGACTCGGTGGCACTTAACAACAACAATTATGACATTGGAGTGCTTTGTGGTGCTGTAGGATAAGGACTGGTCTGCTAACCACAAGGTTGGTGGGTCAAACCCACCTTGGAAAACCTATACAGGGTCATTAAGAGTTGGAACCAACTTGACAGCATATAACAACAACATTATAACATTATTTTCCTTGGGTTCCAAAGTACAGCAGAGAGAATGGTTCTAGAAGACTGTGGGATCAGTTAAGCAAAGCCTCAACTGGGCTATCCAGGTTTTAGAGCCACTCACCCAAGAACACTGACTCAGAAGCATTCTGCCTATGCTGTTGGGGAGAAAGGGCCTTAGGATCCGCCACCTTGCCACCCTCACCCCACCAGAAATCACTAGCCTCTTCAAGATGACAAAGTGGTGCTTAAGCCAAGTTGTGAGGGTAAAAAAGAGAGGATGATGGGAAAGCACCCAGGAAGCAACAGGCTCCAAAAGTCACTCATAAGGGTGCACCCTCTACTGGGTGGTGAAGAAACCTCACTGTTACAGGCACCTGGTACTGTGGTGCTTTGGGAAATTAGACGTTATCAGACGTCCACCCAACTTCTGATTCACAAACTTCCCTTCCAGCGTCTGGTGCAAGAAATTTCTCAGGACTTCAAAACAGGTCTGCGCTTCCAGAGTGCAGCTATTGGTGCTTTGCAGGAGGCCAAGTGAGGCCTATCTGTTGGGCTTTTTGAAGACACCAACCTGTGTGCTCTCCATGGCAAACATGTGACAATGATGCGGAAAGACATCCAGCTAGTATGCCACATATGTGAATGGAGAACAGCGTGCTTAAAAATCTACCATAAGGGAAACATTTCATTCTTTACACACAAAAAAATTCTCTTCTTCCTGTGATTGGTAGTTCTGAACATTAGATTATTTCCCCCCATGGGGTCAAAAGATACTTAAATACATGATTGTGAATGGAAAATAGCAAACAGAAATCACGTATTGGCAGTTTTTCCATTTGTGTGAATTTTAAATATAAATTTGGGGACATAAAGCATTAATGCAAGTCAAAATGCTTCAGTGAACACATTTAAGCAGTTCAATTTATAACAATTATAAATAAACTTGTAAAATTTTTCTGGACAATGTCAGCATTTGGACTTTAAAAAAACAAAAACAAGTACATTTCTTATTGATGGCAACCAAGTGGTGTTTGTAGCATTTTTATTATATGGTAGACTCCACCCTTTCACTACACTTTCTCAGAGTTGTCCTGCATGCAAGTATGTGTTTTTAATGTTGTCTGTCCTGTAAGTTTGCTATTAAGATGCATTAAATTATTAAAGCCATTTGAACTGCAAGGTCGGCAGTTCAAGCTCACCAGCAGCTCCTCGGAAACCCTATACAGGGTCGCTATGGGTCACAATCGACTCGACAGCACTTAACAACACAACAACAAACTATTAAAAAAACAGAGAGTGCATGGGAAAGAAGAGGACCCCTGTGGGAATTCTGATATGACAGAGGATGAGAGGACACATTACAACTGAGAGGAGGCAGACAGGAGCAGGTGAGCCCATCACAAGTACAACCGTTCCCTACATGGTGGTGGTTTTCTTAAGTGCCATCACGTTAGTGGTGCTTGTCCTACAGAATATTGGATAGGGAGGAGAGAAAGCAGGTCTAAAGAAGAAAAAAGTTGGAAATGGCTTTTGAGAAGGCACAACTGTGAGGGCCAGTTACACCATGGGATAAGTCAGGCTTTTTCAATGGAAAGAGGCTAAGATGAAAACCCAAACCACTGTCATCAGGTGATTCACAGCAGCCCTACAGAGGGCTTCCAAGTCTATACATCTTTACTGAAGCAGACAGCCTCAACTGTCTCCTGCAGAGAGGAAGGTGGGTTTGAACTGCCAACTTTGTAGCTAGTAGTCCAGTGCTTACCCTACAGTGCCACTAGAGCTCCTCCTTAAGAAGCTAAGATGAGTAGGGTTCAAATTTTGCAACCCATCCAGCCTCTCTAGAAAGCAATATGGCACTTCCTCAGAATGTTGGAAATAGAAATACCTTATCATCCAGCAATTCCTTTATTTGATATTTATCCACAAGAAATACGAGTCATAACATGAAAAGATATATGCACACTAATGTTCACAGCAGCACTATTTACAATATCAAAAAGATGGAGACAGCCTAAGTGCCCATCAATTGAGGAATGGATAAACAAACTTTGGTACATACACACAATGGAATACTATGCTATCTTGAAGAATAACAAGGAAGCTGCAAGCCACCACATAACATGGATGAACCTTGAGGACATTATACTGAGTGAAATTAGTCAGTCACAAAAGGAGAAATACTGCATAGGACCACTACTGTAAAAGACTAAGAACCCATACTAAAATAGGGGAAAAATTATTTGCTGCTTACTGGGATGTGTGGGGAATGGGGTGAGGGGAGGGAGGGGAAGGTGGCACACAGGGTAGGGAATAGACACAGGATAGTTTGGGTGCTGGGAGGGG
>NW_006408570.1:3745754-3770704 GCF_000296735.1 Chrysochloris asiatica | reverse complement strand
TCTGAGGTGGGACATTCCCACTTGAAAGGACAAGCAGACCAGCCTGGAGTGGCTAGAAGAACAGAAGATACTTCTTGAAAGAAAGACCGACAAGAAAAATAAAAACAGTAATGGCAGTCCGACTGACCACTACAAGAACAAGAAAGTTGCTCGCTCAGAAGACATCAAGGCAAGTGGGCAGATCCCCTCCACAGCAAACTCCCTTCCAAGACTAAGACTCAATGAGAATACATGAGCAGACATGTTCTCTGACTGGTGACCACGTTGGTCACTGATAGGGGTAAGTGAGGGGAAAACAGCAATAAAGCTGCAAGCTAAGTCCTACCATGTTCAATAGACTCCTGTAAACCTGGGTAGAGACCTGGTTGGCCAGCAGTGTGGCAAGACCTGGGGACTCCTGGGCCCACAGTCAGTGACATAGCCACAGAGGACTAGAGTGGAGAGTGAAGTGTCCAGCTGATAAGGACAGAGGGCATGTGCACAAGAACACCCGCACTTGAAGATAATACCCACTTGACGTGGCTTCAACGACTGGACGATCAGAACTCAACTAGAAGAATCTTTACAGCAAGGATCATTTCCACCTTCTCAATACAGAGGGTAGACAAGGATGGGCAACTTGGACATTGGCTACCCAAAATGTGGGGGCTACAAAGGCAAGAAGTGACTGGCTTACAAGCTTTCAAGAGGGAGCCTAGATCCAGAGGGTGCGGAGGAAGCTAGAATCTCCACTGAGTAGTATCCAATCTGTCTGGGCGGGGCTGATGAAAGGAGATGGGGATAGTTCTTTTGTGGTACAATAGTGAATAATTGTTATCAGGACTGATTGTGGGGGTTGGAAATGTAAAGGTAGACGTTTTATAGCAAAAGGAGGGGAGTGATTGACTTTGCAGTCTAGGAGCGGAGGTCCCTGAGACCATCAAAGGAGAAGAGCAGAGAGTGGGACCGTACCCAGAGAAGCAGTGAATCCAGAGATGGAGGCAGAGACGATGGCGTGGAGAGATGGAGTGGCTGATGACTTTAGACCCAGAGAGGGAGAGGGGCTGTGTGCTGATGACCAGGGGGCAGGTTTTCAGGGTATACCCTTTGGGTGGTTGATGATGCATGGAAGGGATTGTAACCATGGCAATGAAACGATATACGATAGGATGAATGTAAAGCTAATGTTCTACCATGTAAACAATCACATAATTCACAATAAAACATTTTAAAAAAGAAAAGAATAGAATTTTCCCCCTCATATATATGTATCTCCTAGCACTTAACACTGCATTGCAAGCCACAAGATCAGTGATTCAAGTCCACCAGCTGCTCAGAGGGAGAATGATGAGACTTTCTGCTCCCACAAAGATTTACAGCCTCAGAATCCCTATACATGATCGCTTTGAGTTGGAACTGACCCTGTATAGGGTTTCTGAAGAGCAGCTGGAGAGTTTGAACCACCAATATTGTGGTTAGCAGTCCAGTGCTTATCCTACAGTGCCACATCGGGACTCCATTGGCACTGACAATTGAACCTGACAACTAAGAACACTGAGGCTCAGAGAAGCTTTCCTCTCAGGCCCCCAGGATGATGGTGGCCATGTCAATATCTGCTTGCTCTTTCTGCCCCTTCTCTGGGTGCTCCTGCCCTCTTCCTTCCACCCCAGAAGAATCCTGAAGGGATGATGCCCCCTTCCCCAGAGTGATTTACCATCAAGCTCCAGTTTCTTCCTCTCCACCTCTTTCTTGTACTCCTCCAGCTCCTGGTCGGTGAGTTGGCTGAAGGGGTTGGGTACGGTCTCCTCTGAATCATCTTTGGTATCCGCATCACCCTTGGACATCAGCTGGCTCTCTGTAGACTGAAAGTTAACCACAGAGAGCATGTCGCTCTCGGAATGCCGCAGATGGGGCCCAGGCCCAGCTTCCTTTCAGACTTAGGTGGCTGCCAATGGTCTTGTTAGGGACAGTGGGGCATGGAGCTCCTTAGAAATAGCCCAGGGCCTTGAGGTTGGGGTTGTGCGCTCCTCTCCACAGCTACCTCACCCCCCCAAACCTCAGTCCTTTGAAACTGCCTGGATGAATGCCAGGGCAGGGTCCACCCTCTGCCCCTGAAATAAAACCAAAGGATGCTCCCAAGCAGAAGGAAGACACACCTTTATTATAGTCCCTTCTCTGGACACTTCCAAGCCATCCATCACTATGCAAATACAATCAGTGGCCCAAAGTCATCAGCCAAAGCCTAGCAAGCATAGCATTGGCTCAAGCAAGCTTCATGCCAGCTGTACCCCACCTTTACCCCTGCCCACCCCCAACAGCAGTTCAGGCCACGACACACAGCATTAAATCATATGCAAAACACACAGTAACATCAGCATCGTCAGTGCAAACTATTTGTCCTGTTGTACACACAGTCACAAATGACAAGAGGGCCAGGGTTATGAGCTGGGAATCTTCAGCCAGTCTGTCCTGCAGGTCTCTGAGGGGACATCAGCAATGTCACTTGTTTGCCCCCTTTGTTGAATGGTCGTCATGGACAGCTGCTGAGCTGGACCTTTTTTTTTTCCACTAAGTTTCCAGGGATTATTTGGTTCCTGTGGTGCTGTAGGATCAGCACTACACTATGAACCAGCCTCTCCTTGGAAACCCTATACAGGGTCGCTATAAGTTGGAATTGACTTGACGGTACTTAACAACAACAACAACAACAACAAAAAGTCTAGGACAGGGATGAAAATTCAGACTCCAGAGTTCCTTTCCTAATACAGCATCCTTATCTTGGCCTTTGAGAATCCACTACTCTGAGGCTGAGGAAGAGCAAAGGGAAAATACCTCGAAGGGAAGGGAGCCTCTCTCTTCCTAAAGTCTCTACCCTGCCCTCCAGGCCTCCTTGGCCTGCTAGCCAGGCCTTCTACTGAGGAGCCCATGGATTCCTTCCAAAAGGGAGGCAGTACTGGGCTTATCTTAACAAAGCAGCTACATAAAGTTCAAAGGGGAATCCAAGACCAGGATCCCAGATGAGAGATTCCGAAGAGCACACTTAGTCTAAACAGTTGCGTTTTAAACAGGTTTGCTTTTTGGGTTGAACTCTCACCTCCCCCAGTACCACAGGCTATTTCTACCCTTGACCCTGTTGCTCAGTAAGTGTTCCCCATATTGGTAAAGTTGAGGTGTGGTAGAGGTGGGTGCAGGGAGACAGTCTTTCCACTTCTGCTAATGGGCATCCACCTTGTGATTGGAAGCCTAATTAACAACTTGCTCTATAAAGAGGGACATTTCCTTTTTTCTGCTGCTCAGGAAAATACCATGCCTGTTGCCATGAGTAGCAGTGACTTCAAACACAAGGCAGGATTCTCATCTTTATCCCTTATGCTAAGCACCAGACAAACACTGTTCTAGTTCAAACATGAAAACCATGGCTTTTTACTTTCTATCTCTATGTGGGTTTGTGGGGCCGTGGCCCCTTCCCATCCTGTTGGAGCATGACTCCTTGTATGCATGCCTGTCCCCTGTGACTTCATGAGCATCTTCCCAGAGCTACAGCCTAATGCCATTTCCACACAAAGAGGGCAGAAGCACACACGGCAGGGACAAGCCCTGTGAGTCTCTACTTTGCAGAATACTAATATCTGGCAAAGCAGAGTTCCATGGGTGAAGGAGGCATGGAAGCCAGCATCACTCCATGGGTAGCTGGGCTGCTGCTCCCCAAACTAGTGCCCAAAGGGAGACATTCAACATTGTCCCTGGTCCTCACAACACCCCTGTGAGGTAGACCTCAGTTTTGCAGCCAGGGCACAGGGGAAGATGGGCATGAGGACTCAGAGGTCCTGCTCCCCAGCCCCAAGCACCGCAGACCCAGAAGGCAAGCCTGTGTCCCCTCCAGACAGGGGCGGCTTCTGCTGTACCGGGCTCCGGCTCTTCTCAGCGATGACGCTCGCCAGAAGCTGGGACTGAGGCCCTGCTGACTTCACATCCTGCCGGTTTTGTTCTCGAATCTGTGGAAAGAGGTGTAATACATAGGGTTTCATGTCAATTTGTCTAGGCCAGGATTTCCAGAGATTTAGCAGTGTGCTTATTGCCATGGTGATAAAATCTAATACAGGCGAAGTTAACTCTATGATGAGTGGCTACGAGAAACCTATCATCCGCCACTCCTTGGAAACCCTATATAGGGTCACTATAGGTCAGAACTGACTCAATAGCACTTAACAGTAACAACATCAACTGAAAGGGTGTTTCCTGGGGTGTGGTCTGCTCTCAATATAATGGACATATGAGAAGGGCTCTCTCTTTTCCACTGAGGGACTCTACAACTGGAAGCCATTGCATTGATATAAACCTACCAGCCACTCCTTGAAAACCCCATACAGGATCGCTAAGAGTGAGAAATGACTCAATGGCATCACTTAACAGCAAAGAATCCCCTGAGAAATTTATTCCAATAATGATTCCTGGAGCTACTCCCCATCTACTGAATCTGAAACTCCAGAAGGTGTGGACTAGGAATCTGCATCTTAAACACAAGAGGCCCTGGAACCACACATTGAAACACTGATCAGTGTGTGAGCTTATTGGGCCTACTGGAGATGATCTGCTACAACTGAAGTTGTAAAGTACCATTAGAAATATAAGCAAGTGAACTTTACGGCAAACGTCAGAAATAAATATAAAGAACTTTGAAAATTAGTCAAAATGAAAACAGTTATCAAATTAATAAAAGTTATGTTCCTGAGCAGGGCTTTAGGATACATGTAAGAGAACTCCAGAGCACAACGTAAGCAGGGGGCCTGGAAGAGTGCCAATAGATAGTGGTTTCCTTCCTGCATGGAGTGCCTGGGATGTTGGTAAGTCAGGTGCATCTTGGAAACTGAGCTCATGTTTGCAGGATGTGAGTGCCCCCCCCCACCCGGTGAAAGGGGGGTGGCGAAGTGAACAAGCCCACTTACCTTGTTCCGCATGTCCAGCACTTCTTGGGGGTCGGTATAGAGAGGCACAAATTGGTTTGGGTTTTCAATCCGTATGGGCACACCACTGCTGGATTTCTCCACTTCATCAGCCTTCATCCACTGAACAAACACAAGGTCAGCTGAGTACAAGTCAATGGAGCAAGACCCACACACTCCCCCGGTGGTCACCTCCACGTGGAAGGTCAGAAGCCTACACAGAGATATTCTATCTTCTTGGGTCTTTCTGATGTCTAACACTCAGGGCAGAAGTGTGCAACAAATAGTGAATCTACCCAAGAAGGTCTTCAAGTGGTTGGCCATGAAGAACACTGGAGAGTAGGGAGCAGAGCCTAGTTACCACTTGTGCTTCAGGACTGGATGAGCCACTGACTGGAATCTACAGGGCTTCACTTTTTTTATGAAGAGCTGTTCTACTGACTGCCAACTAACAAGCTGCTATTGAGGCAATTTTGACTCCTGGCAACCCCATTTGTGTCAGAGTAGAACTGTGCCCCAAAGGGTTTTCAATGGCTGATTTTTCCAAGTAGTTTGCCAAATCTTTCTTTCTAAGCACTGCTGGGTGGTTTCAAACCTCCAGTCTCTTGGTTAGCAGCTATGTATAGCCAACCATGTTAATTATTAATTATCTGCATGAAACAAAGATTCCAGCTTCAGCTACTTTTATGTTCATGGAAATGCGTATTTAGAGTCAGGGTGTTTTTAAGAGAGAGAGATAGAAGGAGAAAGGGTGGTAGAGAGGGACAGAAGGAAAGAAACAAGGAGAGGGACTGAGGAAGTCAGAACACAGGGAAAGGGGAGAAGGGAGGAGGGAGAAATATACAGCTTAATAAAAATCAGTATCTTGCGCACCTCCTGGGTTTACATCAGCTATGCTATCCAAATGCCCAAGTTCAGCCTTTGAATTTCCAAGAAGCTTTCTCCGGATGTGGGGGCAAGAAGCAGATACGAAGTGCTCCTGGGTTTTGTACTGCTGGGAGATACCTGGTCCAGCTCTCCACTGGTAAAATCTGCCCCTCAAACCCAAAAGCTTATAGCAAAGGGTCAAGAAACAGGTAGTCAAAGGCCCAGTGGATGTGAACAGCTGCTCCCGCTAATCAATAGGAAGCTCTAAGAAACTGTACTAACCCAGACCTGGGAGGGATTTGCTGTGTTCTCCTTTTAAAGCTAACAACCCCAGGCTGCTCCATTTGCCTCCCTGGCTGCTCCATCTGCCCTGAACCTCCCCAGCAGTAGCCTCCTTGTCCCCTCTCCTTACTGTGGTCTTGGGCCGGGGGGTGCCCATGTTCCTCTGGACCTCGTCAGCCACATTGACCCGCAGGTAGGTGTTGGGGGTGTTGAGCCAGCGGGTCTTCTCCTTCTGCTGTTTCTGGGCATGCTGCCGCAAGGTAGGCACCGGCGTGCCATCCTCCTCAAATATGAAAGCTGTGACTGTGGCCGGAATCTCCACCTCACTTTTGTGTTTGGTTTTCTCTTGAACAAAGGGGTGGCGGTATGTGTAGCCTGTTCTGTAACCCTAAATAAGACAAAAATATAGCCCCTGATGGTGATGTGCTCACAAACATTGCTTCTTTTCCTTTAAAGGACGGAATTTAAAGTAGAATCTATAGAATACAACCTAGGCCTCGTAGCTCTTCTGATATATTTCAAAATTGTTCCTTCCCTTGATCCCTATTTGGATTAAATTGTGTCCTTCCAAAAGTTACATATATTGAGTTTCTGACCCTTATGTCTGTGGGTGTGACGCTGCTGGGAAATAGGGATTTCTTTTGTTGTGTTAATGAGGACACATGGGTGTCCCTGTATATCAGCAGAACTGACATACAGGGACACACAGGTGAAGACAGATGACAGGTGAGGATCACCTACAAGCCAAGAACAACTGGGGCTACATAGAAGGAAGAAAATACCATGACTGAAATCCTGATTTTGGTTTTAACCTCCCAAAGTGTGAGAACATACATTTCTGTTCTCTAAAGTCACCCACTGTGGGATTTCTGTTAGGGCAGCAATGGGAACTAAGAGAATCCCTCAATCCCTGCCTCTCTCCATGCCCATCAAGTCCTCTGATCAGACTAAGAAAATCCCTGCAACTTCAGAACGTCATGAGCCAGCCAGGCAGAGCTCTACCCCCTCAGCTGGTTCAGTCCTTCTCACAACACAACCACATGGGAAGCTTTTAAAAAATGTGTTCCCAGGGTCCCCCTCTCAGAACCCAAAGCAAGCCCACTGCCGTCCAGTCAATTCTGACTCGTAGAGACCCAAATAGCATAAGGCAGAACTGCTCCACAGAGTTTGCAAGGCTGTAAATCTTTACGGAAGCAAACGGCCATGTCTTTCTCCCATGAAGCAGCTGGTGGGTTCGAATCTTCGACCTTGCAGTTAGCAGTCAAGTGATTTAATTACTGTCCTATCAGGGATCCTTTCTTACCTCAGAGACAATGATGATTCATTGGTGTATCAGTGGAGAGACTGGACTACAGAATTTTTTTTTTTTTACGTTTCCCAGATTATTCGAATGGCCAGCCCCTCCCTTCGACATCTCACAAAGATCTTAACTACTTCTGTCTTGTAGCCCCAAAATCTGCCTCAAGCAAGAGCAGGACTGTTGTCCACACCCCACAAGGGCAGAACTGACTGCTTCTCACTGACAGCAAAGGTGCAGGAATATCGGTGGCAGCTGGAATATGCGCTGTTCTGCCTGTCTTCTTTGTTTATGATTTTTTAAACTTAAAATAGCATCAAGGAATTTTTCTGATTATAAAGAAAATATAGACGTACATAGAAAAGCTAAGCAATATGGAAAAGTGTAAAGAAAAAGGTGGGTTTTATGAAAAAAAAAAAACAACAACCCAGCAATGGTGCTGAGAACAGGAATCACTGTTTTGTTGATAAGATTAATGACAATCCTTCGGGGGTTTCACCATGATATTGGCTCTTGTTTGGAGAAAAGATGTTTAAACCAGGTTAAATAAGTATTCTTATGTTCTATTTAACAGCTGTTACTTTTATAAATTGATCCTGAATTTAAATCAAGTACATTATTGGTCTGTCAGTTTGTTGCTACTGAGGAAAATGAAAACAAACTACTTGAGGGAAGTGAAGTAAACCATAATACAAGAGAAGCTCTTTGATTCTGCTCTGTATTTAATTCAACTTCTAATACCAGCCACTTATTAAAATACCTATCCCTTCTCCAAAGAACACTCTAAGGTGGGATGGCATCCACATCTCTTAGGACTGATGGCAAAGGTCATTTAAGAAAAATTAGCATTAGAATGGCCACAAATTCTAAATCAAATTGCCAATCAATGACATAATCAACATAACCACCATGCTGGCAGTTGTGGTGGCTACCTAACTACAGCTGTTACTGATGGCTTCTGGGAGACTAGACTTCTGTAGACTGGTCTGGAAAGCCAAGAACAGAGACTTCTTACCAGGTTGTCCAGCATCCTCATGAGGGCTTCAAACTCGTGCTCCCCGAGCCGGCTCTTCTGCATGGGCCCGAAGGTGCTCCCTGCCCACTGCACAGAGCCCACCTCGTGGGGCCGATGCTTCTCCTGTTCCAGGAGGATGAGGTTCTCCACTCCCCCGGCACTGGACAGCGCAGACACCTGCGGCAGAGAGAACCCTAAGGTCATGTGTGTGTCCGAGTGTGGGGAGTTGGGGAGGAGAACTCAGAACCACACACATCTGAGAAACTGAGGAGCATCTGGCTTTTCCTTCTTGAGGAAAAGTTCCCTAGCTTGCTGGGCATGCATGATTCTCTACAGTAAGAGATGCTAGTAGTCTATTTCCTATCATAGTGACTATCCGGAAAAAAACAAGTCATGAGTGTTAAGCCTTAAGAGTAACACAATACAGAGGACTGAAAAGTCACCAGCAACACAGACTAACTTTTAACTGTGATTGCCTCTGGGAAGAGAGGAAGGGTGAGACCAGAATGGGCTCCAAAAGGGACTTTGACTCTTGTCTACTTCTTGAAAAGAAAAAGATTGAAAGCAAAAAGGATGCTAATATTTCCTACATTAAAGTAGTAGATCTCTTTTATATTGTTTTCTACGTAATTTTTTTAATTCACTTGAGAGAAATATTCTTGTTTCTAGGCCAGTGGAACTGAATGTGGCCTGGCAGGTTGAAGGAATAGGCCTAGAGGAAGAACATCGGTCCAGGACACCTAGAATGAGGTGACGGTACTGATAACGCAGAGCCCCACACAATGGCTGCTTCCACCAGGGACTGATGCCCCACTGTCCAGATTCTATGGGAAGGAAAGGATGCAGGAGGAGGTGGTGGCAGACAATGAACTTCAAATCTTATATCAAGAAGTGTGCATGTAGATCAAGCAATTTTAGAATGAATAAACTTTCATCCATCTAACCAATTCCTTTTTTTTTTTTTTTTCAATTCCATGCTCATTTAATGGTATATTCTATTTACTCCCACATATCTACCACTTAGATATAATTGGCTATGATTTGGCTTCCTAGATAGGCCCCCCTACAGAGAGAGATGGTAATTTTTAAGTACTCCAGGTAGCGATTTGGGGGTTTTGCACTGCACATTAGTGCATTAGCATTTTGATTAATATTTGATTTCCCATGCAAGCCTGCTTATTAACTGGGAATTGTTCTGATCATATACACTTTTAATGTTTCAATTTTGTGTGACAGTTATTTTTTACTGAAGATGTAAGGATTCGATTTAGCTTGCTGACAAACACAGATTTACTAATTCATGCGGTGCACTGAAGTCATGAGGATGCTATACGGAGCCTGGACTATGTTAGATTCATCAGAGTAAGGATGCCTCTTTTGAGACTTCTTGGAGGTCAGCCAGGTAACCTTCCCCAGGTGCCCTCATCACTCTGTGAAGACAAAGAGGCAGGAACACTTACTTTCCATGCCCACTTCATCCAAGACGTAAGTCCAAGGAAGGCTCCATTTTTATCTTATAAAGATGACTCCACACCATAGTAAAGATAATCCTGTGCGACTGGAGCTCTGAATTGGAATGGGCCATGCTGTCCTTGTGTGCCATCATAGAAACACTACAGGACAGAGCAGAACTGCCCCATAAGGGTTCCTAGGCTGAAATCCTGATGGGAGCTGAGCACAGTCATTTCTCTGCAGAGTGAATGGTGGGTTCAAACTACCAACCTTTCAGCTAGCAGCCAAGCACGTAACCATTATGCCACCACGACTTCTTAAATAACCCTAAACCAAAACCCCAAGCCACTGCCACTGAGTTAACTCTGACTCATCGTGACGCTGTATAGGGTTCCTGAGGTTGTAAACCTTCACAGGAGCAGAAAGTCTATCTTTCTCCCTCACAGAAGTTGGTGGGTTTGAACTGCCAACCTTGTAGTTAGAAGTCCAGTGCTTACCCTACAGTGCTCCCAGGGCTCCTTTAAATCACCTTGTAAGTTATTTTTTCCATCTTCCCGCTCAATGGTAAGAAACCTTGTCTGATGTATCATTCTTTGGGAGGCAGCTTATTTCACTGTTGTCGAATGTCAGAAGAGTGACTTGAGTTGAAATCTACCGCTTCATTCCCTTCACTCCTGGCCAGAGCTCTGCTCTTTGCTGTCATGTTTTCCAATTCTGAGTCCCATACACCCAGCTGTGAGGCTGAGCACAGAGGAATATAGCATCAAAGGCATTGAATCCCAACTGGCCGGTCATTGGCTTAGCTCATCTGAGATTCTGATCTGACCAATGCAGGCTTCACCCTCAGGTCAGATATTCTGGGGACGCTGAAGTCCTGTCTTGAAGTGCTAGCTCCCTGTAGGGAGGGATTATGAGCACAGCTTCCTCAAAAGACTACCCTGGTGACACAACACAATACAGCTTAAGGGCACGGACTCTGGAGCCAGGCTGCCTTGGTTTGAATCCTGGCTCTGTCACTCACTCACTGTGGGACTTTGGGCAGCTGTTTACCCTCTCTGTACCTTAGTTTCCTTATCTGTAAGTGACAAAAAAAACAAACAAACAGTACTTACCTCATGAGGATTACTTGTATTTGTAAAGCACTTACGATGGTACTATCTGAAGTACAGGAGTATCATTTAAGTGTTTTTGGTAAAAGCACTCTGAGATTTTACCATGAAAGGTGGAGAAACAATATCCCATGAGGATGGGTAACTAATGGAGAAGGAGTGAGGGAGAAAACTGCCCACATCCTCGTAAGAGTTGCCTCCTCCCACTTCCCTCTTCCTCCATCAGTTTCCATGGTGATGAGTAGCAGATGGAGAAGACGTACCCAAGCTTTTTCCCATCTGCCTGCAAGCAGAGCAAGGAGCTATCTCTCTCAGATGGCAGTAACCTAGTTTCCTAGAACCCCAAATTAATGAGAACAAAGATAATACTGTCCCCAAGAACACCGAACACACTATTATCTTGGAACCAGTGAGTGAAATGACCACAGCCATGTTTGCCAAGGTCACTGAGGGACAAAACCAGGTCCATGGTAGGAAATGACTGAGCTTCAGGTTGGTCATCCCCCCAAACAACGGTCCTGGAAGGGACTGCAATCTAGATACCTGCAGGCTGGTGGTGCCATGGCTCTTAGAGCTGTAATCCATCCACACCTATGGCCTGCTCTTTTCTGTCTTCCTTCCATATCTACTGGCCTTGTTCTCGCTCTAGAAGCCTCCCTGTCCCACCAGTTGGAAAAAAAGCATCTGGAGGTTATCTGCCCCCATTCCCTGATGCACCTTAACAAGGTCTCATCAAACTAGCCCTGAAAAGAAAGTGCCATTGAGTAAGGGAAAGAGAAGCCGCCGGGAGGGCTGGAAGGGATGGAGGCTGACAGCTCTGCCCTTTGATCACCCCCTAGTTGATAGATGTCCATTCTGTCTTTGGTTAAATTATGTGATGGCCATATCTGGAGGTCTGCAGCCTGGGAGGGGCATACTTCGCAGTGGGTGGGACATCGGGGAGTCATTCTCTATGCATGTTTAAGGCTGGGCTGCCTTCACAAACAGAGGAGATTTTTTCAGGAGTGAAATTTCTCCTGTTAGTCTCTTCTGGAGAAGAAAAATAGGGAACTCTTAAGAATTCAAAAATGGGGATGGGAAGAGGGCATATCAGACTCAGCCATGTTCTCACATCGGGCAGTAACTGGGGTTCAGGTCCAGCACTGTGGGCTGGTGGGGTGGGGTGGGAAGTAACATCAGAGAGGCATTGTCTCAGTCCTGTATTCACCTTCTCCATGTCTCCTTGTGCTGACTACTGCTATTTCAGGGGGAAATTTCACACCACCTTCTCTGATATCTCCTCATCACTGTCTTAACAATTGTCCTCCAATATATTCCTCTCAAGGCTAGTGAAAAGGCATCACTTGTGGTTCCTAACTGGTAAAACTTCTGAGCCAATCCCATCTTTCGCTCAGTAATACCCCCAAGAAAGAGCAGGTGTTCTACCTCTAAACACTACTCTGCCCAGATGGGACAGTATAGGGAAGACAGGACACAGAGCAAGCCCTGCAGGCAGAAGTGATGCATGCTGGAACATCCGATCTCACCTTCTGTCAATTTAGTCCAAAAAATGCTGTTGGCAACATCCTGACTTGTCTGAAAAGCCTGTCCTCACAACAACTGTACAGGCCCCACATGTACAATTGAGGAAACAGAGGCTCAAAGAAGTGAAGACATTTGACCAAAGGCATGCATCCCAGAACTGAAAGTGATGGAGCCCAGCCCTGAAGAACAAGTCTTTCCAGAGCTGTGAAAAGCCTCATCCTGATGCACCTGCCACATTTAACAGAGCGTGAACCTTGGCCTGTGCAGCACCGCCTTCTTACCTAGTAAGCCTACGGATTAGTCTTTTTTCCCATTGCTTCTCCACCAGCTCCTCCGGGTGGTCCCATGATCACTGGATTCTCCATCCACCCTGTCCTTTACCAGTTCAGGGAAATTCATGATAGGCTTGATGCACATCTCTTAGAGTTGCCTCTGGCTGCTCAGGCTGCCATGGCAACAGATTACCTTGGTCTGCATGCTACCCTTTTAATAGAATTGACCATGTTCCTGGTCTTTGCTACACTCTTGACTCCCCAAAAACAAAAATCCTATACAATGTCTACTGAGAATACTAGGTATAGCAGATACACCCTCAGGTAACATGTGAGCACGATAAAAACTTGTGCATCTGCCCTGTTACAAGTTCCCATTGATGAGGCCAGGCAGTTCCCCTACCGGGGCATTGACAATGGTGATAATTTTTTAAAAGCCACAGAAGTGATTGTAAGTGCAACTTTAGAAGGATAAAGTGGTACCAAAGCAGAGAACAGGGAAAGTGCTTTCAGAGGGTGGGGCTCAAAGGACTCCCGAAATCACAGCCCATGGGGCCACCACCTTGGCCCATGGGCCCCAGTCAGAGCCAACTCCTAGGCCAACTTTCCAGAGGAACTTGCTCACCTGTATCTCACACGCAGCCTGCAGGTGGAAGACCTTATAAAATGCCTCCTCTACGGTGTCGCCTAGAGCAACCACTCCATGGTTTCTTAGCACCAGGATCTGTAAAGGAGTAAATCACTAATTAAAACCTCAAGCTTTCCATTCTTCAGTTAAGAGGGGGAAAGGGATTATTTTTATTTTATTTAGATCAATTTCCATGAAATCCCAGACATCCCTCTAACACTTTATTCATTCTTCCTCTAAATACCCCAATGTAACCCACACATGTGATATGAACCCAGAGCATCCACCTTAAGAAACTGACAATGCCTTTTTAAACTGAGACTAAATAGATTGGTGGATGTTCAACTGGCACAACATAGTCCACAAAGACACCCAACTTTGATGAGTACCGTCTGGGACATTATAAGCTCATGAGCAGCCGTTTAAGATGAAGTTACTGGTCTTTCCATATGAGAATTGAAGGTACTTGGAATCAACTAGTCTAGTGGACTAATGGAGCATGTGAACATCAGTCTCCACGACCCTAGAGCAGAACTAAATGGTGCCTGGTTACCACTAACAACTGCTCTGAACAGGATCACGTCAGAAGGTCCTGGGTAGAGTGACATAATGTATAGAACAAAACTCAGAATTATTTTTTAAAAAACAAAACAAAAAGCAGTCTTATTGGTCAGAAAGAGACTGGAGGAAATTTCTACTGTGGTCTTTGACCACCCTTCAGGTTTGGAAATGAATACACCCTCTTTCAGCCAAGTAGTAGATAGGTACACAGGGGGAGCAACAATACTAGTAAGATATGTTCACTATGGATGATGGAAGGGTCAGTTTATCAAAATCAAAGGGGCAACACGGACCTAAGGACAATGTCAAGAAGGGATGGGAAGATGGGTGGACGGGAAATAGGAGCCACAGGGAGGAAGTGGAAGGCTGTTCCACAGAGGGGATTGTAATCATTGAGATGAAACAAAGTGCATTATTTGTTGGATGTACAACCGATGATCTTGTCTATAACCTTCACTCAATTAACAATAAAAAGCAAAATAAATAAATAAATAGATTGGTAGGTTTCTTTGAGGAATGTCTGGATCTTTTGGCTTTGAAGAGCTTTCCAAGTGCCATTAAGCTGATTCCAACTCATGGTGTGTATGTGTATCAGAGTAGAACTGTGCGCCAAAGGGTTTTCGATGACTGATTTTTCAGATGTAGATCATCAAGCCTTTCTCCTGAGGTGCTTCTACATAAACCTGAACCTTTGGCAAGTCATTAAGCATATTAACTCGTTGGAGAGCTTAGAAGCCTGAGAATCTGGTGCTCATGTTAACATGAATGAAATTATGTGATGGTCAATGCAAGGGCTCAACCTCAAAAGCAATCTCTTGTCCTCTGTGACTTAGTCTACCTAGGGGTCAAAAGCCAAGGGTGTGGTTCTCCAAGAGGTGGCTCTGCAGGAACAGGTGTGTCCTGTCACCTCTCTAGACCTGAGGTCTCTGCTCTGTGCAAGACATGAGGCTGATTTCAGTGAGGCCCCAGCCACCACTAAGAAGGAAGCTAAAAGAAAGAGGTCATCGTGACCTTCCAATATAACTCACCAGTTTTACAGATGAGAAAACAGAAGCCTAAAGAAACGGAAATCTCCCAGTTAGGTAAAGGCAGAATCTGAACTAGATCTCAGATGTCCTCATTATTCATGCCTCATTTCTGACTCACCAGGAACAGGGGGATAAAAGGAGGGGATGAATTTATACCAAGAACACGAATCCCTACTGTCCAGGGGCACCCTCTCTGCCAGACACTTTTCTGGGTTGGTTTTTATCTCAAGAACTCTCTGGAGCCAGATAATGCCCACCTAGGAGCTCTGTCAGATCCATGAGTCAGATCTGTCTCTGCAGGAACCTGAACAGGGACATGGTGGTTCTAAACATCACATCCTTTCTTACTAAAAAGAGCTGATTTCCCGCCCCTCTTTTACATAGAAATGTCTCTGGCCCACAAAAGACTGTACAAAATAGCAAGTGCTTCATCTCTCACCTCTTGCAGCACTTCATCAATGTGAATACCTCTTACCCTCTCAAATGAATGACCACAAAGAACAAAGAACGTCACAGAGAGAAGAGCAGAGGTCTTTCATCCTTGTTAGAAATGGACACACAGGGACACTCCAAGGGGAAGTGACATAGGCAGGGAGTCTCTTGCAAGGGCAGAAACTAAAGTCCATTATTCCAGACTGGGTTCGAAATACTGCCCATACTAAGCTGACAGCCTCTTCCCCTTTACCATTATGGGCTTTATAAAACACGTCTGTAGACTAAATAAAGCTAAGCAATAATGAAACTCCATTTTTCTCTATCAAGTTGGCAGGGGGGAACATTTGTTTGGGGAGACTTCAAGGAACAGCATTCTCATACAATGGAAACTGGAAGGAAACAGGGTGGCGGTGTGATTTGACAGTACGAATTAAGAGCTTTAAAATGTCTATCCCTACGAACCTAATTTAAGAATATCATCTCCATTACATAAAAAGATTTTAACAGAAAAGATTCTCTTCACAGTGTTGCTTAGATTTAGAAACAATTTGGAAACACCTTTCCAGTTCCAATGTCCAACCATGAAGGACTATTTAGGTAAAAGGCAGCAGAGTCACTCATACAATGAGGTATAATTTAATAGCTAAATATAATGATAGACAAATATTTAATATCATACAAGGGCATTTACTGCATATTGCTAAGAGGGAAAAATGGAGAAACTCTTTTAGGATCTGAGTTTTGTAAATATATGTGACTACAATTGAGGTGTGCATTGAAGTCTCAGGAGAGTGTGATTTTCACTTTCTTCTTTTGGTTTATCTGCAACTTCTAGACATTCTTCAATGAGCACATGTGCCACTTATGTGCCATCCACATTCAACAATTCCGCCCCACAGCACCTTCCCAGAGAATGGAACCAAACCTTGCAGGTGGGTCCAAGGCACTTCTGCAGGTTGATTCGATCCACTTCCTGCTCCATTTCCCCATTGAAGTCAAAATAGGCCATGTCCCCTACCAGCAGGGCATTATGGGAGACAGGCAGAAGGCCCCACTTCATGGCTGACACCTGTAGAGAGACCATGGGCATGGTTAGCACTTGCAGCTGCCCCCAGCCCCCCAGAGCAGTATGTCAGGTTCTAGTGGCTGGTAATGTAGGGGCTGAGTAGCCCTTTGACTACTTCTCCACCCTCCATCCAGCTTCGGATCTCGTTTTCATGTTGCTTCCTCTAATTTCTTTCTGTCACAATTTCATCAGGAGCTTTGTCAATATGTCCTCTTTTAAGATTTCTGGAAAAAATGCTGTCAAGAAAGCTGTTGCTCCCCCTGCCTGTGCTTTTGTCTCAGGACTCTGGGAAGAGGTGTGGTTGGAACCAGTGTTCAGTGTCCACCGGGATAAGTTCCTGGAGACCCTCAGCCTCACAACTCTCCCCTAACAGAAGCTCCATTTTAGTGACAGTCAGGCAGTACAAGTGCCAGGAAAGTGGCTTCAGCATAGGCTGTAACCCCATCCCAACCTTAACTAAAAGCCAGGAGCATGGCAAGGTTCCCGTCTGCTTCCTTGGTGCTGCCCTGCAGAGATGCACATTCAGCACTGACATATCCCTGAGTCTCAGTACAAATTCTGGAGGTTGAGGAGTCCTGGCTGTGAAGTGGGTTAGTGTTAGGCTGCTAATTACAAGGCCAGTGGTTCAAACCCAGCAGCTGCAGATGAGGCTGCTCCTGTCAAGATTTACAGTCTCAGAACCCTAAAAAGTAGCTCTTCTCTGTCCTGTAGGGTTGCTCTAAGGCGGAATCACTACAATGGCAGTGGCTAAGTTCTCCTAAGGGGTGCATTTTGCTGAGGACACTACAGGCCAAGTGGTGTGTGGCTGCGGTTTGGTAGGATGGGGTGGAGGTTGGGGGAACAGCCAGAACTGGCTGTCTGCTGTCTTCCCAGATGACAGTCTTAGGCGCACATGGGGAAATGCTAGACACCCACTGGAGCTACCTTGTTCTTTGAGGTCTTCCTCTTATTATCTCCCAGCTCCTTGCTCCTGTCCCATCTCTCAGCCATCCTGAGCTATGAAAATTGGACAGAGTTCCATCGTCATGCTTTTTATGTCAAGACTTGCCCTCCTCAAAGCCTGGGCTGTGTATGCAGCAGGGGCAAATTCCACATATTTACCTTACCACCCAAAGCCAAGACTTTGGTAAAGAGAAAACTGGAGGGAATGAAGATCCCCATGTTGGCAGTTTTCTCTCTTCACCTTGGCCTGAGTGAAGAGTGAAATCTTTCCAGAACTTTTAAATGATGAATTTGCTACTAGCTTGGAGGGCTTATGTCTCTTCCTCAGGGGAAGTCTCAGAGAAATGAGCAGTGGGCTTCATGTTCAGGGAGTGAACCACATAGGGTGAAGGGGAAGCATGTGCCTGGCAGGAGGGCCACTCACCGCAGCCGTAGCAGGTGTGTGCAGGTGGATGATGCACCGCACATCAGGCCTGGCTGCGTAGATGGCCGAGTGCAGGCAGAAGCCTGTGGTGTCCACCGGGAAGCAGCTGCTGCCCTTCTCTACCACCTCTCCCAGGATGTTCACCTTGAGCTGGGCAAGGGAAGATGAGAGACTGGTGACAACAGGCAGACAGGTTCCTCAGTCCCCTCCCTCAGGTGGGCATGGTACCCTCTAGCCACACACACACCCCCCCCCCCCCCCCCCCCCCCCCCCGCCACACATCAGCAATAGTGCCACTAGTGTTAGTTGGGGAAGAAACCGGGCTCCTGCTCTCAGCACACTCACAGTCTCATCAGGGAGAGTGATGAGGAAAACAGGTGGTTACAATCATTCAGTGTGGAAAAAGCTAGAGAGGAGTCTCTCAGACTATGCTAGGCACATGAATCGCCTGGAGTTATTTGCAAAATCCAGATTCTGATTCAGCAGGTCAGGGTGGGGCCTGAGATTCTGCATTTAGCTCCCACATAACAAGCTCCCACATAACACCTGGGCTGTGGGTCACAGACCACATTATAACAACAAGGAGCTAGAAGATAGTCATTCACAGAATTTTCTAGAAGCAGCGAGTGAACTGCTTTCATCTCAGCCTTTAAGTAGCAACCGAGGAAGGCTTCTCAGAGGAGGCGACCTCCAAGTTGAGCCTTAGAAACAATTCTGAAAAAATGCAATCATAGAGCAGAGTGCGGGACCCTACCCAGAGAAGCAGTGTTGCCAGAGATAGAGGCAGAGACAATGACGTGGAGAGATGGAGTGCCTGGGGACTCTGGACTCAGGGAGGGAGAGGGGCTGTGTGCTGATGACCGGAGAGCAGGTTTAAGGGGTGTACCCTTTGGTTGTTTGATGATGCATGCAGGGGATTTTAATCATTGAAATGAAAGAAAATACGATAGGATAAATATAAAGTTAATGTTACCCCATGAAAACTATCACATAATTCACAATAAAAGCTTAAAAAAATGCAATCACACACAAAGGTAAGGAGACTAGTCGTCATCATTTACTAGTCACCTAAACTTGTCTTAAAGGACAAGTAGAAAGCAGTCACTAACCTTCTATGTTGCTTTGCTTCCAAGGGGTCAGTAGGTGCCATGGCTAAAAGCTGTACGTGCACTTGTGTGTGTGTATGTACGCATGTGCACATGCACCTACGTGAAGGCAGGTGTGGTCCAAGAGTTTGGGAAAGAACAAGAGCAGCCCTGACAGGTGTCAGTGGGTGGCTGGCCTGGTGCTCACAGCTAAGCCAGTGCCTTCTCCTTTCAACACAAGTCATTTCACACAACATCGGCACCAGAGAAGGCTGCTTTGTGACTATGATATAGCAAAACGAAAGGCAACTACTTACTCATGCCAAAGCCCAGGCCAAAATGAGAGCACTGAGCAACCACAAGACTGACCAGCATCTCCCTCCCCCAGCTACCAGTAGCCTTGTCCCATCCCTCCACCTCCCAGATAAAAATGATCAAAATAGCCACGAACAGAACTGTCCCTGCATCCTGAAGGCTCCCAATCTAGGCAGCCCTCCTCCTTAGGAGCTCCATCAAATCCACCTACCACTAGCCCAAACCCTGAAACAAGCCCCTCCCAGCAGCGTCTTCCTGACAAGGCCATGGTGCCCTGGGTGCAGTCTCTCTGCAGCTGGGAATTACCCTGCTTCTACATGGCTGTCCAATGCTCTTCCTACAATAAAAACCTGAGCTCATTACTTACCTGCTTAAAATACTCCAGGGACTCGGCACATTGAACAGTTCTTGACAAGGCCCTCAGTTGATCATCTGGTCCATGGCCCTTCCAGCCTTACCTCCAGACAGTCAACACCTGAGCCAGATTCAGCCACTTGCCTGCCCTCCCAAATGCACAGAGGCCTTGTGTGCCTGTGGCCTGGGAGCATGCTACACACCTGCTGAAAACTCATTCACTTCTCCCCCAAACCTCTCCCTGCCACCCTGGTTCAAGTCTGCTTACTTCTGTTGACTCATGAGGACCCCACTCTAGCACCGTTCTTTCACCCTAGAAGCCTCCTCCTTCGTCCCTCCACCTTCCTAAGCACACTGGCTTCCCAAGGCCCCCAAATTTCCATTCTCTCTATCAGAGCACACTTCTTCCTGAGATCCACTCACTGACTGCCTTGTCCCAACTCAAACATGAATCCTGGAAGACAGGGCCTATGCCGTCCTTGTCTCTGTGGCCCCAGTTCCACTTGACCATGACCTTGAGTGGCCTTGTGTTCACCACTTACCCTCTCTAGCACCAGTGTTCTTTCCTGCCCATACAGTCTATGGTTTTGTCAGCCTAGACTTTTCGAATGAGTAGCTAGGATCTACACCAGAGTGCTTCACAAGCCTGGTGGCGCTCTGGACATGGAATCCTTTCCCAGGTGCAGACTCACCAGCCTGTACACACAACCTCTTCTGTGCCTAACTCCTCTCTACTATGCTCTGCCTTCCAGCTAAACTCTTTCCTGGCCTGAACCAGTTTCATCAATCGTCATAACATACCTAAAAGAAGCAGGAGAGCTGAAAGGGGTTTAGACGCTACCTGTAGCAGCATCAGACTAGATAGGTCATGAATTGCTTTGAGACAAACCACTGGGTCTTGTACAAACATACCCTCACGTCCACCAGGCCACACCACTCCCAGCCTTTGCAGTCTAACCGTGGGCTTTGCCATTCCACAGATCTGCTCCAGGGATTCCAGGTCATCTTATCTCGCCCTCTCCCCTGCTGCACGACCACCTGCCTCCCTGCAGCATCACACACTGAACACTTAGTCTGCTTGGATGTACATGTGTCTTCTCTGCCCCATCAGACTGTGAGACTGTGAGCGAGGGGAGGACATCCATGTCACTGTGGGAGAGTGGGTAGTGGGGTACTGGGCTGTACTCACCAGACTAGATGCCGTAACTTCACTGCAAGACACTCCCTTAGGGCTGATCAGGAAGTGGTCCTGCTCCTTACTGACCCGCAACTGGGGGAAAGAAACAGGCTTTCAGGAGCAAGGCCGGAGATCGGTCAATTCCAAGAACACTGTTTGAATCCCTTCTTACGCGGAATCCACTATGCCCAAGTCTTCCTCCAAAGAATCCTTATCTCTCTCCCTACTCATGGAAAAAGGAACTCTGCTTTGAATTGGACTGCTAACCTCAATGGGCTGCTAACTTCAAGGTCAGCAGTTGGAAACTACCAGCTGTCCCGCAAGAGAAAGATGAGGCTTTCTGCTCCCATAAAGATTTAGAGCCTCGGAAAACCTGTACAGGGTCGCTGTGAGTTGCAACCGACTCCACGGCACACCACCACCACCACTCATGGAAAAGGAAGAGGTTGTTGTTGTTATTAAGGACCATTGAGTCAGGTATGGCTCATAGCGATCCTTATAGGGTTTCTGGGGCTATAAATCTTTATGGGAGCAGAAAGTTTCATCTTTCTCCCATGGAGCTGTTGGTGGGCTCAAACAGCTGACTTTGTGGTCCGCAGTCCAGTGAAGAGGATGTCTCCTTTGTTTGGAGCTCAGGAAATGGAGCGACAAGAGAAGCCTGAAGATGATCAAGGGAGGCGTGGAAATAAGCTCCAGGAGTTGTTAGCTCCTCCTCCAGAGAAGCATCCTTTGGGCAGACTGGTTTAGGGGATTACAGTGGTTAGAAACCTTGGAAGGGCTCAGTGCATTTTAGCTGAAGGCCACCAGCAGTGCCACGACCATGCAAGGGTTGGGAGTGCTCCCTTAGGAGGCTCACCTACCGTTACGTAGGTGTCGCTGAGCTGGGCCCAGCCGTAGATGTCCAGGAGTCGGTAGACGCTGCTAATCTTGCACCGCATAAGCCGCTCACCTTTGGCCAGATTCAGGGAGTCAGCAGTGTGGAGGTCGTTGATGGGCGTCATCATGGAGTAGTCTGCAGGGGGCAGGGGCAAGGATGGTGCAACTCTCAGGGTTAGGGGCTCCCAATGCCCTGTCCTTCCTTGCCCCAGTCCTCTCCAAATTCTCACTGGCACTATAACTACACAAGAGACTTTTCTAGACAAAGAAATGAAATATTCTTTGACTCTCAGGGCAGAGCCATCAGACTGGAGGTGAAAAATCCACAGAACAATTATGTCCAATAAAGTCTTTTGCTTATTAGGGTCATAATGGCATTGCTTTTGTTAAAAAATCATGGCAAAATTCAAGGCCACAGCATGAGGGTTCTTAGACCGATAAGCATGCCATAAGTCTTAGTCAGTAAAAACTGACTAAAAGGCAGAAAAATGCCTGAGTAGAAACACAGGCATATTTCCTAAGTTAATTTTAATGAAGAAGTTACTAATCGATATTCTCAGGCACTGTCCAGTCAGATCTAACTCATTGTCACCTAACGCACAACAGAATGAAACACTTTGCCAGGTCCTATGCCATCCTCACAATTGTTCTGTTTGAGTCCATTGTTGCTGACACTGTGTCAGTCCATTTCATGAGGGTCTTCTTCTTTTTTGTTGATCTTCAACTTTACTAAGCATGATGTCTTTCTCCAGGGACTAGTCCTTCCTGGTAACATGTCCAAAGTACGAGAGATAAAGTCTTGCCATCCTCCCTTTTAAGGAGTATACTGGCTGTAAGACCTGCTATTATAATATTATTGTAACTATTTTGTTGTTGCTGTTAAGTGCCATTAAGCAGGTTCCAACTAGTATCAGCTCTGTATAGGGTTTCCAAGGAGCAGCTGGTGAGTTTGAACCACCAATCTTGAAATTCAAATTGACCTTGAGGTCCAGCGCTTATCCTATAGCACCATGCCAGGACTCCATTTTAATGACATCATGTAAAATAACATTTTCTCTGGATTTGGATAGAGGGGAAATGACCAGATCAGCTAGGAAGTAAATCCTACACTTTGCTGATAAGTCAAGGTGGCTGTGGTTGGCTGAAGGGCTTGAGGCCTCAGACGGGCCTGTCTGCCCCTCTTTAAATATGCAGACCACTGGATGCTTTATGATTATTTCTGGGAATTTTTTTATAGTATGGGTGGAATTTGGAAATAGGTTTGACAGTCTTGTCCTCAGGGCACCCTGAGGGTCTAGAAGGGTCTAGTCTGTTGCGCTAACCATGATGTCCATTGCCTGCTCATCTCAAGAAAGCAGAAGAGGGCATCTGAGCCCCAGCACTGGGATTACTCAGTGTCTAGGAACCAATAAAAGAATCAATAGGAAAGGATTCCTACTTAAAATGATGTCTGGCCAGAACCTTCTAATGCTGCCTCCCCCAGCTTCCCATTAAAAACTTTAATGGGATTAAAATGCTCTTCAAAAGCTTTCACCATCCCAATAACCCTCACTGTTACACGATATGATGTATGTCCTATATTGGCTTTGCCATTAGTTGAAATGATAAGCTGGTCTGCAAATGTGAGTCTGGATGGTGCTGTTGAACCAACATCAAGCAAGTAGGGCATGCCTCAAAAGACACCATGTCAGGACCATGCACTTGAAGGGCCCGTGCTGACGGATGTGATACATCCCCAGGGCATGTGTTCAGTACATGTAGTTGACAGGGACAGCAGTGGTTCATAGGCCCACTTAGACTGATAAGAACAACAAAGCCAAGGATTTCTAAGTCTGGAATTCTTTCTTCTCTCTGTGAGTTCCCAGGCAAGCAACTGGCCTCTTTGTTTCATCCCTGACAGCAGGAAAGGGAGGTAAATCAAATGCAGAAGTTCCCCAGGGAAAGTCAGGCAAATAAGGCTGTTGTTGGAAGGGTCTTTGGTACCCAGATTTCTTTGAGCGCTTCTCGTGTAAATTACTATGGCGTGCCAGTGAGGACCAGAAAGTCAGAATAGGTCTGAAAACGCTTACCCCACCACATCTTCTGTGTCCTGTGTCAAAGAGAAGCCCTTCCCATACCCTGCTGGCTATGAGAATCACCCCACCCACAAAACTGAGGGCTACACAGGAGATATACCCCCTGCTCTTAGAGTTTAAATACAAAGAATACTTATTATAACCCGTCTCATAAAGATGACTGAGAGCCATATTCTCTCTCTTTTTCTGACTCAAAACAACTCAGTGATTTTGTCAAAGTAACTGATAACAGAAAAAGATGAAAATGCATCTAATTCCTCTGTGAAAAGCTTAGACTAATGCAAAACAAAACCCAAACCCTAATATATAAGGTAAATGACAAAGAACAGTCTCTCTCTGAGCTTGAATTTATGACACTTGGTGGCTCCTTGCTCCACATCCCCTGACAGAGAAACCCTGGGTGTCATAAATGAATCAGATTATGGAGGCCTCTACTGTCCTCCTTGGAGTCCTGGTGTGGTACTGTGGGTTAATGTGCTGGACTGCAAAGTCAGTTTGAACCACAGGGTCAGACGTTCAAACTCACCAGCTGCTCCCTGGAAACCCTATACAGGGTCGCTATGGATTAGAACCGACTCAGTGGCACATAAAAACTGTCTTCCTGGCAGATGCTGATCAGTGAGGTAATGTGAGTAGTGGTCATCCTATTTCTATCAAAAGGAAGACTGTGAGGACAGAAACAAGAAAACGAAGAGGGAGAATAGGATGGGGTGAGAGATAAAGACCAAAGAGCTAGCATATAATGGGAGAAGCTGATATAATTGACATAATGGGAGAAAACATTACTAAATTGAAAACATTGGTCATATAAACGGTAAGAACGTACAGTCTTCTAGAGGTGAAAATCCCATAAAAAGAAACCTACAATCACAAGCTTCGTGCCACCATTTCTAAAATATAGGTATAAGGGGGAAATCCCAAGCACTCAATAAAAAACAGATTTAGTGACCTACAAAGGAGCTCTGGTAGCATAGTGGTTACGAGACGGGCTGCTAACCTCAAGGTCAGCAGTTTGAAACTACCAGCTGCTCTGTCGGAGAAAGATGAGGCTTTCTGCTCCTGTAAAGATTTACAGCCTAGGAAACTACTCAGGGTTGCTATGAGTTGGAATCAACTCCATGGCATACCACCACCACCACCACCACCACCACAAAGGAACAAGAACTAGGCTGCCGCAGACTTCTTTGCTACAGCCACAGATGCCATTATACCAAACTATAGAAGATTTATAAGATGGCCCCTAA
>NW_006408570.1:3736216-3745644 GCF_000296735.1 Chrysochloris asiatica | reverse complement strand
TTGAGCAAATCAATATTCTCATGGGTAAACAAGGAAATTTTATAGTATATTTTATATGGATTAAAGATGGAATCCATAATAAAAATATATCTATAAAAGAATGCTTGTATTCAAGATACATAAAGCAAAATCTATAAATGAAGACACAGATTGATCAGATATTGTGCACCAGAAATAGAGTCAATACCCATATATGCCGAGTCTTCAAGAATTTCATGAAAAAATGCTATAGAAAGATAATGGAATTTTTTCCAAGAACTTTCTGAAGCCTCCTCATATCATTTTAAAATTACAATCTTAGACCACAAAGACAATCTCAACAAATCCCTAAAACAGAAATTAAACAGCCAAATTTCTAATCACAGTACATAGCCTCTATTAACATAATCTTTTAGAAAATACAAATTCAACCACTTGGAAATGCAAAAAAACCATACTGCTAGATAACTCTTGGAGTCCCATTGTAGCACCTTGGGTTAATGCACTGGACTACAAGGTCAGTTTGAACCACAAGGTCAGTGGCTCAAGCTCACCAGCCACTCCTCGGAAACCCTCTACAGAATTATTACAGGTCAGAACTGATTTGATTGCACTTGACAACAACTGAATAAAAATAAAAACAAAACAGCTGCCTCAAACTACCTAGAAATCAATAGTAGTGAAAACACTATTTTCAGAAGTCATAGGATGAAGTCAAAGCTATGCTTAGAGGGAGAGAAAAAAAAAATGCATAGCCTTAAGTGTCTTCAGTGGTGGTGGTGGTAGTGTGCCATGGAGTCAGTTCCGACTCATAGCGACCCTGCATACGCTTTCTGAGGTTGTAAATCTTTACAGGAGCAGAAAGCCTCATCTTTCTCCTGTGGAACGGCTGGTAGTTTCGAACTGCTGACCTTGAGGTTAGCAGCCTGACTTGTAACCAGTACACTACCAGAACTCCTTATTACTGAAACAAATATGAAAATAAATTGTATTCATTTTGTCCAAGTTCAGAAAAAATATAAAGTAAATGTAAAATATAAATGAATCAAAGAAAAATAATTAATTCATAAATACATAGGCAAAAATTAATGAACTGGTAAACAGAAAACTTAGTAAAGTCAATAAATAAATCCAAGAACTAGCTCATGTGAGAAATTCTGTGGACAAACAAAACTTAGAAAGGCCAATAAAGGAAAGGTACAAATATATACAACATCAAGAGTGAAGAAAGTATAAATGATAAAAATATTATAAATCACTTTAATAATTTTTTAAAGCTCCATGAAATGGATTATTTTGTAGGAAATACATGAGCAAAAATTACTTAAGAAGCAACAGAAATGAATAAAAAATCCTGGGTGAATAGGTAGGAACCTGATCCCCATTCAGAATCTTCTGAAATGGGAAATGTCCACTTGAAAGGACAAGCAGACAAGCCTGGAGCAACTAGAAGGACAAAAGATACTTCTTGAAAGAAAGACCAGCAGGAAAAATCAAACACAATAACAGCAGTCTCATTGATTACTACGAGAACAACTTGCTTGTTCGATAGCGAGCCATTAAGGTAAGTGGTCAGGTCCCCTCAGGGCAACTCCCCTTCCAAGACTGAGACTCAAGTGGAATACACGAGCAGGCATGTGGTCTTGCTGGTGACCATGTTGGTCTACCGATAAGGGGAAGTGGGGGGAAAAACAGCAATGAAGTTGTGAGCTAAATCTGACCACATTCAATAGACTCTTGTCAACCTGGGTTGAGACCTGGTTGACCAGCAGTATAGTGAAACCTGGGGAATCCTGGGCCCAGGGACATGGCCACAGAGGACGAGAGCAGAGAGTGAAGTGTCCAGCTGATATGAACTGAGGGGAGATGCACAAGAACACCCATACTTGCAGATAGTACCCATTTGACCTTGCTTCAATGGCTGGATGATCAGAACTCAACTAGAGGAAGAAAGAAGAGGGAAAAAAGAGTAATCCACTATAATTTGATGAATTTGACCTATACTTATGGATGCAGTAGCTCAAAAGTAGGAACAAATCTTTACAGTGAGGCTCATTCCCACCCCCTCGGTACACAGGGTTGACAGGGATGGGCAACTTAGACATTGGCTACCTAAAATGTGTGTGTGTGGGGGGGGGTGTTACAAAGGCACAAAGTGACTGGCTTACAAGCTTTCAAAAGGGAGCCTAGCTTCAGAGGGTGCTGAGGAAGGTAGAATCTTCACTGAGTGGTTTCCAACCTGTCTGGACTGGACGGGGCTGGTGAAAGGAGATGGGGATAAGACTCTTGTAGTTCAATAGTGAATACTTGCTATCAGGACTGACTGTGAATGTTGCAAATGTAAAGGTAGATGTTTTGTAACAAAAGGAGGGGAGTTGTTGATCTTACAGTCCAAGAGCGAAAGACTCTGGGACCATCAAGGGAGAAGAGCAGAGTGCAGGACCCTATCCAGAGAAGCAGTGATCCCAGAGATGGAGGCAGAGATGATGACGTGGAGAAATGGAGCGGCTGGGGACTCTGGACTCAGGGAGAGAGGCTGTGTGCTGACGGCTGGGGGGCAGGCTTGCAGGGTGTACCCTTTGGTTGTTTGAATGGTTATATATTCCTGAGTATTTTGGTGTACATCCAAAAGAAAAACAAAAACAAAAAAATAGAGGGAATGGAAGCAAATGCTGCTGAATGATGATGCATGGAGGGAATTGTAGCCATGGCAATGAAATGAAGTATGATAAGATGAATATAAAGCTGATGTTCTCCCATGTAAACTATCACTCAATTCACAATAAAAACTTAAAAAGAGAGAGAGAGAGGAAAAAAAAATCCTGGGTGAAGCTAAAGAAAAAATGTCCAAAAACTAACCCATAAAAAAAGACATGTCTTTAACATGATAAAGAATAACTATCTCAACCATGTATGTGATTTTTTTAAAATTCCATTATGGTCAGAAACAAGACAATTGTGAGGATGGCGCAGGACTGGGCAGTGTTTTACTCAGTTGTGCATAGGATTGCTATGAGTCACAACTGACTCGACAACACCTAACAACAATATCCTTCAATTTGGCAATTCTTCCTCTAGTAATTTACTTAAGGAAATAGTCATGATGTAAGCATAGATGTATTTAAAAGGATGTTTATTGCAGTGTTGTTCATAATAGCAAAAAGTGTGGAACAACCAAATACTCAACTAACAGGAAATGGATTCAATAAATGATGTCATATTCAGCCATGCCACAGAATAACATGCATCCACTAAAAATTACATGGCAAAGTAATGTTTGATTATATTAAAAAGTCAAGATAGAGTAAGGTTATTAAAATTATATGTCCACTGTGATTCTATTTTTGTTTGCATTGTCTATACATGTAAAGAAAGAAAGTCTGAAAAATCCTAGATACCAAAATATTGATAATAGTAATTTCTGAGTGGTGCAACACACTAATTAAAATTAATTTAAAAGTTGTTGATGTGGGCGTACTTCAGAAAAATCAGTCGTTGAAAACCCTAAGGATCCTAGTGCTATTCCAGCATACATGGGGTCACAACAAATTGGAACCGACTACATAGCAACTAGGTTATTTTTCATTTTTCTAAGAACAGAGGCGCTCTGGTAGCATAGTGGTTTCGAATTGGGCTGTGAACCTCAAGGTCAGCAGTTCGAAACTACCAGCTGTTCCGCAGGAGAAAGATGAGGCTTTCTGCTCCCATAAAGATTTATAGCCTCGAAAACCCTGTACAGGGTTGTTATGAGTCAGAACTGACTTCATGGCACATAACAACAACAACAACAACACAGTACAACGATTCTTATTTCCCTTTCTTATGTTCCCAATTTGCTACCATAATCTTATACTAATCCTGTTGAGGAAAAGGATTTTTCTATTTTTATTTTTAAAGATTGTGGGGAGAGCTTCCTAGTCTAGAAGATAGGATCACGTGTAGCCCCTGCTCCCCTCAGCCCTTGTCTATGGGCTTGTCCAGGTGGCCTGTTTAGTGAGGCATGGAGACAGGCTTCCATGGCCTTCCTCCTTCCCTGATACTCCAACTCCAGGGAATGAAGGAACCGTCCTCATGAGTCGGGGTTGGATGCCACCCGGACATCAGCTCCCTTGGTTCTTTAGCCACAGGGACAATAACAAGGAGCAAGATCCTCACTCTCAACAGAGGTACCTCTACTTACAAAGCTATGCCCCACCTACTGATCCATTTACTGGGAGTAAGATGCAGGCTAGTCTCTCTCTCCCAGAAGTGTCCCTTCCCCCTGTAGAGTAAAAAAGCCATTCCCTCTAAGCCACCAGCACCACCCATCCCCACCCCCTCCCATTCCTGGACATTAGGGACAAGTCTCCTGTGGGCCTTTAATTTGCAGCAGCAGCAGAAGCAGGTACCTCCCTGGCTGGTGCTCAGCTCCCCTAGGCCTGCTAATGCAACTGCACTGCTCTGTAGCCTGGCAACCAAGCTGCTCCGGCTGCTCCTTCCTCTCCTCCCCACCCCACCCTTCCACCTCTGCTTCTGGCAGCTCCCCAGCCACCCACTTACTCATGGAAGATGTTGGGAAGACTGCATGGGAAGTGCTGGCCATGAAGTCTGCAATCTGCCGCAGGGCCCAGATGTTAGAGGAGTTGTTTCCCTTCTTCATCTGCTCCTGGATGAGACCTTCCAGCTCTTCCCTAAAAGACTGAAGCAGAGCCCCAAGGGGCTGGTCCTAACACAGACTTTCACAGGGGCCCCCCGCAGGGGTCTTCAACTGCCCTACCCTCCTAGGCCCCTGGGAACACCGGGCAAGTCCTCCCCAGATGAAGAGATCCTGTGTCTCCTTACCCTGTGGGATCACAGCCGAGATCCCAGGCTCAGTGATGCCCCAGGACCCATATACCAGAAATGACAGGACTTCACTTTAGAAACTGAGACAGTTTTAAAGCAGCACTATATAAAAATGTGTGCCACTTTCCCTCTCCATTAGCCATGGTGAAGGCTCCACTGGGCCTCAGTGTCCACATTTACTTAGCAAAGGGGTAGGAGGAAGAGTTGGATTTGATCACTTCTTAGGTCCCCTCCACTATGATATTCTGGATGTCCAGACATTAGGCCACAAATAAGGCACTGGCTGTCCACCAGGTGGCAGTGGGACACGTTCAGGAAGAAACAGGGACCCTCTTCAGGGCTGGTGAACCTATAAAAGGACAGGAAGAAGCAGGTCTTCACCCAGTCCACATCTCTTGCCTGATGGTAGAATCCCATCCACTCAGGCCTGAGCCTGGGTTGGTGCTGATTCTACCACCTGTCCTACTACACCTGCCATCCCTCCTAGTCACACTCTGGGAGTTTCCCATGACTCCTCACCTCGTTTATATATATTCCAAAACCTATCGAGCAATTCTACTTTGCACACATGGGGTCACCATGAGTCAAATCAACTCCACAGCAACTATAACAACTCAGGCCCACCCCACTCAATGTTCCTACACTAGAACACAGCACTGTGTGATCTCAACCGGATTCTCACAAACCACATGCATGCTCTGCCTCCCCAGATGCCAGCAGTAGGCAAGGTAGAACTATACCCTCCTCCTGATCCTTTCTGGTAAACATCTGGATATACAGCTTCATCCTGGGGCTTCCCAAGCATGGGATCATGCACAATTTCTTGAGGACCCCAAGCCTTTAGACAACCCCTTGCCTCACTCCTCACTGTTCTTCCTTTTCTTTCCTAAGGGCCTGCAGCAGTTAGAACCAAACCTAGTCCTTCCACAGACAAGCTCTATGCCCAGGCCAGCAGGCATGAATTCACCACATGTCTTCCTCCCCTAGCCCAGGGCCCAGAGCCTTCCCTTGCCCTGTTAACCATTCAGGCTACCCATCTCCTGGGGCTTCCAGGCCCATTCCCAGACCTACCCCACCA
The DNA here is from genome assembly GCF_000296735.1 of Chrysochloris asiatica. Lineage (NCBI taxonomy): Eukaryota > Metazoa > Chordata > Mammalia > Afrosoricida > Chrysochloridae > Chrysochloris > Chrysochloris asiatica. The sequence continues at coordinate 3,739,763 of NW_006408570.1, read as the reverse complement.
AATGCCTCCTCCCTCTCCCCATGCAGGCCAAATTTTACTTGTCCCAACAGGGAGTTCCTATGTTGTGCTGGTAAAGAACCAAGCCTTCTACTTGGCGGCCCACTGGCCTCAAGTGTACATGAGTCTGTTCATTGTTACAGTTTCTGGTGAAGAAGCCAGAATGGAAACTGAGGCTCAGAGGTGGCACAGGAAATTAAGGTGGGGTTTTTGTCTTTCAGTTCCCTCTTTCCCCATCTTCAAGTCAAACTGTTTGCAAATAGACCACCAGGTTTTGCCCTCCCTGGTGAGGGAAGAATCAAATGCCTTCATGGCCAGACTGTCTTGCTCAGGTACTTTAAACTGCCACCAACCCTGAGCAAGCAGAAGAGGAGTTAATATCTTTCAGGTTTACCCTGATGAGTCAGAGCAGCTGCACCCTTCCCTTCATGTCTCGCTGTCGTTTCTACCCCTCTCTTCACCCCCATCTCCTCTATCCTCTTTTCTCCCCCCTTGGTCAGGCCCACTCACTGGGCTCTGTAAGATCATGGTGACGCGCTTCTTCTGTTCCATCAGGTTGAAGTCCTGCCTCAGGTCTGCAGCACGATTCCGCAGCCGCATGTACTCAGGGTCCTCCTCTGAGAAGCGGTCAAAGTAATGCTGCCCCTGAGGGGGAGGTGGGGAGGCAGCTTCCGGGACCGTCTCTTCACTCATTTTCCTGGTGGGTTTGCAATCCACTCCTGGAACCCTACATGGAAAGGGAAGAAGGTGGGAGTACAGGTTAATTCTTCCAATTTGGGTAAGCATTTCCTTAAGGCAAAGGGCTACTGGCTTCCTTTGGATTCACAATGGGACTGAGGGATCCACACTGGGATGCAGCTATTCCCAGAGCCGCTGTTTAGAGGGCAAGACCGCAATAGCTGCCCCGATGCCAGTCTTTAGAGGGCGCTAAAGCGTCACTATCCGATTTGCATCACTCCAGTTCATGGCGACCCCATGTGTTACAGAGCAGTACTGTACTACAGAAGGGTTTTGTTTTGTTTTTTGGTGTGGCGTTGTAGAATAAGCACTAGACCCCAGGTCACTTTGAACTGCAAGGTCAACGGTTCAAATCCACCAACTGTTCCTTGGAACCCCTAGACAGGACCACTATGAGTCGAAATTGCCTTGACAACACTGTTGTTGTTGTTAAGTACTGTGGCGTTGGTTCCAACTCATAGTGACCCTGCACAGGGTTTCCCAGGCTGCAAATCTTTACAGGAGCAGGAAGCCTCACCTTTCTCCTGCAGAAGACCTGGTAGTTTCTAATTGCTGACCTTGAAGTTAGCAGCCCGATTCATAACCACTATGCTACCAAAAACAATCTTTATAGAAGCAGATTGCTAGATCTTTCTTCTGTGGAGCCATTTGTGGGATCAAATCACCAACCCTTAAATTTGCAGCCAAGCACTTAAGCATTGTGCCACCAGTTAAAGCATTATTAGACTAAGATTTGGGTATAGGGTTCAGGTGCTCACTGCCCCTATCCAAAATAGATGGCCAGGTCTCATACCAGCTAGAGTAGATGGTGCCCGTGTAAACACTTGACTTGTAGACCTTATTGAGCATTTCTGTGTTCCAAATCTACATAGAAAGTTTACCAGAAAACACTACCATCAGTGAGTTTCAACTCATAGTGACTCTAGATATGGTTTCTAAGGCTGTAACTCTTGACAGGAACAGACAGCCTCCTTTTTCAGAGCAGCTGGTGGGTTTGACCCACCACCAATCTTGTAGTTAACAATCTAACAGCACCACCAGAATTCCTTCACACTATTTGCTCAAAATCAGTACTTTATCAGAAAATGTATACCCTCTCATTGTTGTTGTTAAGTACCTTTGAGTAGCTTCTGACTCATATAAACCTCCTAAAAAATATTGGTGGGAAATTCACAAAAGAAAACTGAAAAGTGAATAAGAACTAATAATGTGTGAGAAACACTTCACTAACTGCTTTTCTTTAAAACCTTGACTTTGCTTTGGTTTCTGGAAGAGAACTATTGGTGAATCTGTTTTAGTAAAACATTTCTTAATGCAAAATCAGATCTTTATTCCAAATGTAAAAGATGTATGCAACTTTTGCTAATGGAAAATTCATTTCTCCCAAATCTCACTCTAGAAATATTCAGAAATACTAACAGAATTAATACTGGTTTAAGAGTGTGAAGGAGATGCAGGACTTGATGGCAGATAGGGTAGAGGTGCAGTGAAATTGTCCATCAGCAATACCACAGAATACTAGGTGAAGCCGGTTCAGGGCAGAGCTCCAAAACTCTGAACCACATATTTAGGAATATTTTTAAAGTTTGAAGGCTTATAGCTAGTGCAACTTGTAGCAGAAGTAAGAAATCTTGTACTTTAGAATCTGCCAGGCTCAGCAGCACAGAGCTGACAACTTGGGTGAGACCAAAGAGTAAGACCAGTCTGGGAGCAAGCAGACCATCCTAGGAATAACACCGCGGGAAACTTGTAGCACAAGTGGACAATATACAATGACAACTTTGCTTTGTTCTGATTTTTTTTTTTTTTTTTTGGTATCTGTTCATTGCTTCACCACCACCACCACCACCCCCACCCCCACACACACTGTTTGTGAACCTCCATTCTGGTGACTAGAGGAGGGAGGTGCCTGAGTGAGTGGACACCCCCCACCTCCACCACTGGTGGGTTCTTCTGCCACGCATGTGCAGATATACTTTTAGCATTTAAAGCTATAGGCAGCCATCTCAAAAAGGCCACAGCCAGCCCTGAACTGTTTATTAATAGGGAAAAGGACAGAACAAGGAGTATGGAGAGGAAGAGAGAGTTTAAAAACAAAACAGGCCGAAAATTAAATCCTGAAAAACAGCATAAATACCAACAGTGGCTTCTTGAAATTTATCAGGCAGCCTTGAAGACAAGAAGCTGAAAGAGGAGATTAAAATCTCACTCATATTAGGCTACAGATTTTTTTTCCCTTCTTTTCCTCCTCTACCTTTTCTATGATTATAGACTATAGTATCCAATCTAGTTTTTGTTTTTGTTTTTTTGCTGTGTTTTAAAAAAACAAACAAAAAAACTTTGGGGGACTCTTTCTCTCCCTATATTACCCAAGAAGAGACAGCAATTGCTGCTACAATCACATGCTATAAAACCCCACAATTCAGGCAAGAACCAATACCAACAGCCATACACCAGGGAGGCAGACAACACCTGCAAAGGATACTCTGAGTTAAGCAACTTCTCAGGCCACAATGCTATCAAATTAGAAATCAACACTAGGAAGACGAAGGAAATAAAGTCAAATACATGGAAACTGAACAACACCCTGCTGAAAAGTGACTTGGTAGTAGAAGAAATAAAATGTGAACTCACAAAGTTCCTAGAAACGAATGAGAATGAAAACACAACATGAAAAAATCTTTGGGACACAGCAAAAAGCAGTGCTAATAGGACAATTTATTGTAATAAATGCACACATCCCAAAAGAAGAAAGAGCCAAAATGAACACATTAACACAGCATCTACAACAATTAGAAACAGACCAACAGAG
>NW_006408570.1:3703129-3732636 GCF_000296735.1 Chrysochloris asiatica | reverse complement strand
AAGAACACCCACACTTGCAGATAATACCCACTTGACCTGGCTTCAATGACTGGATGATCAGAGCTCAACTAGAAGAAGAAAGAAGATGAGAAAAAGAGTAATCGGATACAATTTTATAAACTTGACCTACACCTATAGATGCAGTAACTCCAAAGAGGGAACAAATCTTAACAGCAAGGATCATTCTCACCCCCTCAATACATAGGGTAGACAGGGATGGGCAACCCGGACATTGGCTACTCAAAATGGGGGGCGGGGGCTACAAATGTAAGAAGTGACTGGCTTATAAGCTTTCAAGAGGGAGCCTAGATCCAGAGGGCACGAAGGAAGGTAGACTCTCCTCTGAGTAGTATCCAATCTGTCTGGGCCTGAGTGATGAAAGGAGATGGGGATAGCACTCATGTGGTACTATAGTGAGTAATTGCTATCAGGACTGACTGTGAGGGTTGGAAATGTAAAGGCAGACGTTTTGTAGCAAAAGGAAAGAAGTGGTTGACTCCACAGGACAGGAGCGGAGGTCCCTGGGACCATCAAGGGAGAAGAGCGGAGAGTGAGACCCTACCCAGAGAAACAGGAGGCAGAGACGATGATGTGGAGAGATGGAGTGGTTGGGGATTTTAGACCCAGAGAGGGAGAGGGGCTGTGCGCTGATGACCATGGGGCAGGTTTCCAGGGTATACCCTATGTTTCACCATACGTATTCAACCAGACTTATTCAACCTGTATGCTGAACAAATCATCTGAGAAGCTGGGATCTATGAAGAAAAACGTGGCATCAGGATTGGAGGAAGATTCATTAAAAACCTGTGAAATGCAGATGAAACAACCTTGCTTGCTGAAAGTGAAGAGAACTTAAAACATTTACTAATGAAAATCAAAGACCACAGCCTTTGGTATGGGTTACATCTCAATGTGAAGAAAACAAAAATCCTCACCACTGGACCAATAAACAACATTCTTATCAATGGAGAAAAGATTGAAGTTGTCAAGGACTTCATTCTTCTTGGATTAACTATCAACACTCATGGAAGTAGCAGTCAAGAGATCAAAAGATGTTTTGCATTAGGCAAATCTGCTGCACAAGACCTTTTTAAAGTATTGAAGAGCAAAGATGTCAGCTTGAGGATTAAGGTGCTCCTGACCCAAGCCATGGTATTTTCAATAACCTCATATGCATGTGAAAGCTGGACAATGAATAAGGAAGACCGATGCCTTTGAAGAATTGATGCCTTTGAGTTATGGTGTTGGAGGAGAATATTGAAAGTGCCATGGGCTGTCAAACTGTGCATAAGGTCGCTATGGGTTGGGACCAACTCGATGGTACCTAACAACAACAACAACAACCCTTTGTTTGGTTGATGATGCATGGTGGGGATTGTAACCATGGCAATGTGATGATATACAATAGGATGAATGTAAATCTAATGTTCTCCCATGTAAACTATCACATAATTCACAATAAAACAGTTTTTTAAAAAAAGTGTGTGAAATTGCTAGGCTATCCAGAAGCACCCATGTCTTGACATGAGCCCGGGAGTGAAGACCAAGGCAGCCTTGGGACAATCAAACTGGGAAAAGGCCACACATTCCCTCCCCCCCCCCCCCCCACCCCAGGTTTTGAACTACTTCCTTTGGATGGAATACATTTCCACCCCAGATACATTGAATCAGAATCTATATGTTAACAAGTTCCCAAGTTAAAATGTTAAAATGCAAATCTTCACACCTAGGGATCTTGATGAATTGTAGACTCTGGAAGGCTGTAACTGGAGTGGAGATGTAAATTTTCAGCAGGAAGTTGAACTTAAATGCACTGGTTCTAGGCATTTGCTATGGTGGTGGTGGTGGTCATGTACCTTCCCTAGTATAGAGTTTCTGAGGCTGTAAATCTTTATGGGAGCAGAAAGCCTCATCTTTCTCCTGCAGAACTGCTGGTAGTTTTGAACTGCTGACCTTGAGGTTAGCTGGCTCATAATCACTGCACTACCAGAGCTCCATTGCTAAAGGGAAGGCCTTCTGCAACTGTGTGGTTCTGGCCAAGTCAGCCTCCCTTGTGTGTCACCTAAGCCCTTTAATCTGGACTATGCCCCTTCAGCACCCAGGATAGTTTGACAGGGTTAGCCTTTCCACTGCTGACAGATCCTTTTCTCAGCAAAACAGGTGATTGACCAATAACTAGGCTTTTGACATATATAAACCTACCAGGTGCTGTTGAGTTGATTCTGATTCACAGTGAAACCATGGTTTTTTAGAGTAGAACTATGCTCCATTGGGTTTTTAGTGGCTGATTTTTCTAAAGTAGATCACCAGACTTTTTGCCAAGACATATGGTAGAGTCAAAGCATCGCTGCCAAACTTTTGATTAGCGGCCAAGTGTTGAACTATTTGTGTCACCCAGGGACTCCTTAATATATATGGTGGTGGTTGTATGCCTTTTGACTATAGCAACCCTGTATAGGGTTTCCTCATCTTTCTCCAAGGAGCGACGTAGATTCAAAATACTGACCTTGAGGTTAGCAGCCCAACTATGCTACCAGGGTACCTTCCTTAATATATGCAGGGAAATACAAACAAAAGAGCATTCAACTGGGACCAGGATACCTGGGCTCTCATCCTTAATCTACCCCTTTACCTCCTGGGTTTCCATCCCATGAGAAGGTGTAAGGCTTGTTTGTTCTCTCTATGGTTCTGTCTGCCCTTCACCCGGTTACCAGGGGCCTGACTCCAGCAGTCCAGTTTAACCCAAACTTTAGCCTTCATTCTAGGCAGCAACTTATCACAAAGGAGGCCTTACTGGTGGCTAAGAGAGCATATTCTTGTCCCTAAAGTGCTTGTGACTGCTTCTCCCATCTGCCGCCAGTACTCCACCCTCACAGCCCTGTGAATGGGTGGTGCACAAGATAAGCCATAAAGGAGGCATGGCAGTCCACACCATGAGCACCGGATACCCAGAGGGTTGATTTTATTTTTGCATTCTTCCCTTTGGGGGCAGGCAAATAGCACCATCCACATCCAGTTCAAGGAGTGGGTCCCTGAGGATTCGCCTAAAGCAGTGATTCTCAGCTTTGGATGCACATTGGAATTATGTGCAGAGCTTTAAAAAACAAAACAGAACAAAAAGCCCACTGATGTTGGAGGTTCTAATGTAATTAGTTTGTGATGTGACCTGGAGATTGGGATTTTTTTACAAATTCCTATGGGTGATTCCAATGAGCAGCCAAGGTTGAACTACCTGAAGGTTGTGGTTGTGATGTGTAATGGGAGTAATTCATTCCAGGTGTTACTTGTTTTGGGGAAGCCTACCAAAGAGAGCTCAGAGATGTTTCTAAGGCCACAGCCCACTCTCTGTGGCTGCCCAGGTCCCTCCTCCTCTCACACCACCAGCTGGCCCTGCGCACTCAGACCTGGAACAGCATAAGGGCTTTGCTCGCCCCACTGCTACAAGGCTGCCAACCCAAGACTTTGATTTTAATGATTTCATCCATTAGTCATCTCCTTATGAAAAGTCTCACTGAATGTCCTCTAACCAGCCACCCGTACCAGCCTGATGATGAGGTATTTGACAGCAGGGAATAGGGGACAGGCAAGGGAGTCTGCTGGGAATAGCAGCCAAAAACAAAAAAGGATTCTCTAAAGAAATATTTTGAAATAGATTTGGCACGTTGCTAGAATGGTTGTTGTGATACTTAGTACCATTTAAAGCTAGATGATTTCCTTTCATCTAAATTGAGAAAGAATAATTGAGTCAAAAAAGGGATGTTCCTGGTGGAATTAGCTACAAGGCCTGCAGTCTCACTCCAGTTCTGAGTCCAACTGCATGGGTTTGGGCAAGTTACTTCCCCTTTCTAAGTCTCACTCCATTCATCTCCAAATGAGGGGTGAACAGCATGACCTCTGGAGTCCCTTGCAGATCTGACATGATATGATTTGTCTGAGTTGGGGAGGGACAGATTCATATAGAAAAAGCAGAAGGAGCCAAATGCCTGGAGCAAGAGACCTTCCACATCCCTCTCAAGCCACATGCCAAAAGGAAAAAACATCTGGAAACAAGTGTGAGCAACTGGCAGTTGCCTTGTGGGTTCAAGTCAATCCCACGTGCATGCAGTGAGTTAATAATACTACACCTCCACGGTGCTCTCTCCCTCCCCAGTGTGGGTAACACAGGAATGCAAGGTCAAATGCAACAGAGGTGTGGGAGCCAAAGCTCTCTCAGACCCAGGCTCTCCCAGGCAGAGAACGCTCATCCTTCCAAAGGCTTCACCCCATTGCACCTCACCTCCTTTCTGCTGAGTGACTCATCAAGGCAAATTAATTCCCTTTTGCACTTTCAAAGCCCTGAATCTTCAACACTATTTTTAAAACAGCCACAAGCAACTATCCGCCCCCACCCCACCCCCACTGAATGTGAAGCCTAGTTTCCTGATCACTCCACCTTGGACTGCGCCTTCCCAGCCAAAATCCCTTCCATCTAATCAGGAAAAAACTGACCTTTTTCCCTCCCCTTGGTGGTGGTTTTTAAGTGTCATTGAGTTCCAGCTCATAGTGACCCAGTATAGGATTTCCACAGGGCAGCTGGTAGGTCTGAACTACCAACCTTGTGGTTCACAGTGTCGAACCTACAGTGCCACACCTGAAGTCCCCTCCCCTTAGAGTGGCTCCATTTCCCAAGGTCAAGCCTGTGAAGGTTCTGAAATAATTCTTCCTTCCCCGAAGCCCCAAAAGCCCACCCACCATACCTGGTCGACCTTCCTTCTCAGAGCCCAGGGAGTCCAAAAGAGTGCCAGTGATGATGGTGTTGGCAAGAGAAGCCCTGATTACACCACCATGACTATAGGGGCCTGGACAAACCCGCTAGCTTTGTCAATCAGAGACATCGGTTGTGTCCTGTCCTTCCGTTTCCAGAAATGCTATTTAGGTGATAAAGATATACGCTGCATGGTTATTGTTAAGTGCCATCGAGTCAGTTCCTACTCCTAACAGCCCTCTATAGGGTTTCAGAGGAGCGGCTGGTGTGTTTGAACCGCTGACTTTGCCTATCCTACAGCACCACTCCGGGCCTCCATATGCAGCATTTCTTAGGCGTTGGAAACAGACTCTGATTCATACTTCAGCTATGCCACTCTTTGGCTGGGTGATCTTGACAGGTTACTTAACCTTTTTGTGCCTCACTTTTCCCATATATAAAATGAGGGTTATTGTTGTTGTTATGTGCCGTGGGGTCAGTTCCAACTCATAGTGACCCTGTATGGGGTTTCCGAGGCTGCAAATCTTTACAGGAGCAGGAAGCCTCCTTTTTCTCCTGCAGAATAAGCTGGTAGTTTTGAACTGCTCTCCCTGAGGTTAGCAGCCCAATTCGTAACCACTATACTACCAGAGTCCTTTTAAAAATGAGGGTTGTAACAATTTAATTACCTCAGATGGGTTAATGGGTGTGAAGTGCTAAAATTAGGGCCTGCTGTATAATGCTGTTGTTAAGCACCTTTGAGTCAGTTCTGACTCATAGGGACCCTGCGTACGGTTTCTGAAGAGCGAGGGGCTGGTGAGTTTGAGCCATTGAACTTGTTCAAGCCGAGTTTTCAGTCCCGTGTTTATCCCACAGGGCCACACCAGGACTCTGTTGTTGCGCAGTAAGTGCGATTACATGCTTACTGTTATTATGTGTTGTTTACGGGCTAGATTCATTCTTAGCATTAGGAACTTAGGCAATGAGAGCTTTGAGATTCAATTATAAACAGGTGCACTTGTGTGGTGCTGTGGGCTAATGCATCAGACTGCAAAGTCATTTGAACTGCAAGGTCAGTGGTTCAAGCTCACCAGCTGCTCCTTGGAAACCCCTATACAGGGTTGCTATGGGTCGGAATTGACTCGGTGGCACTTAACAACAACAACAACAACATATGTTATAGTCCAAAAACCTAATTCAGTCTTGAGTTATGATGACAGGACGAACATCCAGAAGATGACTGATGAGAAAGCTTACTGTTTCCTGATTAGACACCAGGGGGATCATGTCAACATGGAAACCACAAAAGAGAGGCTTAGCAGACGCTACAGACCTGAGGATACCAGCCTTTGTTGGATCAGGCATTGTTCTAGGCAACTTCTATTCATGGCTCGTTTTCTCTCCATGAGCCACTCAGTGTGGCAGATACTGTTGTCTCGGTTTTACAGATCAAGAACGTGAGTCACAGAGAGGCTAAGGAACTGGCCCAAGGTTGCACAGATAGCAGTGGGTGTCACGATTTCAGCCAAGACTGTCTGTGCAGCCTCTACATGCCTTCATGCCATCATATCACCCCCAAATATCTTGTAGTCAGCCACATGGATGAGGGATTAGGCTGAGTCCCTATAGCATCATCGGGGACAGAACTAAGAACCTGGTGGGAGTTACAGAAAAGCAGATTTCAGCAGAGTGTGTGAAGGAGAGCTTTTGAACAGCAGGTGTGTTCAGGAATGGAAGGTGGAGTAGGTTGCCTGTTAAGTGATGAGTGTTCGCTACTCAAAATCATATGACTTGCAAGGATGCATGCTCTAGGAGGCATCTAAGCCTGATGGAGGTGGTACTCATTTGTGGCAATGGCCCAGGTGTCAGGAAGCTCGTCTAGGTGAGATGTACTCCACTCCCACCACCAAACTGCCAACTAATTACCAGGAGGTTGGACCAGCCTTGTCCAAGTTTCACTCTTCTCAGCGCTTGGTCCGCTCCACTCTCAGGGACGTCAACCACATCTACACGATTTCAAACATCTGGGGGGAGCTGGAAAACACAAAAATTACAACCATCAGAGTCTTTTCGGCAGTGACTCCAAACATTGTTTTTGCAACAAGATTTCTTTTCGCAGCACCAATTTATTTTGAAGATGGCTAGGAAATTCTTAAGAATGGCCTTGAATTGAATTTTTATGCTAAAAGCAACTTATGAAAAGGTAAAGAATGCTTGGTTTTCTTTGCAGTTGGGATCAGAGTTCCTTTTAAAGAGGGGAGAATTGGAAGAGTCCTTTGCTGAAGCTGACCAGCAAGTCTTGGGTTTGGGGGGAGGGGAGGTGGTACTGTTCTGCATAGGAGAAGGAACAGAATGGGAGCTCCTGAATGAGCCCAGAGGGAACTGGAAGAAATATGAACCCCTTCATGATACTCTTCAATACACTTCACTAAGAGCTATGGAGCTCGGACACTGGTGCCAAGGATTTATGGTGGAGTCCAAGAGGCAGAAGAAGCAAAAAAAACTTGTTTAAACAACAAGGTCGGTGGCTTCACACTCTGGAAAGGAGGGGGATTCAAGAGTTCCCACTCTGGGAAGCAGGGGGCATTCAAGAGTTCCACCGACAATTTCACCTAGAGTTCAAGGAGAAGGGCCCCAACTAGACACATGGGACCACCACACGTCAGAATTGACTTGATGGCAACTGGCTACTTACTACCTGGCCAACAGCCCATAAAATACCACTCTAGGAGGAATGCAGTGTTTTTAACACCTTACAAACAAGGGTGAGCGACGACTCCAAAAATTCTGAGGATCAAAGTCTTCAAAATGTCAACCATTAAATTGTTTTTCTTTTTAAAATGACAAGTGATAATTTCTTGGGTCTCTCCACCCAAGGTTGGAAGACCACCAGCACCCACCCCTCCCTACCACTGTGGCTTCGGTGCCAGGCCCTAACTGTCCTGACCATTTGCCAGATCCTCCTTCCAGATGTTGACCGATGCTGCCCAGAGGCGAACCCTTTGGAAAGACTTGCCCCACCAACAAGGGCCAAGAATCATTTTGGTAGACAATTGCTCTGAAAGCGATCACAATAGGAGGTCCTAAATAGAGTGGGAGGAAAAAATGAGGAAGAAAAAAACTCAAAATGAGCTCTGCCATTCATGTATGAAGACAGACAAGTACATATAAGTACACATCAAACAAAATGATTTCCATCCCAGTCTCCATCAGTATTCAAAATCCATTACTAGAGCGCCAGTCCTGGGTTATGGTGTTACCCTGGGTTAAAATGGAGAGTCCTGAGAGGTTTTGTAGGCAAATATGTTATTTGTAGATCATTTTTCTATGGCAATGAAACAGTCAAATCTCTGACTACAGGACCTGCACGGGCCCAGAGTGGCAAGTGGTCATAAATGATACTAACGCCACACAGAGGGGTCCCAACATCTAGGGCGGGGCTACCACCCTAGGTGGGCCTGAAGGGACCCTGACCTGACATACCCTCTGAGCCTTTCTAGCTTCCACATCAAGCCCAGTATCACCACCCATTAGCTTCTGGTTTCCCCAGTGTGTGTCTGTGACCTTGTCCTTGGATATCCAGAGTTCTGAGACCTCACTCACCCCAGCTTCCAGCCATGCACACCCCTGGGCAGAGCTGAGAAACAAGAGGCAGTATGAACCACATGTCCCAGGCAGTGGGGACAGGGCCAGGTCCTGGACAGTCAGGGCCGCCCGCTGCCTGCTCTTGATGTGCGGTCAATCTGTGCTGTGGGACCAGTCACCTTGCTAGGTGTAAAGACAAATAGAAAGTCTGTGAGGGAGCCAAGACCCTGGCTTTTGACCTGTTTTGCCTCCTACTAGAGTGTGATCCTGGAGTCCTGGTATGGCGCTGTGGGTTAATGTGCTGGACTCGACGGCACTTAACAACAACAAAGAGGGTGAACCTGGACAAATCATTAAAACACTCAGGAGCCTCTGCCTACCCAGTTGTCCTGCCAACCCAAACTCACTGCAGTCAAGTCAGCCCTGTCTCATGGCAACCTATGCATGACAGAGTAGAACTGTACTCCATAGGGTTTTCCATCATTGGTTTGCTTTTTCCTGAGGCAACTCTGGATGAACTCAAACTGCAGCCTTTCCGTGAGTAGCAGAGCACATGAACTACACTGCACCACTCAGGGACTCCCAATCAATGTGAATTGAGCTAAAATCAACGAACAGGAATTGGGACATGTCAGGCTAGTTTCACAAAGAAGCTCTGTGGCCTGCCACCAGGCTGGCTGAGTGACGCCCTAGGGGCACTTGCAGTACAGTGCAGCAGGAGACAGACCCCTAAGTGGTCCATGTCAGGAAATGGCACCCAGTGTGTAAAGGAAGGTTTGCATGCCAGGCAATCTGGCCAGTGTCCTAGAGCCCAAGTTATGTCCTCTTGCACAAATGGTTGGGCTTCCTTTGGTAGCTGCTCATCTTGCCTTCTTGTGTACTTTCAAGCAGAGTTCCTGCAGTCGATTGCAACTTTCAAATTCACAAACCCAACTCTAAATTGACATAATGGGAGACAGAGGAGAAGGGGAAAGGGAAGTGCTCTACCTCAAACGCCACATCTCTCCAAAGTTCGCCTTCAACTATACCCCTTATGTGATTCCCTTACCCATCCCCTCACACACCCCTTCCTCTACCTCCTTCTCCCCAACCACCAGCCTCTCCACTCTTTGCTCCAGGAACCCAGAGCTCCCTCTCAGCATCTCCAGTTAGCATCCCTTCACCCTACTCAGCAGCACACTTCCTCTCCCAAGACCAAGTGGACGTACTTGTTGACTTATAAAAATTACATTTTTATGCATTGTTCCTTGTGACTCTAAAAAGAACAGAAAGTCTACACAGGAATTGACAGATGCCCATGTTGCCTGAAGTTCTGTTGAAATATGTTTGTAAGCTCTGTGCTCCTCACGGAGAGGTGGTGCCAGTTTTCTGTCACATCAGTGGGAGTCTCAGACAGGACCAGAATGTGTAGCTCAACACCCAGAGCCCAGAGATGCTACAGCTTTCACGTCCCATCTGCCCCACGCACCATCAAGGTCATGGCCACCCCCTTGGGGTGCCAGCTTCTCAAAGCTCCAGACCTTCATCCCCACCAATCAATGTCAGGCAAGAACCACATTTGCTCTAAGCTCTTCACTTGAACTTGAAGCCCAAACTCACCGACCCTTGAGTGAGACTTCCCAAGGGAAGACAGGAGGCTGTCATGACCTTGTTTCTGCTGCTTTCAGAAGAAATGGAGAAGACTGGATAAGGACTGGACCACACCCTGCCTGGTCTGCTCAGATAAAGAGCAAGCTCATGCCTCTGGGTGGCAGGACTGTGGGTGAAGCTTACATTTAAAAGGCTTCAGAATGTTCCAGCATTCCACAGTGGGCAGTAACTTCTATGAGGATTTTGGGGAAAAGAATTTGTCAAGAAGAAGAAAAGGAGAAGGAGGAAAAGTAGTGAAGTCTAGCATCTGCAAACTCCGTTGGCTGGAAATATTCTCTAATCCCCTGAGTACTACAGACCCAGCAAGTGCTTATTTCTGAACATCCTGGACACACATTTTTCTAACAAAGTCCAGAACATCTTTAAGTCCTTCCAGCCAAGGACCCCACACCTAGTGGTCAGTAGGTCATCACTGCCATTTCTCCTACAATCCTCCCATTACACAGCATTTCTTGATCACTCATTTGGAGTCAGTTCAACTCCTTTTCACTAAGCAAGCACAGTTATTTGTTGAGCATCTATTGGTGGCCAGGAGTGAGCAGGAATTATTAGGCATGAAAGGGAAGATGCCTGAAAGAAATGAGGCATGAGGCTGGCCTGCTAGAGGCCCACAGTCACGTGAAGATGACAAACACGAATACAAATAAGGTCATGTATGATATTGTTAGCTGACATTAAGTTGACTCCAACTCATGGTGACCTCAGTACAACAAAACAAAGCTTTGTCTGGTCCTGTATCATCCACACAACCATGCATGAGTTCATCATTGTGGTCACTGCCTTCATTGAACATGTCCATACAACACTGTCCTCCTCTGTTGATTGATCCCTCCTGATGATACATCCAAAGTAAGTAAGTTGGACAATGTCCTATTTTGATCCATAAGGTTTTCACTGGCTAATTTTTGCAAGTACATTGCCAAGTCTTTTTTTCTAGTCTCTTAGTCTGGAAGCTCTGCTGAAACCTGTCCACCTTAGGTGACCCTGCTGGTATTTGAAATATTGGTGACATAGCTTCCAGTATCATAGCAACATACAAGCCACCGGGTGGTCATCTATAGATACAGAGCAATATATATAGGGAGCACGTAGACTGGATTGCAATTCACAAGCTGTGGTTCAAGCCTGCCAGCTACTCTGCAGGAGAAAGATGAGGCTTTCTGCTCCTGCAAAGATTTTTAAGCCTCAGAAACTCTAAACATGGTCACTATGGGTCAGAACCAAGTTGACAGCACTTAAAAACATATATATACATAGATGTGTAATCAACTGCTAAACTCACCACAGTGTATTTGTTGTTGTTAGGTACTATCAAGTCGGTACTGACTCATAGCGACCCTAAGTACAACAGAACGAAACACTGCCAGGTCCTGGGCCAACCTCACAATTGTTGCCATGCTTGAGCCCATTGATGCTGCCACTTGGCCAATCAATCTCGCTGGGGGCCTCCCTCTTTTTCTCTGACCCTTCACCTTACCAAACATGATATCCTTCTCCAGCGACTGGTCCCTGCAATATGTCCAAAGTATGAGAGACAAAGTTTGGCCATCCTGGCCTCCAAGGAACACTCTGGCTGCACCTCTTCCAACACAGATCTGTTTGTTCTTTTGGCAGTCCATGACACTTTCAATATTCTCCTCCAACACCAAAACTCAAAAGCATCAATTCTTCTACAGTCTTCTTTATTCACTGGCCGGCTTTTGCATGCATATGAGGTTATTGAAAATACCATGGCTTGGGTCAGGTGCACCTTAGTCCTAAAGCTGACATCTTTGCTCTTCAACATTTTAAAAGGTCTTCTGCAGCAGATTTGCCTAATGCAATACGTCATTTGATTTCTTGACTATTGCTTCCGTGAGTGTTGATAGTTGATCCAAGATGAATGAAGTTCTTGACAACTTCAATCTTTTCTCCGTTGATAAGAATGTTGTTTATTGGTCCAGTGGTGAGGATTTTTGTTTTCGTTACGTTGAGATGCAATCCATACTGAAGACAGTGGTCTTTGATCTTCGTCAGTAAATATGAAGTGAAGTCCTCTTCACTTTCAGCAAGCAACCACAATATATAAGTAACTAAAAATTAATTCTGTGGTCTGAACTGAATGTGTTCAGTACTTGTTGAAATGGGAGACTGGAAACTCTAGGTCCATATCTATAAGGACCAGGGTCTTGAGTTAGACCTTTAAAGGAAGAAATGACTCTATCAACAAAATAGGTGTCTGGCGCTGTGCTGGTCCCTTCTCCCCCTCATCCTGGTTTTTCAGGTGAGGAAAGAATCTGATGATCCCAGAAATTTAGAGATTTGATCAGGGACACAGGGTTAGTGAAAGAAAAGGTAGAGTCTGGGTTTGAACCCATGTCTTTCCTCCTCTCCATACTTTCCACCCCTCATCCAAACTCAGGTGAGCAGATGCAAGGGACATGATAGGAACAGGGGGTGCAGGTGGAGGTGGAAATCAGCAAATGGCCAAACCCTAAAGCCCAGGCGACACAATCCTGGCAGAAGCTGTGAGGATTTGATCAGCACCTAAAAGGATGGATGATTCCAGTTCCTGTTTCTGTCATGTAAGGGCTCAGAACTAAGCTGGTCCCCACCCAGAAGATGGGGATTAATAAACAATTAGAAAATGGCTATCTCCAGCACTTACTCTGACCAGGTTGCCATGTTGTTAGGGAAAAAAGAAGAGATGGTGGACTGCAGGGGTAATAGCTGGCTGTGGGTCACTTACTCCCATGCTGTTGGGTCACAGCAGTGTAGATACAGTCCACCTCTCATTCCTGTTAGTTCTTATCTCAGACACGATCTTTTCCCTCAACACCTGCTATGAATCAGGACCTGGTTTGCCTGGGTGGTAATTCACAAACTCTGCTCTCAAAAGTTCTATGATGTAGGGGGATCCCATGAGCCATCATCACAATTCTGGGTGGATAATGTTCCAGTAGCAGCTCATGAAGGTGACCATGGGGTTCTATGGTGGAACTAACCACTTCACATAGGCCTGTGCCACCAATCACAGAATGTGGAGTTCGTGCCTTCAATACAGGGCAAAGTAAGAGGCTTTGGGGAAGCCCTGGCAATGCAGACAATGCTGAAAGAGCAGGTTGGCTGGACTTGGCCCTCCAATATGCAGTCATTTCATTGAAAAAGTCATCTGACCTTGGATACTATGCATTCATCAAAAAGGCAATCTAATTGCATTGACACATCCTCTGATTCACTGCTCTACACCGCAGGCTGTCCCAGAATTCCAACACAGATACTCTTAAGAGGTCACCATGACTACTTTTTGCCTTCAGATAAGACTGTACCTAAAACCAACATATTTATATTTTGAGGTGTCTTACATCATTCAAGTTCAAACATAAAACAGTTGATTCTGATTTTTTTTTGCCCAATTTGAGAGCATTTGCCCTTCAACAGGTATGACAAGGATAACCCACTGAATCATGTGCCCATCCCTGTTACTAGGCAAGTCCTTCTGTACCCAAGAGAATAAGTTATGCTTTAGGCCACAAGAGGTGCGAATAAGTGAGAGGGGATGGGTGGGACCTGGAGGGCATGTGATAAAGAATGGGAGGGCCTAACAGCTCACAGGGGAAACTCTGCCCGCCTAAGGAAGACATCCCAGGAGCCTGAGCAATGAGGTTTGGCCTGTCAGGAACAGGATGGCACAGTGTTGGACTGTCCATTCTTCTCTCCCATGATTCTGAATGGTTGATTTTATCATGGAGATGCTAAGGGAAGAGCTACTTAAACCTTTATATTTATGTGTGTGTGTGCTTTGTCAGAAACAATGAATGCCATGTACTCACGAAACTTGCTTCCCCTTCTTCCTGGGCACCCACCCAGTCCACATTTTTCTAAGCCCCCTTTCCATCTGGATATGGCCATGTGATCGGTTCTAGCAGTGGAAGGTAAATAGAAGTGATGTGTGTCCTCCCCTAACTGAAATCATTAAGACGAGAGATCCCCTACCATCACATCCCCTCCACCACCATCACCATCACTTTCCCTTCTTGATAAGGGAATGCAGAGGATCCCATAGAAATTCCAAAGCCTCAATGGAAGAAGCCTGGGTGTCACTAAAGCAGCCTGTTGGAGCACCTGATGGAAGATTCTGGGGTTGTCATTAGAGACATTAGCCTACTCCAAACAGCATGTTGTTGTTGACCATCAAGTCAGTCCCAACTCATAATGACCCTGTATAGTGTCTCTAAGAGAAAATAGTGGGTTTGAACTGCTGACCTTTCAGTTAGTAGTCCCGTGCTTATCCTACAGTGCCATATCAGGGCTCCTGAAGAACATACTCATACCTTCTCTTTAGCTCAAGAAGCCGCTACTGCTGCTGTGTGCTGTTGAGTCAGGACCTTACACTCGTAAGGACCTTACATAGGATTTCTGAAGCCATGAATCTTTATGGAAGCAGAAAGCCTCATCTTTTCTCCCGTGGAACAGCTGGTAGTTTCAAACTGCTGATCTTGAGGTTAGCAGCCCGACTCACAACGACTACGCTACCAGAGCTCCTTCACACGATGGCAAAGAAAGGAAAAGCTCACGATAGTCTTCTATTAACTCTATGGTTATTGCTTCATTGTACGTAATCTAGTGTCTCCTTCAGAAACACTGGTTGTCCATAGGGTGAATCTCTGTTCTCTAAATGTATCATTTTCCTCTCGTTTTTATTGACATTTTCCTTGCATTCTGACAGTTTGTCATAGTTGCCTGCCTAATTTGATTGCAACTGATCAGAAATCATGTGTATTTTAATTCTGATACTGAATATTTTTTCTTCATGCAGATGTCTCTGGAGAAGGACATCATGCTTGGTTAAGTGGAGTGTCAGAAAAAAAGACGGTTCCCAACAAGATGGATTGGCACAGTGACAACAGCAATGAGCTCAAGCATAGCAACACTGTGAGGATGGTGCAGGACTGGGTAGTGCTTCGTTCTGTGTGTGTATAGGGTTGCTATGCATTGATGCTGACTTGATGGCACCAAACAACATATGTCTCTCTATTTCCACTTCAGATCTTTTCATCTGTAAGGGCAGTCTATTCTCTCCTTAACATCCTCTTTTAAGTTTTGTCTGACCTCCTCTAACTTCACAAGGGGGAATTGTTGTTGCTGTCAAGCGTTGTTGAGTTAGTTCTGACTCATAGAGACCCTGTGTAGCGTTTCCAAGGAGTGACTGGTGGGTTTGAACCACCAACCTTTCAGTTAGCAGTCCAGTGTTTATCCTGCAAGCCACACTAGGACTCTATAAGGGGGAAAGAGAATCATTATCTGCATCAACAGCCCAAGGTTGATTCCTGGGAGGTGGATGTCAGACCTGCCTCCACCCTCCAGCCTTTTTACCAACTGTGTAACACCAACTGTTTCTCCACGGCATTCTCCATTTATCTGCTGATTTAATAATCTCTTGCAATGGCTGCAGAGAATTCACAGACTATATGCACATCTAAGGAGCTTGTTAGGAAACTAACCATTTACAATTCAAGTTTAGGAAGATTCTGGAGACAGGTATTAGATCAAGACAGCTTCACCACAGTTGTGCCCGCAGGCAGGTGTCTCTCTGACCTTGCACTCCTTGGCCTGGCCTGTGTCTTGCTCAGGCAGGAGTTATAAAGTTCTTATGCTCTGCCTGGAGTCACCATATACTTCCAGCAAGCTTCCTACCTAAAGGCACTCAGCTCTGTCACTTCGAGGGCTAGGGAGCCCACCACACCCTCCTGCCAGTCTCCTGCAGGTCTCTTGGTTCTGCTGCTGTCATTTCTCTGCTGCTTCCCATTGTCTCATCATCTCCAATGTCACACAGCAATCTCTCTCTGTTTTGTTTTTTAAGTTTTGAGGGTGAATTGAGAGAAAGTTTACAGGGAAGATCATCAGTTCTACATTCAACAATTTGTTTCATTACAATGGTTATAATCCCCTCCATAACTATCAGTTAACAGTGTTTCTCTCTATTAATTTTAGCTCTTTTTTTTTTTTTTTTAAACACTCAGGCATATATAATAATTTAAACCACCAAAGGGCACATTCTGCAAGTCTGCCTTTTGGCTGCCTGCTCTCAGTGCTCCTCTTTCCATGAATCTAGAGTCTTCAAGTCCTCAGCTGCTCCCTCTCTCCTATCTCTGGTGTTGCTGCTTCTCTGGATAAGGTCTCACATTCCACTTGTGCTTTTCTCTCTTTATGGTCCTAGGATCCTCTGTTCCTGGACTGTAAGATTAACTACTCTCCCATTTTTGTTACAAAACTTCTACACTGTGACAGTCACAATTACTCATGATAACAATTACTCACTATTGAATCATAAGAATCTTACCTCCATCTCATTTTACCAGACCCATATAGACAAAATGAAAACTATTCAGTGGGGACGCTATCTTCCCCTGCACACTGTTAAACTAAACTCCCTCTTGAAAGTTTGTAAGCCAGTCACTTCGAGCCTTTATCACCCCCTCATTTTAGGCGGCCAATGCCTTCTTTCTCTGTTTTCTGGGTAGAGGAGGTTCTCAATACAGGAAGTATGAGGCCAAAGGACATTCTCAGTTCCCATCTCTTCTTCTTGCTGATTGTATGATCCCTTGTTCTACCTTTGGGTAGCTCATTTTAAGCCTAGCAGGGTAGCAAAACTGATCAATCCCCTTTTTACATGGACTCAGATCTACAATGGTGCTATGTACTTCATTTACATTATTAGAAAACTAATCAATTCCCTCATTTGCCTAGTCCCACTCAGTCAAATGATGGGAGTTACAAAGACTACAGCTTGTTGCTATTGTTGTTGTTAAGTGCTGACTCCTAGTGACCCTGTTATGGTTTTCGAGCATTTGTGGTTAGCAGTCCCGTGCTTCAGGAGCTCTGGTAGCATAGTGGTTACGATCTGGGCTGCTAACCTCAACATCAACAGTTCGAAACTACCAGCAGTTCCACAGGAGAGGGATAAGGCTTTCTGCTCCTGTAAAGACTTATAGCCTCAGAAACCCTATACAGGGTCGCTGTGAGTCGGAACTGACTCCACAGCACATAACCGCCACCACCACCAATCCCATGCTTATCTTACAACACCACATCAGGGTTTTGTTGTTGTTGTTAGGTGCCATTGAGTCAGTTCCAACTCCTAACAACAGAATGAAACACTGCCCAGTCCTACACCATCCTCACAACTGTTATGCATGAGTCTATTGCTGCTGCCACTGTGCCAGTCCGTCTTGTTGGGGTCTTTCCCTTTTTCGCTGACCCTCTACTTTACCAAACATGATGTCCTTCTCCAGGGACTGGTCCCTCCTGATAATATGTCAGAAGTATGAGACATGAAGTCTTGATATCCTGGCTTCTAAGGAGCACTCAGTCTGACTGCACTTCTTCCAACACAGATTTGTTTGTTCTTCTGGAAGTCCAGGGTACTTTTAGTATTCTTCTCCAACACCATTAGGCAAATCTGCTGCACAAGACCTCTTCAAGGTGTTCAACAACAAAGATGTCAATTTGAGGACTAAGGTGCACATGGTATTTTCAATATCATCACATATACGTGAAAATTGGGCACTAGGACCACAGAGCCATATTTAAAAATTCACTGGAATGTGCTATCTGTTCCTGTTTCCTAGAAGCTATGTCTTTTTCAACTGTACTAAGAATGTCAATGGAGTCCTGATATGGTGCTCTAGGATAAGCACTGGACTGCTAACTGCAAAAGTTCAAATCCCCCAGCTGCTCCTTGGAAATCCTGATAGGTCGCAGTGAATTGGAAATTAATTGATCGCACTTAATAGCAACAACAAGAATGCCAAACAATTTTCTGACATTTTTCTTCTAATTCCTATAAGCAGATTATTATCAGAGTCTTTAATATTTGAGTCTTTCAGATCATTTCTCTTCCTCTGAAATGTCTTTTCAAGACACTTCTAAATGTTTTTTTTTTTTTTTTCTCTATGCTCAAGATGAAATCAAATTCCCTAAGAAATTCAGGAAAAACAACATCTAATAAAAAGCCACATGCTTCCTAGAGATGGTGTACAAATCATTGTTGTTGTTGTTAAGTGCCGTTGAGTTGATTCCGACCCATAGAGACCCTGTATATGGTTTCTGAGGAGCAGCTGGTGAGCTTGAGCTGCTGACCTTGCAGTTCAAATGACTTTGCAGTCTGACGCATTAGCCCACAGCGCCACACCAGGACTCCATGTACTCATCATTAGTGGGCATACATACATACTGATTTCTTTTTAATACACACTGATTTTTAATGCCTCCAGCAATTTCTGATTATCCTGATCATATGTGTGGTGCCTTAGGATAATGCACTCAACCTCAAGGTTGGTTTCAACTGCAAGGTCAGCAGTTCAAACTCACGAGCCACTCCTTGGAAACCCTGCACAGGGTCCCTATGAGTCAGAACAACAGCTATTACCTTAATGATCAATTCACTTAAGATTCCGGATCTAAAAGAACCATGATCAAGGGAACTAACCCAATCCCACACCCAGGTTATAAAATGGGTGCTTCTTTCATGTAAAACTTAAAGATCAATCAAACTCATTTCTAGGTGGAATAACTGGCTGTTAATATCAGATTTGATAAAATACAAATCTTAAAATATGACCCTCAGCTTTACTACTCCCTGAGATGCCATAAAATTATTGATAAGATACAGGAAGAAGGGAATGAAAGACTAACTTCATGATACCAGTTAGGGGCTGTCAGATCCTGGAAACTCAAGTCAGCATCCTTCCAGAATATCTCCTGCCTGAAGGAGGTGAGTCATACAGGCATGCACAGAGAAAATATTTAATGCAAGTAGTAGAAGTGAATGTATAAAGATACAGCCAAGAAATGGAATTGGTAATGAAGGGTAAAAATAAAATGAACATTGTAATCACTGTACTTTTCAAATCCATTACTTTAAGTAATATTAAGAGGGGAAAAAAAATCACTGTCAATGTCAAGGGTAAATTACCAGTGATTTCAGGACATATTCTAATTTCAGAGACGTTGAAATGTGGGAAGAAAGAGATCCCAACTTCCAAACTAATGTCACCAAATTGGGACTGCCCCTCATAGTGGGGGCAGCAGGTCAGGAAGCTGACAGACAGGAGAAATAGGCCAACAGAGCTTTAAGAGAGCTTCCTGAGCCCCTGACTCAGAGTTTGTCAGCAGACAGGGGCTCTGGCTGTCAGGCCCTGCCTCAGCCCTATCCGCTGTCTTCAGAGCTGCAGTAGCAGAGCCGACTGGTGTGCACAGCTCCTTAATAAGTTTTCATCCAGGTGTTCTGTTCATGAGGCATCTTCCTCCTCTGTGAGCCAAGAGCATAAGGCCATAGGGAAAACAGCCCAAGAGAAGACCAAAGATTGAAAGATGAACTGAAAACCACAATTGTCAGAAGTATTCTCCAGAAGACCTAGCACACAGTAGGTGCTCAACCAATGCTAATTCCTGTCTCCTAGGTCTTGCCTCCACCTACTCTCTGAGTTCTGTCATTCAAGTCTGCCCTAATGTTTTTGTTGTTAGGTGCCACTGAGTTGGCTCCAACTCTTAGCGACCTTATGAACAGAACGAAACACTGCCCAGTCCTGCACCAACTTTACAGTCGTTCAGCTTGAGCCCACTGCTGCTGTCACTGTGCCAATTCATCTCTTTGGGAGTCTTGTTTTTTTTTTTTTCACTGACCTGCCACTTTGCCAAGCATGATGTCATTATCCAGGTACTGGTCCATCCTGATAATATGTCCTTAGTATAAGAGATGAAGTCTGGCCATTCTGGCTTCTGAGGAGCATTCTGGTTGTTCTTCTTCCAACACAGATTTATTTGTTCTTCTGGCAGTCCATGGTACTTTCAATATTCTTCTCCAACACCGTAACTCTAATGCCTCAATTCTTCTACAGTCTTCCTTACTCATTGTCCTTACTCATTCACATACATATGAAGCTACTGAAAATACCATGGCTTGGGTCAGGTGCCACGTGGACCTCAAACTGATACCTTTGCTCTTGAACACTTTAAAGAGAAATGTGCGGCAGTTAAGGACTATTGAGGGGAGGGAAAGGGTGCAAAATTACCTCACTACATTAAGAGCCCAGGGAATTGACACACATGCGCATACGCTATAGTTCTTGGCTAAGATTCCAGGCTCTAGGTGACCTAAACAACCCAGCACTGAACCACAGTTCTTCATCTTTCTAGCTATGTGAACTCGCTTGGGCCAACTGTCTCATTTTCATAAGCTTTCATTTCTTCATATATACAATAGGGAGAGGATAAGTACCCTTCAAAGGGTTAAGAACTAGTTGTCATTGTGATTCTGATTCATAATGATACCATGTGTGTCAGAGTAAAGCTGCTTCTTAGGCTTTTCAATGGCTGGTTTTTCTAAAGTAGAACACCAGGCATTTCTTTTGAGGCACTTCTGAGTGGACTCAAACCTCCAACCTTTGCCGTCTAGCATATTAACCATTGCAGCATCTAGAGACTCATGGCTTTGCTCAGGGTCTGGTAAATAGTAAGAGCTTAATAAATGTTAGATTAATTGACAATGTAACAAATGAAATTTTTTTTAGCATATGTCTGAGCTGACTGCCCCATCAAATGTTCTCAGGGGAATGTCAGTGAATCCATGAAACTGAGGGTAATAGAATTAGGTTACATCTGCTACTAGATGTCTGGACTGCACTCTAAAGACCGTGGTAGAACTTTGATGTGTGGTCTTGCACAGTGGGTACCACCTTTCCATCTGAGCAGATAATATGGTGCTTCTTGAGCTGATTACAATACTGCTTGAATCACTGGTGGGACCACCTTGACTTCAGGGTTTTCCACTTAGTTCCTTGACCTCTTCTTTAACTAACAATTCATTTTAGGCTCCTGACACACTACTGCCTACAAAAGGGCTTCTGGCTCTTTGATTTCTTAACTTTTTATTATGAATTGAGTGAACGTTTACCAAGCAGATCATCAGTTTTACATTCAATAATGCAAACATATACTTGGCTTCATTACAATGATTGCATTCCCCTCCATGTACCATCAGTTAACAGTATTAAGCTCTATTCACTTTAACTCTTGCATTCCTCCCTGGGTCTCCCACTACCTTCATCTTTCCTCTGTTCTGGCTCTTCTTGGCAGTCAATTTTGGAACTCAAGAGAAGAGGGGAGGGAGGCTCTAAGTCTGGGAAAAAATAAATGTGGCAAAGAAGGGCAAACCAAGGCAGAAAACTCTGAAGAGTGTCGTCTTAGTTACCCAGTGCTACTGTGACATAAATAGCACACGTGGGTGGATTTGAAGAACAGAAATTTATTTTCTCACATTTCTAGAGGCTCAAAGTCCAAATTAGAGTCTTGGTTCTGTCGGTTCTTTCCTTGTCATTAGCCTTAGGTACTCCTTGGTTCCTTTGCATTCTCTGGCTTACAAATGAAGATCCATCCTCACATAGCATCTATTCACCCCTCAGGTGTGTCTCTGTGTCTATTCTGGTCTTTTTATAACTCTGAAGTGATTACCCTGCACTGGTAATGACCTTACTGCCATACCAAAAGAAACCCCACTATTTCTAAAGAAGATCACATCCACAGATACAAGGGCCAGAAATCCAACACAGATTTTGGGAGGGAGATAATTCCACCCATAACAGATGTGGAAAGGGTGAGTGCAAATGTACTCACCCAATTCTAACATTGGGGCAGTAAGGGAGGCTTCACTTCTTACCCCTCATTTAAAGCAAATTAAATGAGGCTTCCAATACTGGTTAGTGAACAGGTGAACTGTGTCAGCTTAAGGCACAGTGAAGACCAAAAGTACCAAGAGATGAAGCCAGGTTAAATATCCATCTATTAGCCTTATTTGGTAACTGTCTTAGGATGGGTTCTCTCTATATATAAACCAGAGGGTATATATATATCTACAGCCCCTCTGAGTAGCAAGGGATTAAGAGCATACTGTCAGCAGCGGCATCATAATAAAGAAAGAAACCACTGAAAAAAGGGGCAGACGTGGTAGCCCCAGCCAGTTACAGTACTCAGCTGCTGTGACAGCATTGGTATGGTCAGTTGCCATTGAGTAGTGACCTATGAATAACAGAACAAATGCTGCCATTGTTGGAGAGGGATAAAGAATAGCTGCAAGTGGTTACAAATCCTAACCGCAAGAATAGCTGCAAATCACTGACCCTTGAAGGCATCTCCCTCTGGGATGGACTAACACTATGAAAGTAAACAGCAGCTCACCAGGACAATGCTGATGAGTTCTGACTGCTCTAGCCTATCGCTCTCTAACAGGGTCATCCAAAAAGTAGTCTAATCATTTTTTATAGAAAAAACAAACAAACAAACTTTAATCCTCCTAGAAAGATTCCCAGGAGAATGGAAACTATGATGACAGAATCCAAGTTTCCTAAATTCAATGAACTTGATGGACGCTCAGAATCCAGTACTTTGTCACAGTGTTCTTACGGTGGGGAAAACACTTAGTTCAAGAAGGAGATGAAGATTGGACTCTAACACAGCCTGAACTGGGTAATGACAAGCTCAGTTTGGTAGATGAGAGACAGACAGACAAGAAGACAGAGAGGACACTGGTAGAAAAAGTTTGAGGATGAGGGTGAAAGTGAGCAGTGTATTTGTTTCCAGGGGCTACCATAACAAGTTCCACAAACTGGGTGGCTTAAAACAGAAATGTATCCTTTTACAGTTCTGGAGCCCAGAAGTCCAAAATCAAGGTGTGATCAGGCTTGGTTCCTTTGGGGGGTCCTGATGGAGAATCCTCTCCATGCCTCTTACCTTGTTTCTGGTGGCTCCCAGCAACCTCTGGTGGTCCTTGGCTTACAGCTACAAAACTTCAATCTCTGCTTCCATATTCCTGGGGTTTCTCCTCTGTCTCTGTCTGTGTCTCAAATCTTCCTCACTTTTCTCTTCTATGGACACCAGTCATTGGATGTAGGGCTCACGCTTAATCCAGAATGATCTTATCTCAAGATTCTAATCTTAATTATATCTGCAAGACCCTTATTCCAAATAAGGTCACATTCTGAAGTTCCAGGTCAACAAATCTTTTTCTTTTTTTTTTTTTTTTTTTTGGGGGGGGGGGGGTTGGTGGTGTCACAATTCAACCCACTATGGTAGCTTTACCTAGGTTTAAACAATACATTTGTCCCCCAATTCCAATGTGGTAATGGTCAAAGAATTCTTACTATAATATTCCCACTTATCTCTTTCTCCAGTTTTCCCTCCTATAACCCACCCCCACACATGGCTATATTTTTAAAGAGCTTCACCAAACCATCCATGAGTACCCTTTGCCAAGTTGGTCACAAAGGTTTATACAATGTACTGATTGAAATCCATCCGTAGTGGCTGCTTGAAAGCCTGTGTTGGAAAGAAATTTGAACCCTTCTCTACCTGGATTTAGTCAAAAAGAATGCTGGACTTGATTCCCAGTGTCTGCCAAGGGTTCAGAGCAGGGGTGGGGAAGGCATTGTGACATTTCTTTCTGGACAGCAGGATAAAGTCAAAACACATCATCTTGGCATTCAAGTTCCTTAACAAGTGAACTCACACTACTACGAAAGTGTTATCTTCCACTTCCTCCACATACATGAAACACTCACCCCAGACAAGCACCCCCCTCTTATCCACCCATGCCAGCCCCCAACTCTCCACATGCATCCCTGCCTCTGGCTGGGCTCAGGCCAAACCCTGACTCTCCCCTGAACTAACGTCTTTCCATTCTCCAATGCTTAACTTTTCTCTCTCTTCTTAGTTCTAGTACCCCTCGTTGTTCCTAACTAATGCCTGTTCTTGGCCATTACTCAGCTCTGCATGCAAGTCAGGACAAAAATGACCAATGTGAGAGGGTTCCAGCATTTCCCTCCCCAAAGAACTTCACTGTTTTCAAACTCCAAGAAGACACCGCCTTACCTCACTGGTTTTTATAATGCAGAACTGACAGGGATAGGAGTGCGGAGAGAACAAGACAATGAGAATTTCCAGGAATTTGTGGATTTTTAGAGATCTTGTTTTTTTTTTTTTTTTTAATGTTATATTGTGAGTTATGTGATAGTTTACATAGGAGAACATTAGTTTTACATTCATCCTATGGTATATCGTTTCATTGCCATGGTTACAATCCCCTCCATGCATCATCAACCAACGAAAGGGTATACCCTGCAAGCCTATCCCCACTCCTCCACCCCCCGAGTCATCAGTACACAGCTACTCTCCCTCTCTGGGTCTAAAGTTCCCAGCCACTCCATCTCTCTACGTCATCATCTCTGCCTCCATCTCTGGCGTCACTGCTTCTCTGGGTAGGGTCCCACGTTTCCCTCTTCTCCCTTGATGGTTCCAGGAACCTCTGCTCCTAGACTGCAAAATCAATCACTCCCTTCCTTTTGCTACAAAACGTCTACCTTTACATTTCCAACCCTCACAATCAGTCCTGGTAACAATTATTCACTATTGTATCACAAGAGACCTATCTGTATGTCCTTTCATCAGCCTCACCCAGATAGATTGGCTACTACTCAGTGGCGATTCTACCTTACTCCATGCCCTCTGGATCTACGCTCCCTCTTGAGAGCTTGTAAGCCAGTCACTTCTTGCCTTTGTAGCCCCCCCATTTTGGGTAGCCAGTGTCCAAGTTGCCCATCCCTGTCTACTCTGTGTATGGAGGAGGGGTTGCTGTAAAGATTCGTTCCCTCTTTTGAGCTACTGAATCCATAGGTGCAGGTCAAGTTCATCAAATTGTATCAGATTACTCTTTTTTTCCTCTTCTTTCATCTTGTAGTTGAGCTCTGATCATCCAGTCTAGGGAGCTTGTTTTGAGAGAGGAGAAACTTTGTGAGATTTGAGAGACTGGATAGGAGAGAAAACTGGATTTAAAAGATATATTACTGTGGACTCCATACTCATTTCATACTCGAGACACGCTGGACCTCGGACTATTACAAAGAGGTGTGCTTACTTGACCCATCTTTGCAGCCACAGCTCTCTCTTCTTGGAATGATTGGAAGAGTCATCTTCTCCACCTAAGAGTATTTGTCAGAGTGGAGGCATTGGGAAGGCCTTTAAACCACTCTTAACCCCTTGTTTTATTGATAAGGAGTCTGAGACCCAGTTAGCACCACAAATTTCACTGAGACTGAATGTACCTGTGTGAAGAGTCTATCCTGAGCTGACATCAGAATATAACTAGCATGAATCAAAAATTATCTGCACTCTGGCTGTACAATTTATTTTAATCAACTTTTAGAAAAAGCAAATACATCATTTTTCAACATAAGCTCGTTGATTTTCAATACACTCTGTCCATCTGTCAACAAGCTGTCATGTTCCCTTATTAAAAAAATGTTTTAGGCTGAGCTGTGAGTCACAAATGCACCACTGCCTTCACTTCTTCATCAGAGGTGAATCTTAGTCCTTGAAGGGCTACTTACTTTCAGGGGACCAATTAGGTGAAAGTCCAATGGAGCAAGATCAGGACTACAGGCAGGATGCAATACGAAGTTTTTGCAGAGTGTCAACAGTGTGGGCAGATGTGTGTGGACTTGCATTGCCATGCAAGATCACAATGCCTTTGGATAGCAGTCCTCTGCATAAATCCGAAGCTTAGGCTTCAGTTCTTCAGTGAGTATCTCACTGTAACAGGCACTGTTGATTGCTGAACCTTTTTCCTGGTAATGTTCCAATAATGGCCCTTGAGAATCCCAGAAAACTGTAAGCATCAATTTTCCAGCTGATGGTTGACTTTTAAAATTTTTTTCTTGGTTGGTGATTTGAGGATGTTTCCATTCCACACTCTGTCATTTACTCTTAGGCTTGTAGTGATAAATTCATGTCTCATCACCAGTAATTTCTTTAAAGAAATGTTTACTTTTCTTGAAACATCAGTCCAAATTTTGTTTGCAGGTGTCCAAATGCTTCTGTTTATGCTCTTCCATGAGTTGATTCAGTACCCAGCTTGCACAAAGTTTTTGAAACCCAAGTCTGTCGTAGATTATTTCATAGGGAGAGCCATAACTGATTTGCAAATGATTTGCCACATAATCTACTGTCACTCATTTATTAAACAGAATTATTTCATGTGCACACTAAGTGTTGTCATCAGCCGTGGATGTGGAAAGGCATTTTAATATAACTGGAGTGCAGATAATTTTGACTCGTCCTGGCATAAATACCACTTCCCCCTGTCAGGAGACGTAGCCAATCATAGCCATCAAATCATTTCCGACTCGTGGTGACTGCCATGTGACAGAGTAGAACTGCCCCTTAGGGTTACCTTGGCTGTGATCTTTATAGAAGTGGATTGCCAGGCCTTTCTTCCACAGAGCTTCTGGGTGGCTTGAACTGCCAACTTTCAAATCCA
This sequence comes from Chrysochloris asiatica, assembly GCF_000296735.1. Classification (NCBI taxonomy): domain Eukaryota; kingdom Metazoa; phylum Chordata; class Mammalia; order Afrosoricida; family Chrysochloridae; genus Chrysochloris; species Chrysochloris asiatica. The sequence goes on along the minus strand of NW_006408570.1, from coordinate 3,706,330 downwards.
ACACAAACTATTTGCACCACCCAGGGACCTGTCAAGAGGAGAGGGTATCAAATCCATCCAGTTTGACAGGTACTGATTGAAGACACTATGAATAAAATGCTTTGTGTAAAAGTGTTTTAAGCATTCCAGAATCATCCACTATGGACACTGCCCTTTGGTAAATTATTTCATAATGGGAAGCACCCTTTTGCACACACAGTAATCATCTCTGAATTTTTTGTATTCTTTTAATTCTTTTTCATCTTTGAATTTTTAATCGTATTTGAATTCTTTGCCTTTGAGCTGGGTCTCATCTCTCCTTCTCCATCCAGTTATAATTCCTTCCATGGTGCCTCTTCTTCATCCTTCTCCTTTTATGACCCAACACACACCCACACACACCTTCCCTAAAGGCTTGCAAGTCCAGTGCACAGAAAGACAGATGCACCTGGAAATGTTTTTTTCTGGTGGTGGGCTATGGGGGAGTCTTACCAAGGCATGTTCTAGTCTCATGGACATGATTTTTCACAGGGAACCCTCTCATTACAAGTCAGATATGGGGTGTGTTACGGGAGCCTATGTCTCTCCCAACCTGTTGTTCTCAGCTTGCCCTGCAGCTCCCTGTGTCTCAGGGAGGGCTAGTCCTCGCAGACTCCCAAGGCAGCTGGCTACCTGCTGCGTTGAAGCAGTGGGAGGCACTAACCCAAAAGAAAGGGAGTTCCCACAGTGTTTCCTCCCTCACATGGCATCTCCTCCTTGGTTCCAGCTCCTGCCAGAGAGGACCACCATGCTTCCAGCTTCTACAGGGACCCTGGGCTAGGTTAGCGCCCTCCACCCTACTTTTCCCTCCAGCCTCAGGGTGGCTAACCTCTGGGTTACCTCATCACACCTTGTTCTGGTCTTTGTTTGTTGTTGTTGTTAAGTTCCATGGAGTTGGTTCCGACCCATAGTGACCCTATACAGGGTTTCCAAGGAGCGGCTGGTGGGTGAGCTTGAACCACTGAACTTGCAGTTCAAACCAACTTTGCAGTCCAACGCATTAACCCACAGTGCCACATTTTTTGTGTAAATTTCCTGTGTTTAATTCCTGTGTTGAACTACTTATAGTGGCTTCTGTTTTCCACATTGATACATAGCCCAACCTTCCCCTCATTAAACCTATGAGAAAATCAAAAACAAGGCAGACAGGGGTGTGATATGTGCACGGAAAGACACATTGATACTTAGTTGTCCTGGCTTCCTGATTTCTGTCCTTCGCACCTCTACAAAATACGGCAATGTGTACTTCTTTGGCACTTTTAATCCAAAGTGCCAAGAATCATTGGTCTCAACAATTTCAAAATATATGGAACAACCATAGTCCTTTCTTTCACGTTCTAAACATGACTTCTAGCTACCAAAAGTTATTTGAACCTTCTCTCTGGGAGTTGGGGCAGTTGTTGTTGTTGTTAAGTGTCATCAAGTTGGTTCAAACTCATGCTGATTCTATATAGGGTTTCCAAAAGTGGCTGGTGGGTTTGAACTGCTGCCTTTGTGGTTAGCAATCCAGTGCTTATCCTATGGCTGGACTGCTAATTGCAAGATCTGCAATTCAAACCCACCAGTAGCTCCAAGGGAGAAAGATGAGGCTTTCTGCTCCTGTAAAGATTTATAGCCTCAGAAACCCTAGACAGGATGGTTCTAAGTCGAAATCAACTTGATGGCAGTGAGGTAGATGGGACTACACCACATCATTTGGAGTAGTTCAAGCTGTGGGTATAGCCAGAGACCTGCTTCTATGCCTCAGTTTCCACACTTCAGGAAAACGGTGGCAGTGGTGGTGGAAGTGTGCTGTCAAGTGAGTTGTGACTCACAACAACCCTATATAAGGTTTCTGAGGCTGCAGATGTTTACAGAAGCAGAAAGCTTCATCTTTCTTCCTCGGAGCAGCTGGTGGATTCAAACTGCTGACCTTGAGATTAGCAGCCCAACTCGTAATCACTATGCTACCCAGGCTCCAGGGAAAATAAACAATATTAAAATGCCATTTCTAGAAGGATTAAACATTTTCTCTTAATACCTATGCAGCAAAATCCAACTCCTCAGACTCTTGGACCAGATGGTTTCTGAAATCAGTAAAGTAGGTTTAACTTAATAGTTATTTAAATATGCCACATATTTTAAATACACAGTGCTCCTGCTAATTAACATTCTATAATTTCTTGAGAATCCCACAGGCAATTTGTACCATTTGTAACTGGTGAAAGATAGCATCAAGAAAACGAACCCTGTTTCTCTCCCAAATGCAACACTGGATCAGTAGATGTGAACTATCATTGATTCCACCCTGTGTGAAGGGGGTGCTGGGAAAAATGAGTGTGACTCCCTTCGGTTGGCTGATGGGGACATGCAAGCATAGCACCACATCGGGCACTCAAATACTAAAGTCCTTCAAAAGGCACACCCCACCAGGGGCCTGTAGGCCAAGATCAGCTGCATTATTGGTATTGTTGTTAAGTGCCCTCAAGTCGGCTTTGACTCGTAGCAACACTGTGTAGGGCTTCTGAGGAGTGGCTGGTGGTTTGAACCTCCAACCTTGTAGTTAGCCATTCAGTTCTTATCCTACAGCGCCACACCAGGACTCCATTAGCTGCAAAGATGCATGTACTACTAATCACAAGGTTGGTGGTTCAAACTTACCAGCCACTCCTCCAAAACCCGATACAGGGTCTCTTTGAGTCAGAATCAACTTGACAGCATTTAACAGCAACAACAACAAGGAGAATGGATATAGATTACAAGTGCACAAACAGCACTTGTGAGAAAAAGCCAATTAGGTTTAATTAGCCAAGTCTGTGTGAGCCTGGGAGGCAAAGATGGAAGCCTAGGGGCACTGTGCCCCACATCTCCCCAGGCTTTCTAAAATCCTCACTGTACTTCTCTTTGCCTGGAAGTCTATTATGCAAAGGTGCAGTTGGCTAATATGTGTCTTCCTTTTCAAATTCAAGAATCCAGAGACACTTCATCAGATTTTTAAAAAATCGCTGCTGTGTCAATTCTGATTCACAGAGACCCCATGTATGTCAGAGCAGAGCTGTGCTCCATAGAAGGTTTAATGGCTGTGATCTTTCAGAAGGAGACCATCCAGCCTTTGTTCCAAGGGACATCTAGGTGGATTTGAACCATTGACCTTTTAGCTAGTTGTTGTCAGGTGCCATTGAGTCAGAACCAACTCATAGCGAC
>NW_006408570.1:3695581-3703008 GCF_000296735.1 Chrysochloris asiatica | reverse complement strand
CTCTTTGGGGGTCTTCCTCTTTTTCTCTGACCCTCCATCTTACCCAGCATGACATCCTTCTCCAGCGACTGTTCCCTCCTGACAATAGAGAGCTAGTAGGTGAGCTCTTATCCATTTGTGTTGCCCAAGGACTCCAGATACTTTTAACTGCTCCATTTGTCAGTGTGACCTGTTGAGATGGCTTTCTTCCTGGTGCTTTGCAGAGACCAGGAAGGCTGATGAGCCAGGGAACCCAAAGAGAGGGACATGTACCATGAAAATTCAGGCTGCCTTTTTTTTTTTTTTTTTTTTAATTTTAACAAGGGGGCTGTGGGCACCTAGAGAGTTGAGGGAAAAGGACAATTAGAGGTTGATGAAGAGGAGATGGTGGAAATCTCTGCCTGAGATCACCCTAACTAGACAGGCTCCCAACATTCCATCTTAATAATTGCTTCTTCTTTAGGGGAAAGGAGGAGACAGGAGCAGAAGGCTGATGCTGAGACAGAAGACAAAAATAACAGCAATGACTGAGTGTGACTAGGGGGAAGCTTGTGGTGTGGAAACTTCTTGAAATGTCTAAAAGGCTAAGGCAAAGCAAGAGCTACAACAGGCTTCCATCTGTCACTGGGCTGGAAATTCTGAGAGAGTAGAGCCTGGTCTGACTTTTCTCATCATCTTATGCCTGCCCCCTGGAATAGTGCCTGAAAGAGGAGCCCAGCAGACACAGGTTGGCTAAATGGGATGGTGCAGCCCCAAAATGCGCAAGATGACACTCAAGGTCCCTTGGTCATTCATGGCTGCACAGTCTCTAGCTAGGAGTTATAAATGGGCTCCTGCAGGAAAGAAAGACCTCCTCCCACCCCCCGAGATGTGACTGAGCTCTGCTGGCCTCTTGCTGCCTTCATTGGGCAAAATTCACAGAACTCCCAGCCTTCATTCTGTCACATCAGGCTGCTAGCTCTGGCCTCTTCCCTGCTGAGGCCACGGCAGCTGCATTAACCTTAGTTTTCCCTTAATGAAATCTTTCTGTTGCTCAACAGGCAACAGGATCTGTTCCAGAAGGCAATCAAAGGACCTTCTTAAAGGTATCTTCCAGAATTATTTTTGAGGCACCACAGGTAATATGAAACTGTGCTGATATTTTGTTGGATCCAAGTGATGTTTATGGCCATGTTTCTCACCTTCTCCTCACTTTTCATTGGGCTAAAAGAATTAAGGAGCACAGGTAGCAAGTAAGATCCTAGCCATGGTTCTGTAGGAAACTAAACAAAATTAGTGCTTTGACAGTAATGCCTGAGATGGAGGCAGAGATGATGATGTGGAGAGATGGAACAGTTGGGGACTTTATACACAGAGTGGGAGAGGGGCTGTGTGCTGACGACCGGGAGACAAGCTTATAGTGTATACCCTTTGGTTGGTTGATGATGCATGGAGTGGATTGTAACCATAGCAATGAAATGATATACGATAGGATGAATGTAAAGCTAATGTTCTCCCAAGTAAACTATCACATAGTTCACAATAAAACATTTAAAAAAATTAGTGCTTTGCAATCAAATCATAAAGTAGAACAAGAATATATAGTACGTGACCTATGGATTTTAACTTTACAATTTACAGAAACATTTTGTCAACCAATGAGAAATAGCACTGACCTTAACCAGTGACATTCCTAAGTGAAACCCATCCTCAAAAATCCACGGTCACAAGGAAGCCCCTTGATCAGTGCTCAATTCACAGTAAGTCCTCAATTCATTCCAAACTGCAATATGTATCTGGACTGATGGAGGTAAGATATGTATTCAAAGGAGGTCTCACCCAGACCCCAGGAAGACCTTGAACCATGCACCATACAGAGAAGCCAGGGCACTAAGTTGGCATTCTGAGTGCTGCGTCCTGAGGAAAAATCCTGGAAATGATCAAAAACCTAGGGTCAGGTCCTGGGTTTCCAATAATTTAATTTGTATTTGACAGCAAGCCATTTACCCTCTCTGGGTCTCGATTTCCCCATCTATGAAACAAAGAGCTCACCGAGACAGTCTCTGACATTCCTTCCCATTCAGAGATGCTCTATTGCTGGGCGTCTGTGATTCAGGCATATATCCAGTGGCATCTTTGTACTTTGTCCATGTCAGGAAAGACCTGAGGTTGGGTGAGGAAATGCTGCCGAAGCTTGGTCCTCAGATGACCCTGGGGCATGAGTGATGGGGTGGAGTGGAGGGTCTGTAGGCTGCTCAGTTCAGGGGCGGGGAGTTGCCTCTAGACAAAAGACTTAGTAGACTGAAACCTCCTCTGAGCTGAGTCCACTGTTTGCTTGGAGAAGTCAGTGTCTTTCATTTGGGGCGATGAAGGAAACAAAGAAACTGCACAGAGGGTCTTAGAATGCCTCGTATCCTCCCCCTGATTATTAGGAGGAGGGGACAGGCAAGGGCTAAACCTGAACTACATACAACGCTGTGAACCTCATGGGAGGAAACGGAGTAATGAAATCATCTGATGGAAAAGGTACCAGGTTCTGGCCTCCATCTGTCTGAATGCTAATTAATTCCAATTTCTTCCCAGTCACTCCTGGCATGTAAGTCCCAATCACAATTTTCCATTTAGTTTATCTAGCATTCAAGAATTTCACACACTGACATAGACACAAAAACAAGACACATTTGAGCACATTAGCTCCTTTATAAGGTGGGTCTGAGATCTCCACTGCATCTGCCATAGGCTATAGTTTTGCAGACTCTTTATTGCAGCAGAGGTTGCTACTTGCAGGAAGATGTGAAATCCCTGTCAGCACGTCTTTCTCCCTTTGATCATAAGCTGCTTTTTAAGGAAGCTTTAATAATGCATAGGAAGGAAGGGTGGCGCATGAATAAAACACCAAGCCATTACACCACAACGCACTGCCTTGAAGTTGAGTCTGGTGGGCCAAGCAAATAGAGGCCAGCCTGTAGCCTGAATCTTCTGGTTTGCACCAAGAATGGTGGTTTGGATCACAAAGACTTTTCTGAGGATGCCATCTGATACATATCAACTTCTCAAATGCCAGTTTTAATTGCCTCCCAGCAGCTTGGTGAAACAAATCATTAGCAAAAGGAGGAAGAAATGTTTTTGATTTACCTTCAAGAGGGATAGGGATGGGAACATATTTGACTGACAGCTTAAAACATTGTAAGAAAAAGGTGCTGTAGATCAATTACAATACAATACAAAGGATCAGAGGCAAGATGGTGAAAAGAAATGGAAGATTCTATATCTGGATTCCCAATTAGCAGATTATATAACTGATATCACTGGGAAGTTTTCAATATTGTTTAGAATACAGTAAGATTTGGTGAATTTTCAGACTTGGGTTGCTTCACCATCAAGAAAGAACTGCCTTCCTCTCGCCAAGTCTCAGTGCTCTCCAGACACACAAAAGCCCACCCCCAGGAACAGATGAGCAGACTTCGTCTCTGTTGCCAAGGAAACCAGTCTGTTGCTAGCACTAGAATTAGAAAGCTTGGGCCTGGTCTCAGCAGTGCCTTCTGCCCACTGTTTCTGATGTGCCTGCCATCTCTTGCTTCCAGGGACACTGAAGATCCTTTCCCCAAATCTCTAGTATTGGCCAGCGGAGTAGGGGCTCCAGTGACAGCCCAAATCAACCAGCAGACACATGACTAACCACACCACCAAACCCATGGGAAAATGGACAAGGACAAGGGAAAGGACAATCGGAAAGAGACTGGGACAAGTGCCAAGGGAAATACACATAACCACTAATGCCAGCCCCCATGATTTCTCCATACCCATCAACCATCAACCAGCCAGACCTGATCCTCTGACCTGAGTCTGGGAGTGGGGAAGGTCCTAGAGGTAAACTCCAAGGCTTAGAGAATGAGGCTCTGGGAGGAGGGGGAGGAAGACACCAAATATCCTTACCACCAAGGCAGAGGAAGTCAGAGATGGGAAGGAAACAGGTTAAGAAAGAGGAGTGAGCAGAGAGTGTGAAAATGGCAGAGGAGAAACATCTGGGAGAAGGAGAATCAAACTCAACTTCAGCCCAAGGCCAGTTCCTGTGAGGCAGAGGTTAAGACCGCCCCCCACCCCCCATCCTTTACCAATTTTGACACCATCCGTTCGTCCCATGACATTCTCTACTTTGCTGCTAGGTTCAGTAATCTCTTGCAACTGCCACATAGAACTCACAATTATGAGTTTTATTAGGGAAGTTAGCAGGTTACAACTCAGGATCCGAAATGCTCAGGATACAGTTCTTTCAGTCAGGAGCGCCTCTTCTCAGCCACACCTGCTGAAAGACCTCTCTCTGGTCCTTCGTCTCTTAGCCACATGGCCCTTTGGCTTCTGCTCTGCTCAGTCCATCTTACAAAGCTGTTTTCACATAACTGAGAAATGCACAAAAGGACTCCATTCTACCAACAGCCTCAGCCCTAAGACACTCACCTCTAACTCCGTGGGTCAGCAAACCTAGCTCCCTAAATTAAGTGCCTGGTGGTAGCCCCCTCCTACCCCAAAGCACTTGGCTTTCACAATCCATAGACCAGGAAGTCTAAAACTCACTCTCAGGCTCTTGGTGCCACCGCCATTTGTCTACTGTCTCTGGTGTCAAAGCTCTCCGTCTTATGTATCGAGTAGGTTCTGCACACAGGAATTTCAGGGGTCCAAACTATGTGCTCTCCTCTGTTATTGGTAGTCAGAATCCCTCTTCCCATTTCTGTGACGGCTTAGCAGGATGGCAAAACTGGCCAATCCCCACATTAGGGTCCCATGCACCTTATTTGCATGCATGGGTTCCATGTACCTTATTTACAATGTCAGCAAGCTTTTCAGTCCCTTTGGTGGGCCACAAACACTTCATATTTGCAGTGGCGTTGTGGGTTAATGTACCAGGCTGCAAAGCTGTTTGAACTGCAAGGCCAGTGGTTCAAGCTCACCACCTACCCCTCGGAAAACCTATACAGGGTCACTATGGGTTGGAACCTACTCAATAGCACTTCACAACAACAACTGGTAGCATAGTGGTATTGAATCGGACTGCTATCCTCAAGGTCAGCAGTTTGAAACTACCAGCCATTCCATGGGAGAAAGATGAGACTTTCTGCTCCTGTAAAGATTTAGAGCCTCAGAAACCCTAGGGATGCTATGAGTTGGAACTGACTCCACAGCAAACCACCACCCAGCTATTAGACAGGAATTAAAAAGACTAAAGCTAATAAATTAAAGGCGGTTCTGAGATGACACCTGTTAATGAAAATTAACCAAAAACAAGCCAGCATTCTGTCTGCACCTTCTTTGTGTGGTGCTATAGAATCAGCACTGGACTGCTAATCATAAAAGTCTGTGGGTCAAACCCACCAGCCAATCCTTGGGAACCCTATACAGGGTCGCTATGAGTCAGAATAGACTCAACGGCACTTAATAACAACAAAAGCAACCTTACTTACTTATCTGGATGGTACAAATGGTTAACATGTTTGTCTGCCAACAGAAAGATTCGAGGTTCAAGTCTACCCAAAGGTACCTCAGAAGAAAAGCCTTGTGACCTGCTTCTGAAAATCAGCTACTGAAAACCCTATGGAACACAGTTCTATTCTGACACACATAGGGCCACCACTAATAGAGATCGACTTGAGGGCAACTGATTTATTTACCTTACCTGTTTAGATGCACACTTTCTCTGCACTTTTAAACCAAGAGCCCTCAGAGAACCATTGCTGACCCATCTTTCTATCCTCTATAGCCCTAGAAGAACAGCTTGCACACACTAGGGGCTGGTGAGGATTTGTTGAATATTCATGAATGGATAAATTCTTATTCTCAACACGATGAACCACCTACGGAAGGTGTTGAAAATGTTGAAATGATTATTTTAAGATATCCATCTTTAGAGTTCCAAAATTATTCGTTTTTCATATCTACTGGGGCTTTGTCCTACTGCCCCAACTACTATCATTGTGGTTGCTTTATTATTATTAAGAATAATGATGATAGTGATGATTTTTGTGAGCACAGGGAAGCTATAGTGAGACATCTGAGCAGAGAAATGAGAGGAATAAGATTGCCTTCTTGGTTAAACCCAACGTGACCAACACTTTGCTTTGGGGCAGAGATTTACATGAAGATGAACTAAAAGAGAACATGATTCCTCAGCCAGTAGGACTAGACTTTGCCTTGCCAGTGTTTGACACATCAAAATACCCTAGGTCAGCCCTGGAGGGATGGTACAGTCCCAGGGATGTGGCTCGTGCAACCCAAAGTTTAAAATGAATCTTTCATATAAATTTCCCAAACACCACGAGGAACAGAGTCCACTTCTCCTCTGTACACTCACCAAAGCTACCCACCACAGGCTTTTTTCCTCAAAGTCCCAACCTCCCCCCTCAAAAATGTTCTTCCTTCCTATGCTCCACCCTGGCCTGCCTTATTCCTACTTCACACTCCCCTTCTCTCTCTCTTTCCCAGAGTTCACTCAATAAACCCTTCATTCACCCCACCCTGCCCACTTCATCTCCCCTGGCCTATCTCTAGTTTCCCACTTTCCATCATAAAAAGCCAAAAGAACTGTGCTGATGATGCAGCTGTGACTTCTCCCTTTCAGAGGGCAGACAGGGCAGGGGAAGAAGCCACATCAACCAAAGAGAATCTTCTTTAACCGCCACTGAGGGAAGGATGGGCTGAAAGTCTAAGCACAGTCAGAGAGATGGGTGATGCTTCTTGTTCCACCACACAGGAACTATATAATGAGCAGGACAACTAGACAAACATGAAGCTCATAAAGGAGAGGCTCACGGGGTGGGGAGAGGTGGCAGTAGCTGGCAGTACCCGAGAGGGCGAGCCAGGGATGCAGATGCTGGTAGCGCTAATCATCAAGTAGCATTAAACAGGATTACTATAAAGTAGAAATACAGCACTGGTTAACTCAGGTTTCCATGCATGGCGCCTCACATTGTGGTGAAATTTAAACGGATTTTGCTCTCATTGACTAAACAGCACTCTCAAGCAGAAAACTTGCGATAGTTCCTTACATATGCTGACCTAGAATTTCTAAGTGTTTTTGCAAAATACTGCACCAGTTTTCACCAGTTATAACCATGACAGTCCACTCCCTGAAGGTGGCTGCCATGGTAGGCGGAAATTTCTAAACCCAAGAAAATATGACACATTGCCATGTGCATGTTATTAAGATTGTTATATACTAGTTAAATTTGTTTCGAGGAATGCTGGAGGTGAAATGGTTAAGCACTTAGCTGTTTACCAAAAGGTCAGTGGTTCACATCCACCAACTGCTCTACTGGAGAAAGAATTGGCAATCTGCTCCCATAAAAATTATAGCCTAAGAAACTCTATGTGGCAGTTCTATTCTGATCTGTTGTTGTTGTTGTTAAGTGCCCTCAAGTCAGCTGGACTCACCATGACCCTGTTTCCAAGGAGCGACTGGTGAGTTTGAATCACTG
>NW_006408570.1:3691472-3694851 GCF_000296735.1 Chrysochloris asiatica | reverse complement strand
GCCCTGGGGGCTCAATACCATAGTGTCAGAAAACATCAAGGTCAAGTCATATAGCATAATCTACAAAGAAAATGTACTTTGATAAGTAGCCAATGAGGACTTAAAATGAGTGGCCATCTAAGGAGCAACTATTAGTCTCTTTCTGTTTGAAGGAAAGAAGAGTAATGAAAACCAAAGAAACATGGAAACAATTAGTCCAGTGGACTAGCGAACCATGCAATTACCAGTCTACACAGCCCTGAGACCAGGACTAGATGGTGTCCAGTTTCTTCTACCAACTGCTCTGAAAGGGATCCCATTAGAAGGCTGTGAATAGAATGGGAGAAAATGTGGAATGAAACTCAAAATCATAAAGAAGACCATTGGGCTGGTGGAACTCCCAAGCCCATCAGGTCTGAAAATGAACTCACCCTCATGGCTGAATTTTCAGCCAAACAGAGAGAGAGTCTTGGTGTGGCGCTGTAGGATCAGCACTGGACTGATAACCACAAGGTTGGCAATTTAAACCCACCAGTCGCTCCTTGGAAACCCTATACAGGGTCAGGAACAGACTCAACAGCACTTAGCAACAACAACAACAATAAGGGGAACAATAATCCTAGGAAGGTACACACACCTTAGAATAATCAACCTTCGGAAATCCAAAGGGCAGTGTTTACCCAAGGACAAAGTTGTGTGTTAATGCACTGGACTGCAAGGTTGGGTTGAACTTCAAGGTAAATGGTTCAAGCTCACCAGCTACCCCTTGGAAACCCTATACAGGGTCACTATGAGTTGGAACCGACTCAACAGCACTTAACAATAACAACATATACATATATATATACAAAGAAGAAAAAGTTAGGTATGCTATAAACACATAAATTATATGTAGATACTAGTCTATTTTATTATTTGCCACCATATAATATAGGCACCCTGGAGGTATAGTGGGTTACAGATTGGGCTGCTAACCACAAGTTAAGCAGTCAAAATACACCAGCTGATTCCTGAGAGAGAGAGAAAAAAATGAGGCTTTCTGTTCTCATAAAGACTTACAGCCTTGGAAACCCTATACAGGGTCGCTATGAATCAGAAGCGACTCAGCAGCACACAACAGCATAAAGCATACACAAATATATTTTTCATAGAATTTTAAATTTATCAAAACATATGCACTGACATATAGGCCATCGATGGTGCCATTTTCAGTTGAGAGACATGTAAACAACTTGAAAGACGCAGTGTTAACTGATAATTGCATAAATTTACTGTAGTGCATACTGCACTACTGTAATAACTTCATATCCATCTCCCGTTGCTACTGCTGTGAGCTCAAGTATTTTGAGAAGCCACTTAAAACACCACATGACGCTAATCATCTCCAAGTGAGCAGTAAACTGCATATTGCAGTACAACATGTTGTTCATGACTTCACAGGATTTATGACAGAGCCAGTCAAGGAAATCATTAAAGAGATTGTGGATGTGGCAAAATAGGTGGGGTTGGGGTGGTGGTGGTGAAAGGTTTCAAAGTATGGGTCTTGTAGAAATTCAAGAGCTAAGAGACACCATACCAGAGTAACTAAGAGAAGACAACCTGATGGAGGTGGGTGCTTCTGAACCAGTGTTGGGTGATGGGGATGAAAATTTAGAAGAAGCAGAGCTAGAAAACAAACTGACATTAGACAGCATGGAAGAAGAGTTCTGATTATTCAAGACTGTGTGGCGCTGGACGATAAGCAGCTGAGCATAAAGTTGATTTGAAGATGCAAGGACAGCTTTTCAAACTCACCAACACTCCTTGGAAACCCTACACAGGGATTCTATGAGGTAAACCAACTCAATGGTACTTGACAACAACATAGCATGGACCCTTCTATGATATAGGCATTGAAATGAAAGTAATTTTTAGGAAAAGGATTGGTACTATATGGAAACATTTTTAGAGAAAAAAAAAAGTCAGATAGAATTACAATTATTTCCGTAAAGTTACATCAAGCCTGCCTGCCTCAACTTCATCTTGTCTACCTCTGCCACCCCTGAGACAGCAAAACCAATCCATCCTCCCTTTTTCCTTCTCAGCCTACTCAGTGTAAAGACAATTCATTGTATCAACAGATGACAAACATGGTGTCAATAAATTCACTATAGTATTGTAAATGTGTTTTCTCTTCCTTATGATTTTCTTGATTACATTTTCTTTAGCTTACTTTATTGTAACGATATAGTGTACCATACATATAATATACAAAATATGTATGAATCAACTATTTCTGTTATCAGTAAAGCTTCTGGTCAACTGTAGGCTATTAGTAGTTAAGTTTGGGGAGTAGTCAAAAGTTATACACAGAGTTTTGACTCTGCAGGGGATCAGTGCCTCCAAACCTTGTGCTGTTTAAGCATCAACTGTATTTCTATACACTGTCAATGAGCAATTCCAAATGGAAACTGGGGGGAAAATACTGTGTGCAGTAGCACAAAAAAGAATAAACTCACCAGGGAGGTGAAAGACTTGTATAGTGAAAACTATAAAACATTGCTGGAAGAAGATTTTAAATATGTAAATGAATGGAAAGACATCTATGCTCATGGATAGGAAGACTGAATATTGCTAAGATGACCATACTATCCAAAACCATACACAGATTCAATGCAAAATCTCAGTGGCCTTCCTTGCAGAATTGGAAAATCCCATCCTAAAATTCATATGAAAGTTCAAAGGACCCTAAATGGCCAAAATAACTGTGACAATGAAGAATACAGTTAGAGGGCTAATACTTCCAAATTTTCAAATTTATTACAGAACTACAATACTTCTATCATGGAGCGCGGTGGCTAAATGATGTGCGAGAACTGCGCAGACCTGGTGGAGGTGTTAAATGAAACCCAGACCACGGAGCGGTGGGGTGAGAGGTGTCTGGAGACCAGGTCGATGGGGAGATGCTGCCTAGGGGGAAAGAGACTGCAGGGGCCGGCCAGGCTGTCCTACTTACCCTGGACACGAGAGTGCCGTCCTAGCCTAACCGTTGGATCATGGCTTTGAGGTGGGGTCGACCAACTTAGAGACCCACAAGCGCAGCCCAAAGCCTCTCACTACAACCCAGTCACCCCTGCTGCGCTTCTGCCTCTTGATTGACATCCGAGGACAGATATCCCACCTTTGAGCCAGATTTAAGGGCCCTAGCACAAGGAGATTCCTATTTAACAGCAACCACGCAACCGCCACTCGTCTGTCTGTTGTGCTGCGGTGGTTTGAATTGCTGTGATTCTGAGGGCTATGCCACCAGTATTTTAAATAACCAGCAGGTTCACCCATGGTGGACAGGTTTCAGATGAGCTTCCAAACAAAGACAGACTAGGAAGAAAGAGTGACAAACTACTTCCGAATCGCTAGTCAC
>NW_006408570.1:3674282-3688732 GCF_000296735.1 Chrysochloris asiatica | reverse complement strand
CCCCCAACGAGATGGATCAGCCAGGTGGCATCATTGATGGCGTCAAGTGTGGCGGCGGTAGTGAAGTTGGCCCAGGATCGGACATTGTTTCATTCTGCTGTGCATGAGGTCGCTATGAGTCGGTTCTGACTCAATGGCACCTGACAACAACAACAACAATACTTAAAACAGTGTGGTACTGGTATAAGGATATATATATATACAGACCAATGGAACAGAATTGAAAGTCAGAAATAAATCCTCACATATACAGTCATAGTCAATTAAATTTTTACAAGGTTGCCAAGATCATTCAATGGGTGAAAGAACAATCTCTTCCATAAATACTGCTGGGAAAGCTGGTTACCACTATGACTGTGTACCAAAAAAAAAAAAGAACGAAATCAGAATGGATCAAGAGACCCTCTATTACCACTCCTATTCCACATTGTACTAGAAGTCCTAGCCAGGGTAATAAGACAAAAACAGGAAATAAAAGGCATCTGAATAGACTTTTCTCCAAAGAAGATCTACAAATGGCAAACTGTTGTTGTTCAGTGCCATTGAGTCGATTCCAACCTACAGCAACTCTGTATAGGGTTTCCGAAGAGCAGCTGGTGAGCTTGAACCATTGATCTTGCAGTTCAAATGGCTTTGCAGTTAACCCACATTAACCCACAGGACCACACCAGGACTTTATAAGTATCCTATGACCCAGCAATTCCACTCCTAAGTCTATATCCCTATGTATAATTCAAAAGAATTAACAATAGAGACTCAAATACACATTGATAGCAGCTTTATTCACCATGTCCAAAAGGTGGCACCAACTCTGAGTGTCCATCAGCAGACAGTACATGAACGAAATGTGGTATATCCATACAATGGAATATTATTCAGCCATAAAAATGAATGAAATTCTGATACATGATACATGGATAGATGAACCTTGGAAACATTATGCTAAGTAGAAAAAAAGCCCAAAACAGAAGGACAAATACTGTATGATTCCCTTTGTGTGAAATATCTAGACTCAGCAAATTCACAGACAGAAAGAAGATTAGAGGTTGCCAGGGGCAGGAGGAAAGGAGAAACAGAGATTAGTGCTCAGTGAGTACAGAGTTGCTATTTGGGCTGATGAAAGGATTTTAGAAATAGTGGTAATAGTTGTGCAACATGGTGACTGTAATTCTACTGAATTGTACACTTAAAAATGGTTGAATGGACAAATGCTACATTATATACATTTTACAACAATATCTTTTAAAGTTCAAAATATATATGAGAAGTGAGCTTCTCCTTTCCCTGACAACTTTCCCCAGTCTGTGTGGAAGAAAATGATAAAAGAAAGGGATAAATCACCCGATAGAACAAATAGCAAGAAATCAGAAGTGGTGCACCAACAGCAAATGGTGATATAATGAAAGTCCAAGGTGGAGGGAGGAGCAAGAATATGGCAAAGAATGAAACCTAGAGAAGGAAACACCACCATCAACAAAAGACAGTTGCCACTGAGCCAGTTCTAACTCATGGTGGCCCATGTGTGCCAGAGAAGACTGTGCTCCACAGAACTTTCAGTGTTGACTTTTTTTTTTAAAAGTAGATCATCAAGCCTTTCTTCCAAGGTGCCTCTGGGTGGACTCAAACCTCCAACTTTTCAGTTAGCCTCCCAGGGCTTCACCATTTGCTTCACCAAGAAACTCCACAGAAGGAAACAGCAGGTGTGAAATTTCACATGACAGAAAATTACCAATACATTTCAAGAATCATTATGTCTGACACTGACTTTAAAAGCTGCTTCCTGCCCTGTACTTCAGTTATCTTCTGAATCCTTTCATTAAAAGTCTAACATGCAGAATAGCTGCTTTGGGAGAACAGAAGAGAAAGAAGAGTGCTTCGTGAAGGCAAGCACAGTATAGAAAGACAACAGCTCCTCTGGGAAGCAAGCTCTCAAGTCGGACTGACACTACTGTCCACCAGTGTCCGGTCTTCTCCACTTTTGGGCATAAGAGAGATGGCAATTCCCCAACCCCTTCTAGTTCAACACTGCCATAGGTGTCTTTCTGTGGTCAATGAAATAAATACAAGCAGTCCTGCTGGGAAGAAGCATGTTAGAGCCCTTCTTCTGTGGCAGGCACCATTAGTATTCCAGGTGGTGGTGCCTCCATCAGCCTAGGTTTCCAAGAAAGGAAGAGCTGGACCAGGCTCCCCATGAACATACTCCAGATATGTAGAAGGGTTTTAGCCACTAAGATTATGGAATGACTCAACACTGCAGTGTAGCTCAGCCTGTACTAGCCTGAGTGAGGACATGGCCTCAGAAGCTGACGTGCAAACCCCTCCACCCAGGAAGTCTGAGGAATCCACAAAAAGAACTTGCCTTGCCACAATTTATAGAATTAGGGATTGAGCCATTTCTGTTGCATATTAAAAGAAAAAGTAAGTTGCATATTAAAAGCAGGCTGGAGATACTTGGGTTATACATTCATTTACAAAAAAAATTGATCTCATGTTAGGTCACAAAGGAAATTCCAATACACCCTAAAAACTGAGAACGACTATTCTCTGATTAAAACACATCAAAATAGATCAGTTTTAATTGCAACAGCCACCAAGAAATTTTAAAACTCTCCCCTAAATAACCTTTGCTTAGAAAGGAATTCTAAACTTCCACCACACACTTTTTATAAACTAACAAAAGAGGACACTATATATTAACTAACAATTATGAGAAACAGTCAGTCATATTTAGAAACAAATTTAAAGGCTTTAGGACTTTGTTATCAAATAAGAATAACAATAAAACATCAAAACATTCAACTTCAAAAGTTAGAAAAACAAAATACATCTAAGAAAAGGAAGAAATTAAGATATCATAAATAAATATAAAATAAAAAGGAAAGTTGATAAATAAATTCAAGAGCTGGTTATAATTAAACAGACACCTTCTTAGCAATTCAGTAAAGAATATGTAAAACTGGGGATAAGAAAGGGAATACACATATAAAACAAAAACCCATGAGGACTGGAGGAGGTGAGAGAAAAGAGTAGAATACCATCATCAATCAAAGTCAGCTCAGCTCTTGAGAGAGAGATGTGGGGGTTGGAGGCAGTGGGGGGAGGCAGTGGTGGTATGCCACTGATTCTGTTCAGACTCACAGATGAGCAGAAAGCTTCATCTTTATCCTGTGGAGCAGCTGGTAGATTTGAACTGCTGGCCTTGTTAGCAGCGCAGCTCATAATCCATTAACCACCCAGTCTTCTTAGGAGGCAGTAGGGAGGGTGGTGTTAGTCCTTTGGCCTTGCTTTGTAACATGGTTGTTTATTTGTGTTAGCATTTAATCTGGCAACTTCTAGTGAAAGTCAAGATTTTCAACAAGCTCCATGTACAATAAGAACAATTCAAAACAAAGAAAACCAGCCAGTTCTGGCTTTGCATTTGTGGGAGAAGGAAGGCAACACAGTGCGCTGGATAAACATGGTCGCCTCACAATGGGACTGGCTTACCATTGGTTATTAGAAAGGTAGGAGGGTGCCACAGTCTACCTGGGGAACAACCTGTCTCAGGATGTAAGTACAATTGTTGCTGTTGTTGTTAAGTGCCTTTGAGTCAGTTCCGACTCATAAAGTCCCTGTATAGGGTTTCCAAGGAGCAGCTGGTGAGTTCGTACCACCAACTTTGTGGTTCAGACCAAACTTGTGGTCCAGTACTTATCCTATAGCACCATGTTGTTGCTGTTGTTATGTGCTGTGGAGTCGGTTCCGACTCATAGCGACCCTGTACAGGGTTTCCGAGGCTGTAAATCTTTATGGGAGCAGAAAGCCTCATCTTTCTCCCCCAGAACAGCTGGTAGTTTCGAAGTGCTGACCTTGCAGTTCGCAGCCCGATTCGTAACCACTACGCTACCACAGCACCATAGGTATGCATGAAATCTTTATGGGTGATGAGGATCCAGGCCCTACCTCGCCCTCCAGAGTCAGACTAGCACCCTTCTCTAAACTAAGTACTTCTTGAAAACCTAATTCAAAATAAAACAAAAACCACTATCGGAAATCTAGTGAATTCCTACTCAGGGCAACCCCATGTGTTACAGAGTAGTACAGTGCTGGGCGTTTCTTAGCTGTAGTCTTTATGGAAGCAGATCAGCAACTCTTTCCTCCAGACACTAGATGAGTTTGAACTGCTAAACCTCACTGTCACCAAGTCGATACCAACTCATAGTGACCCTACGTAGGGTTTCAGAGGCTATAAATCTTTACAGGAACAGAAAAATCTCATCTTCCCCCACTGCAGAGTAGCTGGTGAGTTTGAACTACTGACCTTGTGGTTAGCAGCCTGGTGCTTATCCTCAGGTTCGTTGTTGTTATTGTTAAGTTGTTAAGCCATTGAATTGTTTCCAACTTGTAGCGACCTGATACAGGGTTTCCAAGAAGCAGCTGGTGAATTTGAACCGCTGACCTTGTGGTTCAAACTGACCTTGTGGTCCAGTGCTTTATCCCACAGCACCTGAGAATATGTACACTGGGCCCAGTGAACACCATCAACAGCTTAGAGTTAGCTCTTGTCATGGTAAAACTTAGTTTAGGGTGTTTTTGTTTATTTCTTTCAGGTAAGACAAAATAACAACCCTTAAGAAAGAGAAATTAACTTCTAGTTAAAGAGGGAATTTTTAAAGAAACATGGCAGTGCCTGTGACCAGACTGATTAATTTAAGCTCCAGATGACACATTGGGTCAGTCTCAGCTAGCACCTGTGGTTTCTTCAACTATTGTTGGCTACAGAACAATGGATGAAATGATGAAAGTAAGTCCACAAAACCACAAAGATAAGAAATTACAGTCACTATTATCTGTCTTTGGAGCCCACCTCTTTAGCCACAAAAGTCCACTCAAGTCTTGGATTTGCTTTATACAGAGAAATTCTAGCCAAGTAGTACCAGAGTTCCTACCATTCAGCATCACCTGAATAGTACCTGTTGTTGTTAAGCTCCATGGAGTCCGTTCCAACTCATAGTGACTCTGTACAGGGTTTCTAAGAAGTGGCTGGTGAGTTTGAACTGCCAACATTGCAGTTAACATTCCAGGGCTTATCCTATAGCATCACCCAAGAAGCTAAAACTGAGGTCCATGGCTACATTCAAATTGAACACACATCTTATTATTCTTTTTTAAGTTATACAATACTCTTAAAGCCTGACAATGAATATATAACATTGCCCGTGAGGGATAAACATACGTACTCTTGGAAAAGCTTATTGCGTACCCTGGAGTAGAATCTGACTCGTGATAGAACTGCCCACTAGGGTTTCCTAGGCTATAATCTTTTTGAGATTAGATTACCAGGTCTTTTCTCCCATTACATATGTGTCAACTGAGGAGCCTGGTTCCCAACTGCTAGTATTGTTGTCTGATAGCACAGCTTAGGGTGGAATCCAAGGCTGTATACTGGATGAATTGTTAGGCAGATCAAAAGGATCACGGCAATGCTACATCTTATAACGATGAAGTCCCAAAGTCCATCAGGGAGGTCAAATTTTGCTCTAGTCAAAAGGATTCCTGGGCATGTATTCCTCAGTGGCCCTGAAGTGCAGAGTGTGGTTTTGTATGTATCATCCCCAGAGTGTCATGTGCATGAGTAATTGTGTAATATGTGCTCACCAAGAGCCCTGTGCAAAACATAATCAGGTTGTATTTTCACTCCGTTTTTCCTGGAGTTGAATTCCTATGAGGTCAGTGTGAATGTAAGGCACCTCTTCCCTCTGGGAAATGTTTGATTTCATGAAGAAGGCACTGCCATGCTGCTTGTTTGGTACATTACACAATCATGCAGGTAATTTACAAGGAAAAGGCCTGGTCTAAAACTTAAAATTTGTACCAGAAGAGAAGACAATTCTAGGCATCTGGTTCCATGTCTTAGACACTATCTGAGTTATGCTATAACAGAAATACCATAAATTGATGTCTTTAACAAACAGAAATTTATTTTCTTTCTCTCTGTATGTATCCTAGTGCAAGGAGGTACCCCACCCAAGGGCCCTGGGTCCAAAGGATTCACCCCACTCCTAGCTTTTCTTTCCTGGGGGGAGTAGGTCCCTCTGATTTCTGTTCACTTGTGGAATCTCTTTCATATCTCAAAATAGATTGACTCAAAATACAACCTAGTCCTATAGATGGCTTCCTGTTTTATTAGCATAACTTCCTCTAATCCTGCCTCATTCACATCATTGTTGTTGTTAAGTGCCATTGAGACCCTGTATAGGGTTTCCAAGGAGCAAGTGGTGATTTTGAACCACCGCCCTTACAATTCAAACCAACCTTGCGGTTGAGTGTTTATCCTGCAGCGCTACACCAGGACAAAAAAAAAAAATTTTTTTTGAGGTGAAAACTTACAACAGATAGGAGAATCACATCAGATCACAAAATACAGGATAATTACGTAATACTAAGAATCATGGCCTTGCCAAGTTGATACCTATTTTGGGAAGACATAACTCAATCCATAACACACAATCAATTAAGTTTGTAAACTTATGAAAGACTTGTCAGGGAAAAAACACCAGGAGGAGAATCTCCCAGAGGCTCTGGCTGGAACATATTACAGTTCTTGCTATGCCAGCACAGACAAGCAGGGCTGTTAGGAAGGCATCAGTGCCTTTCCACCAGGGTTTTAATTTGCCAAACAAATGAAAGCATTGTCTTTAAATGGCTTGCTTCTCAAAATCATTAATAATGTTTTAGGCAGTGAATTTCAATGCAGCACATTTGTTCTTTTCATTACAACATTAATTGGTTGTTCCAAGGCAAGGTGTTGGTATAAATACTTTCAATGAGACAAAAAAATTACTCTGAGTTTATTTTTCTGGTACACAATTCTTGCCTAAAGTTCTATAAAACATCACAAGAGTGCTCTGGTTTGTATATCTTGTTGATACTTTTAACAAATCAAATGAACTTTATTTGGCAATTTAGAGTCAAAATATTACCTGCTTCCAAATTAAGTCAACCATCAAAAGAAAAACATTTGGACTTAACATTCCAAACAAAATGCATTTGATGATTTTTAAACTCTGAAGAAATAGAAATATCTGACAGAAACATGGCTAAGGCAATGTTTAATAGACTGGGAAATATTTGACTGTGTGAAAAGCAACTGAGAAGAATGTTCTACCAAACACTAGAGACTTAAAGGGGTTGCAGAGCTCATTTAATCAACTCCATCCAAACTAGGTGCTTTCAGAGAAGAAATGAGTGTTGTTGTTAAATGTTGACAGTGATTCAACTTTGAAGGAAAAAAAAAAGTCTTCAACAAGCACTTATATACAAGGCAGAATGGTGGGCAAAACCAGCAACATCCAAGCACCCATGGAGTTACAATTTGGTGTAGGAAACAAGCACTGATCTGTGATCACAGAAACCATTGTACTTGAGTCTGTGGTAGGTGCTATGAAGGACACGAATGTCAGGAATACTTGTAACTGGAACATTTGGCCTCTGTGTAGAAGTGGCAATGGAGCTGGCATTGTAGAGAAGAATAAGGGTCAACAATGAAGCAGAAGTATAAAGTGTCTCAGGTAGACACACTAGCATGTACAAAGGCCCTTTGGTGGGTCAGAACAAAGTGAGCTTGAAGGACCAAAGGAAAGTCAGCGTGGGCAGAGCAAAGTCAAATGACCAAGAGATGCCAGTGGGAATGACATCGACGCCAAACTGAGTCATACTCACTCATTCATCAGTTAAATATTTACTGAGAGTCATCTATGTGTCAGATACTGTTCCAGGCACCTGGAAGATACAGCAGTGAACAGACAGAAAGGGTCCTGTGCCCAGGGGTACAAATGGTTTGCAATGGACTGGTGTGGTGCTGTAGGATAATGCACTAGACCTCAAGGTCAGGTTGAACTGGAAGGTCAGCAGTTCAAACTCACCATCCGCTCCTTGGAAACCCCATACAAGGTTGTTATGAGTTAGAATGGACTCAACGGCACTTTACAACAACAACTAACCTAAAGGTAAATGATTCAAATGCAGCCAGTGGAGCCATGGAAGGAAAGCCTGGAGATTTGCTTCTGTAAGATTATAGACAAGAAAACCCCACAAAGCAGCTCTATTCTGACACACATGGGGTTGTCATGACTTGAAATCAATTTGATAGCAATGGGTTTAGGTTTGGGGTTTTGACATATGGAATGGATAATAAATAGCATACTCTTAAAGTGTGATATGAACTATGAAGAAAAAAGGAGGTGATGTAATTATCATTTGACAACCACCACAGTAATAATTATTTCAAGCAAGAAACATCAGTGATGCTAAAACTAGTTGACAAAACTATCATGACAAACAAGACAGTTACAGTCTCACAGTATTGCCTCCAAAAGATACTTAGTAACTGCAAAAGAAAAATAGTAACTTTACAGTGGAGAAGCCTGGCAGACACCATCTTAATCCAGTAAAGCCAGCATATAGGTAGAGTAGTGGTTACGAATTGGGCTGCTAACTTCAAGGTTAGCAATTCAAAACTACCAACTGTTTTGCAGGAGAAATATGAGGCTTTCTGCTCCCATAAAGATTTGTAGCCTCAGAAACCCTGTGCAGGGTCACTATGAGTTGGAACCAACTCCAGTCACTATGAGTTGGAACCAACTCCACAGTACTTAACAACAACAACATACTACATAGAGCACAACACCACAGCTGTGGTTTTCCTACCCAGAATGTATCATCTGAGTCCAATCATAAGAAACATCAGCCAAATCAAACTGAAGAACATTCTGAAAAATAATTGGCCTCGATACTTAAGGGTAAATGGGCATTATTTATCCTTACGGGTAAATGGGCATTCCTGAACTTAGACACTTCAGGAATTTTTTTCTGTATTGAGAGAAAGGAGTCTGAAGAGTAGACCTAAGTGACAAGTAGGAGCTAGCCAAGGAACAGCCCACAGCATGCATTTCATGCAGAGGGAACAGTCAATGCCAAGGTCCTATGTCTAGAACACACTCAGTGAGTTCAAGAAGTAAAAAGAACCAGTGTGAGGGAAGCTACATGGGCAAGGGGCAAGTGTTAGAAGACATGAGCAGAAAAGAATTTTGTCCTTTTTCTAAGAATAACAGGAAGCACCAGTGGGTTTTAAGCAGGAAAATATAAAATTCACTTTGAAACTGACATTGACTGGTGGAGGTGGTATGCGATGGAGTCGGTTCTGACTCATAGTGACCCTGTACAAGGTTTCCGAGGCTGTAAATCTTTACGCGAGCAGAAAGCCTCATCTTTCTCCCACGGACCCACTGGTAGTTTCAAACTGCTGACTTTGAGGTTAGCAACCTGACTCGTAACCACTATGCTACCAGCGTTCCTTTGACACTGACTACAGTGGGGAAAACAGAAAATGAGGGAAGGAGCACAATGGGGGCATGAGAGCCCCATTAGAGGCTGCTGCAGGTGTCCAGGTGGAGGTGATGAGACTAGGACTCAGGGCATTGGGGAGATGAGGGAAGTGGGTGGGTTTGGGAATGTGTTCTTGTTGTGAGGTGCTGTGGGGTTGGTTTTGACTCATAGTGACCCCTGTGCAACATAACAAAACACTGCCGGATCCTGCGCCATCCTCACAATTGTCGCTTGAGCCAATTGTTGGAGGCCTTCCTCTTTTTCACTGATCCTACTTTACCAAGCATGATGTCCTTTTACAGGGAGGGACTGGTCTCTTCTGGATTACAATAGTCTAACCTACAACCAATCATGGAGTTAGTGCTGGACCTGGCAGTGTTTCTTCCTGTTGTGCAAGGGATCACTGTGAGTCAGGGGCCAACTCGACAGCAACTAACAACAGCAACCCCATCTTTGTTGTTAAAGAATCAGACTTGTTTCTTTATTCTCACACCTCATTTTTGAGTGTTGCCATAAAGTACTGAGTCAGAGCCTGCACAAGTTTACACTATGGGGAGGAGGCCTTAGGAGCATGGCAATGACATTTAGATGTGAAAGGGTCTGGTCTCCTTAGGCACAAGCCACACCTGAGGTCAGCATAGTGTTTCTAGCATCCAATCACAAAGCAGGGAAACACAATGTGCTTGAGACAAACCTCCATCCAAAACCAGACTAATCCTCCCAGGAGAGCAGCTGTCTCTCCTGACTAGTAGACAGCCTGTCCTTCTTTCTTGAAAAAGCACAGCAGGCACTTTTTTACATAATGTCTAAGGAGTGTCACCATTTTTATGATTAATCAGTTGCATACACTCAGGGACATATGGGAGGTAGGTATCCAAGGGCAACAAAAGACCCTGTGGAGACAAGATAAATTGAGTCAGCCCCTGTAGCCAATAGCTAGAGAAACAGATTAACTGGATACATTACATGACTCTCTCTTAGTGGAGATCATTGCTCAAAAACAAGGACTGTGTTCACCTAAATTCACTGAGAAACCAAATTAGATTTTAAAATCCATTTTAAAACCTCAGGTAAAATAGATTTATGGAAATGGTGTGAGAAAGTCTTAAATAATAGATATCTCTTTGACAGAACTCAAATAATACTAGGCTGCAGAGCCTGGTATCTTTCACCCCAGCAACTGTCATTGCCGCTTACAAAATTAAACACCAAACCTACTGCCATCAAGTCCATTCTCATCTGTCCTATAGGGCTGCTATCAGTTGCTGTGACTTATAAAAATAGAACCCAACAAATAAAACATCGCTTTTGTGCTAAAAAGTATTCTTCCAAAAGGAATCAAGCTGAGCAGGAGAATTCCAACTTGCTTTGTGAGGCCCAGCTCAAATGTCAGCCCCTTTGTGAAATTCTCTCTGATCTTGAGAGCTGAATTAATAGGTCTCTCCTCTGCATTCCTACGCTCTCATCACGGGGGAAATGGAATTATTTATCATGACCAGTCTCTCTGAAGCTTCCCTTTCATTACTCACAGTACTCAGCACACAATGAAACTTCCTTCTCCCATAATTCATCTGTCAATTTGTCACACTGTGGTGGCTTGTGTGTTGCTGTAATGCTGGAAGTTATGCTACTGGTATTTTAAATGCCAGCAGGGTCACCCATGGTGGACAGGCTTCTGGTGGAACTTCCAGACTAAGACAGAACAGGAAGAAAGAGAGATAGACCACTTCTGAATGGTTAGCCGCTGAAAACCTTATGAATAACAGCAGAATCTTGTCAGATATAATGCCGGAAGATGAGCCCCGCCTCAGATTGGAAAGTATTCAAAACACAACTGGGGAAGAGCTGCCTCCTCAAAGGAGAATTGACCTTAACAATGTAGATGGAGCAAAGGTCTCAGAACCTTCATTTGCTGATGGGGCACAACTCAAAATGAGGAAAAACAACTGCAAGCATCCATTAATAATTAGAACGTGGGGTGAAGAAAATATGACTACAGGGAAATGGGAAGTTGTCAAAAATGAAATGGAACACATAAAGCTCAATATCCTAGGTATTGTTGTTGTTGCTAAGCGCTGTCCAATAGGTTCCAACTCATAGCAACCCTGTATAGGGTTTCTGAAGAATGGCTGGTGTGCTTGAACTGCCAACCTTGACGTTAGCAGTCCAGTACTTATCATACAGTGCTGTACCGGGATTCCATCTTTAAGCATTAATGAGCTGAAGTGGACTGATATTAGCCATTTAGAATCAGATAATCACATCTTTTACCATGCCAGGAACAACAAACTAAAGACGAATGGTGTTGTATTAATCTTCAAAAAGAGCATTTCAAGATCTACCTTGAATACAACCCTGTCTGTGATAGGATAATATCAGTACATTTACAAGGAAGACCAATTAATGCCACTATTATTCAAATTTGCACACCAACCACAAAAACTGTGATTATGAAATTGAAGAATTTCTACAAATTTCTTCAGTCTGAACCTGATCAAACATGCAATCACAATGCATTGATAATTACAGGTGATTGTAATTTGAAAGTCAGAAACAAAGAGAAAGGATCTGTAGTTGGAAAATATGGCCTACATGATAGAAATGATGCTGAAGATCACATGATAAAATTTTGCAAGACCAATGACTTTTTCATTGCAAATATAATTTTTCAACAACATAAAAGGCAACTATACACATGGACTTCACCACATGGAGTGCACATAAAGCAACTACATCTGAGGAAAGAGATAATGGAGAAGCTCCATATCATTAACCAACTGTGGAACAGATCATCAATTGCTCATATGAAAGTTCAGGTTAAAGCTGAAGAAAATTAAAACAAGTCCATGAAAGCCAAAATATGACTTTGAATATATTTCGCCTGAATTTAGAGATCATCTCAAGAACAAATTTGGCACATTAGATACTAAAGACTGAAAATCAAAGAGTTGTGGGAAGACATCAAGAACAACATACAGAAAGAAAGCAAAAGGTCATTAAGAAAATAAAAAAGACCACAACACTGTCAGAAGAGACACTGAAACGTGCTCTCCAGCATAGAGATGCTAAAGCAACTGGAAGAAACAAGAAGTAAAAGAGCTAAGCAGAAAACTTCAAAGGGCAACTCAAGGAGACAAAGTAAAGTATTATAAAGAATTGTGCAAAGACCTGAAATTAGAAGCCAAAGGGGAAAAACACATTAATCATTTCTCAAGCTGAAACAACTGAAGAAAATATTCCAGGCTCAACTTGAAATACTGAAGGATTCTACGGATAAAATATTGAATGATGAACAAAGCATCAAAAGAAGATGGAAGGAATACATAGTCACTATACCTAAAAGAATTGGTCAGTGTTCAAGCATTTCAAGAGGTAGCATACGATCAAGAACTGATGAAAAAAAGAAATTAAGCTGTAATGAAAGCATAGGTGAATAAAAGACTCCAGGAATGATGGAATACAAACTGAAATCTTTGAACAAACTGATACAGTGCTGGAGAGTCTTAGTCACCTATGCCAAGAAATTTGGAAGACAGCTACCTGGCCAACCAATTGGAAGAGATATATTTGTGCCCAAACCAAAGAGAGGTGACCAAACTGAGCCCAGAAACCATCAAATAATATCATTAATATCACATGAAAGTAAAATTTTGCTGAAGATAATTTTAAAAACCCTTGCAACAACACATCCACGGGGAACTTCCAGAAATTCAAGCCAAATTCAGAAGAGGGTATAATACTAGGGATATTATTGTAGAACATATCCAAAAATAAAAAAGAGTAACTAAGACAAATGTGCTGGAGACAAAGGCTCCCCAGAAAAGGAAGAGTAGGTTTTGGATTTTCCTGAGAATGAATTCAGAATAATGGTATGGAAACAGATTCAAATGCTCCGAAAAGCAGTGGAGGAATACAAGGAAGAAATCAGGAAAGTATTACAAGAGCAATCATACAATATTGATACAGCATTGGAAATAATTCAGAAGCTGCAAAAAGAGGTCCAGATGATTAATAATAAAATATCAGAAATGGACAATACACTGAAAGGAGAAAGGCGCAGAATAGAAGAGATGGAAGCCAGAACTAGCAAGCTGGAAGACAAATCTCTCAATACTGCTAAGATAGAAGAGCAAACAGAAAAAAAGGGGGGAAAAAATCTGAAGAGAGTCTAAGATTCATGCTGGATAACATGAAGAGGAACAACGTAAGAATTATTGGCACTCCGGAACAGAAAGAATCAAAGAAGTCACAAGAGGAGATAGTTGAAGAGCTTCTGGAAGAAAATTTCCCTAAAACCTTGCAAGATGCGAAGATAAACATTCAAGAAGTTGAAAATACACCAAGAAGGACAGACCCCAAAAGAAAGTTACCAAGACATATAATAATCAAACTCTCCAAAATCAAAGACAAGGAGAGAATCTTAAAAGTGGCCAAGGAGAAGAGATGTGTCAATTACAAAGGCAAGCAAATCAGATTAAATTCTGACTTCTCAGAAGAAACCATGCAGGCAAGAAGGCAATGGGAAGACATATACAAAACCCTAAAAGAAAAAAAAACAACTGCCAACTAAGAATCATCTAGCCAGCAAAACTGTCAATCAAATACGATGTTGCAAACAAAACATTCAGGATAAAGAAAATCTAAGAGATTTTGTCAAAACCAATCCAGCATTTCAAAACATCCTAAAGAGAGTTCTATGGACTGAAAACCAATAAGAACAGACAACAACCAGAGATTGACAGGTGTGGCAACACCACCTGGAACTCAATCGATAGACAGCAGAGTTCCGAACAAAACAAAACTACAACAACCAATTCAAAAGAGCTGGGAGGTCAACTGAAGATCAAAATAATATCAATGTCAAATATAATAATAATAATATCAATGTCAAAGAAGGGATAAATGTAGGAGCAGAGACCCATGTGGTGAGGATGTCAGGCAGATTACAGGATACAATAGATTCTCTTAAATGCAGAGAAAAGTTAATAGACTATAAGGTAAACCCAAAGAAAGTTAATACTTCACAACTTACCATGAAAATGAACTTCCAAGCAGAACAAGCAAACATGAAAACTAAGAAGAAA
>NW_006408570.1:3632911-3644331 GCF_000296735.1 Chrysochloris asiatica | reverse complement strand
CAGAGATGGAAGCACAGGTCATGACATGGAAAGACAGAGCAGCTGAGGACTCTAGATTCATGGAAAGAGAAAGGCTGTGTGCTGGCAGCCAGGAAGAATGTGCCCTTTGGTTGTTTAAATGGTTATACATTCCTGAGTGTTTTTGTGTACATCAAAAAAGAAAAAAAAAAACAAAAACAGAGGGTATGGAAGCAAATACTGTTAAATGATGATGCATGGAGATTATAATCATTGCAATGAAACAAAATATGATAGGGTGAGTGTAAAACCCTTAAATTAACAATAAAAAATTCACAATAAAAGCTTTGAAAAAAACAAAAACCAAGCTATTATGTGATATCCAGCATTGTTTCTATTACCAAGACCATGCTTTCCAACTACTGATCCTTCATTTTTGTTTCCAACTTTTGCATTCTAATCACCAGTAATTATCAGTGCATCCTGACTACATGTTTGATCAATTACAGACTGAAGAAGTTGGTAGAATTCTTCAATTTCTTCATCATTGACGTTAGTGGTTGGTGTGTAAATTTGAATAATAATTGTATTAACTGGTCTTCCTTGTAGGTGTACAGATATTATTCTATCATAGTGTTGTATTTCAAGATAGATATTTTGATGATGAATGCAACAACATTCCTCTTCAATTTGTCACTCCCAGAAGAGTAAATTATATGACTGTCATATTCAAAATGGCCAATTCATGTCTGTTTCAGCTCACTAATGCCTAGGGCAGTGATTTTTATGTGTTTCATTTCATTTTTGGTAACTTCCAATTTTCCTAGATTCATACTTCGTACATTCCATGTTCCAATTACTAATGGAAGTTTGCAGCTTTTCTTCTCATTTTGAATCATGCCCCATCAGTAAATGAAGGTTCCAGATGTTTTGCTCCATCCACATCTTTAGGGCTGATTCAACTTTGACAAGGCTCCTTTCTCAGTAGTATTTTGAGTACTTTTCAGCTTGAGGGGTTCATCTTCAGGTACTATATCAGGCAATATTTCGCTGATCTTCATAATGTTTTCAGGGGCTTATTCCACAGAAGTGGACTATCTGTTTCTTTTTCCTAGTCTGTTTTTAGTCTAGAAGCTCTGTTGTTCACTATGGGAGACCCTGCTGGTATTTGAAAGGAGCTCTGGTAACATAGTGGTTATGAGTCAGACTACTAACCTTAAGGTCAGCAGTTTGAAGCTACCAGCTGTTCTGTGGGAGAAAGATGAGGCTTTCTGCTTTCATTAAAGATGTACAGCCTCAAAAACCCTATGCATAAGAAAAAAAAAACAAAAAACCCTATGCAGGGTCGCTATGAGTCGGAACCAACTCCACAGCACATAAACTACCACCCCTGGTATTTGAAACACCAATTACATAGCTTCCAGCATCATAGTACAAGCCACCATAGTACAGTAGACAAACTGACAGATATGTGGGAAGAAAAGACAAAGAAACCTTAAAATAAGATACTGTCTCCCTAATTCATCTAAGTGTACCAATAGCACTAATGGCTATTATATTTACAACAAAGGTGAAAAACAGGAAAAAAGAGAAAATTGGATTTTTCAAAAATCAAGGTTAATGTAGCTATTATCTAGTTATAAGTTATAAAGTTCATTCATTTACTCAGTCCACAAGATGTATTTATTGCCTATTTTGTGTTTACTTTCCTCATCTCCCCCAAAAATGAGACTAATAATATCATTCACCTTATAAGGTTTTGTGATGGTTACACTTAAAATACATACAAGCATGGATGTGTACCATTTGCACAGAGTCTGGCATGTCTGTGCTCAAAGCATACCAGCTAACTGCTATTATTGCTCCTTGGAAACTCTATACATGGTCCCTATGAGTCAGAACCAACTTAACAGCACTTAACAATAACAACTGCTATTATTATGGAGCCAAATGGAAACATTTGGAATGCGATGCAGAGGATTACACCAAGAGAACTTGCTGCTGGGTTGGATAAGAAAATGAAAGAAAAAGAAACTAAGGACAACTCCAACATTTTTGGCTTGAGCAATGGGAAAGATGATGTGAGAGAAAATGCAAAGGGAAGTAGGTTTGAGAAAAGAAATCAAGATCTCAAATAGGGTCCTGTAAAGTTGGGCCTGAGATGCCTGTAAGAGAGACTAAGGCTTTGGTCAGCTATAAAGTAAGTCTAAAGCCAACGTCTGGACAAGCTCTCCAAGAGAGCGTGTAGGGAGAAGCAGATTAGTCATTTTGGAGAGTGGGAAAGTGAATGCCCACAGGATAGCCAGGAAGATTGGGTGCTTGAGATTTTTGACCATGCATTTTTTTCAAAACCCAGGCTTTCCTGTAACATACTTCATTTCCTCAAAAATGTCCTTTTTTTAAGTGCATACATGCATTAATCACAAGACAGTGCATCTTCGTTATCAATTTTCATTATGTATTCCCATAAGCATTTTATTACATTAACGGTCACCATCTGCAGAGCTACACTAGAAGTCAACGTGGAGCCACAGCGTCATGGCGATGAGAAAGGGCAAATGTTTTCTGTTCCTACCATGAGATTTATAGCTAGGACGGTAATGCCGGAATTAATGACAATAAATACAAGATGCCTCAGGAGAGGGCGTTTTTCCTCCTAGTCTTACAATTCACAAGAACTCCTAGGAGATCTCTCATGAGACCAGCGCTTTGGTAAACAACACCAGATACTGTTCATTGCTTTTAATTGAGTTTTGGACAAGCCCAAGGTCAATAATAACCTTGGTAACCTTCCTTTCTGCTTAGAAACCAATGTCATTGATCCATCTCATCATTCTTTGGAGCATCTTCTAATCCAGCTACATAAATCCCATTTCTATGATCCAAAAATTAAAAAGCTAAGCCTGCCTCTCCCTTGAACACATTGTTCCCCTTGGAACTCTCACATCACATGTATCTCGTGGTCTGAGTGTCATATAACTGCTTCCTTTTATTTATTTTGCTTCAAAAGCCCCATTGCCTTCAAAGCACAATTTCCCAACTTGACTTCCCATCAATCCTCCTATGGCTGTCCTTCGCTGCTCTCCTAGTCACACCCCATAATCACGGAGGACTTCCACTCCTGGCTGACAACTTCCCCTCCATCACAGTCTTTACTCATTCCATCCACACCAGGAACTGCCCAATATCCAGGCCTCACAGTTCCTTGGTCTCTGTAATACCAATTGTCACTTCTTCCATCCAGCATTAGCCACCCACTTCCATGGTCATATATATCCTAGATCTTGTGATGACAAGATCACCACTGAGATCACCACCTCCAACATCTGGATTTCACTATCCTACTCATCAACTATCCCCTTTCAGCCCACTTACTCTTGTATCTCCCAACATCTCTAAGACATCCTGCTTACTTGCTTTTCCATCTACCTTCCTTGTCTGGCTTAAAATAAACAGTCCAAATAGGTAATCATTCCTTTGCAAAACATTTCCTTGTTCTTCTTCCCCCTACACTGTTCTCATCTAGCAGAGCCTTGACCTTGATTAAACTCAATGTCAGCTTCTTCCAGACCTCCGTCTGAGCACTTGGTATTTGCTCATAACTAGATTCCCTTTAATATTACCTCCATACCTTTCTAACGATTTCTTCACAATACCAGACAACCTGCCTTTCTCTGGTGTAGGCTCTTCAAAAGGGTCATTTTTCACCTTCTCACATCTCTTCAAGTCTCCCACACTCCCTCTTCACCCCACTCTCAGCTGATGATGGCACCTCAAATAAAGTCATGAGAATGCTTGCAATCAGTCATCCCTATCTAATCCTCTGATCCCACTCCCTAGCCTACCCAAGTCAAACATTGCCACTGCTCTAGAGAAGCCGCTGTCCCTGACCACTCTGGCTAAAGCAACCCCTTGCCATCACTCACCCTCATGCCACCTGGATTTACCTTTTGCATAATAAATACCAGTACCGGAGCTAGCTGTTTGGCTGTTTAGCTGGAGTCTCCTTCTACTAGAGTGTGAGCTCCTGACTCACTGAGGCATCCCTACCACCTGGAACACTAGCTGCACTTGAGGGGTTCAGGGTAAACACCTGCTAACTACATAAGGATCCCCAAAACCATTTTAAGTCTTAATGATCATTCCCAAGCCTGAGGTAATAATTGACAAACTAGATGGACAGGTATCAGTAACTGAAATTTCTGATGCATCTTACCTTCAGATTTACTTTCTGAACAAAGAGCCTTTGATACCCACAAATCCCTCCCTCCTTATCCAAGTGAAATAAGATGGCAGCTGCTCCCCATGAGGATCCTCTCCATTTTTACTGCACCAATCCCTCACTTTCTGGGTCTAAATCAAGTATTTGCAAATGATTTTCCATAGCATTCTCAATAAATCCACTGAGACTTCTAAAAGTTTTCATTGTCTCATATCTCTCATTGTTATACTGATCCGTTTCAGACTATTAGTCAAGCTTGTCTTTGCACTTTACTGTGACTACTTTACTGGAGTCTCTGAAGACAAATAATTGAGTTTATTAGATTTGCATAATCTAAAAGTCAATAATCTTTGATTAGGGGTTGAAGACTGTTTCAATGATTCTGGTCTAAGACTGATGAAAGAAGATAATGGAAATGAGCTAATAGGTACTGCATGCCATCCAATGGTACAATTGGAAGACAGACCTGACAATCTGCTTCCATACAGATTACAGGCAAGAAAGTAATCATAACACAGAGTAATACATGATATCATCGTGAGTCTGAATCAACTGAATAGCAATGAATTTGAAGGCATTTTTATAATAAAGAAAAGAAAAGATTACATGAGAGTCCAAAGTCATATCGTGGTCATGTCAATAGTTTGTGTTATCACTACTGTGTTTGACTTGACTGAAAATTAATGAGCCTGGCTTCTGATTCCAGATACCAAGACCTATATAAAAACATATAATTCTATATCAACAAAGTGAAGAAAAAGTGGGTCATCACTAAAGGAGAGAGTTCAACAAATTTGTGGAGGACAAAAGGAATATAAGTCTCTGGGGAGTATGTGTGAGGACATTCCCTAGATTTCAGAAAGAGGATACTGGAGCCAAGGAGACAGCAAGTTGTGTGGCAGAGCCCTAAAAACCAAACTCAGATGGAAGACAGGTGGAAAAAGACAAGCTAAAATCAAAGGCAGTAAGATCTGTGCCCCAGCCACTCTTGTGCCCCCAGAGAGTGGTCTCTCAAAGTGAACACTCAGCCCACCACTACATAGGAAGGGTCTTTCCTAGAGAAAGGGTACTGCCCCAGCAGAGTTTGTACTAAGGCAGCTAGGATGTTGCTGCTGCTCCCACAGTAAAGCCCTTCTCAGTTGGTCATTTAGGGGACCTCAGGGAGTCCTGGTGTGGCACTGTGGGTTAATGCACCAGACTGCAAAGCCATTTGAACCACAAGGTCGGCAGTTCAAGCTCACCAGCCGCTCCTCAGAAACCCTATACAGGGTTGCTATGGGTCAGGATCGACTCGATGGCACTTAACAACAACAAAGAGTAACAGAATGCATTTGAACAGCACTCTAGGGATATTTCCACTTAGCAGCCCTAGCGTTGACATATTGGAGCAACCAACAAGGATATGGAATCCTAGCATGTTGCTTATTATGAAGTGAAAACTATCGCTCTCATCAGGTAATATACACTTCTAAAGAGTCGCTATGGGTCAGAACTGACTCAACGACACTTAACAACAACAACAACAAAGAGTTTTCAGCTTTGAGAATCACATCATCGACAAATCACAGAAACTCATCTATGCTGATGAAACACAGTGAATATTTTATCAACTTTGATGAATCAAAACTACAGCTAAAGGGGCAGAGGGAGCAGGTAAAGAAACATGGTGAGAATTGCCTTATCTTACAAAGTTGTTGTTGTTAAGTACCGTGGAGTCAGTTCCGACTCATAGTGACCCTATACAGGGTTTCCGAGGCTGTAAATCTTTACGGAGCAGAATGCCTCATTTTTCTCCC
The DNA here is from genome assembly GCF_000296735.1 of Chrysochloris asiatica. Taxonomy (NCBI): domain Eukaryota; kingdom Metazoa; phylum Chordata; class Mammalia; order Afrosoricida; family Chrysochloridae; genus Chrysochloris; species Chrysochloris asiatica. The sequence goes on along the minus strand of NW_006408570.1, from coordinate 3,638,355 downwards.
ACAGAACTGCAGGTAGTTTCGAACTGCTGACCTTGAGGTTGGCAGCCTGACTCATAACCAATAATTAATGGAACAAGAAATCAGATTTTAATAAATGTATTGTCTGGAGGGAGTACTGGTATAGTGATGTAGGATAATGCACTGGACCATAGGATTGGTTTGAACCTCAAGGTTGGAGGTTCAAGCTCACCAGCTGCTCCTTGGAAACCCTATACAGAATCAGTAGCTGTGAATCGGAACCAACTCTACAGCACTTAACAACAATAACATTGTCTAGAGAAACTGCAGAGGAGACAAGAAGTAATGCATGAAGCTGCTTCCTCAACTCTCATGGCAGCTGTTGTGGTTGTTAAGGGCCATCAAGTTGGTTCCCACTCAGAACAACCCTGTATTAGGTTTCCAAGGAGTGACTGGTGAATTTGAACTGCCAACCTTGTGGTTCCCACTGACTTTGCAGTCAAATGCTTATCCTACAGTGCCACACCATTAGTCACTGACAATGACTGAAATCAGTAAACTCAGAAACAGCAGTAAATGTATTATTATAGTATATTGTACTATTCTATATGAGTATTATATTATTATTTTGAGATATAGATAAAACTACAACAGGACAACAAGAACAAAAAAACAGGATAAGGAATTGGGATAAGGCAGCGATTGCTGCTTTTTTAAATTAGCAGTCCTACAGCTCTGTTTGATTTACAAACAAGTCCCCTACTTACAACAGAGTTCATTCCAATAGACTCGGAGTAAGTTAAGTCAAACACCCTTTTTTTTTTTTTTGCTTTCCTTATTACTGCATTTTAGCATTTTATTACCAGTATCTTTTTATACACCCTTTGTCTTGCATTACATATAAACTTACAGCATCAACTTTGGAATATCCTACTTCACACATTGTGTAAGCCAAAAACAAACAAGAGACAAGCCTAAGTGCAGTTGTAAGTACTCATAGCAACTCCAGTATGTCCTAAGTCAAGGACTACCTGTACTAACTATGTATGCATTCCCCTAAAAAATAGGGGACGGAGAATGAAAAATACTAGTATGTTGTATGAAATAAGAGAGCAAGAGTCTTATGCACATTTGGGAGCAGGCATGGAGTGGGTTAAGTTGGATGCTGTGTAACGATGGTAACAGATGTAGCTAATTTAGGACACAAGTGAAGGTTTTGGAAGGCTCCAAGAGAAACTGGGTGTTCAGAGGGATGGAGAATAAATTCTAAATAAAGGAATGCCGAGATAATCAGTATGGATGCTCTGCCATCTGACAGAGAAATGGGAGAAAGAACCGAGCCCGCCCTCACTTTTCCTGTGTCTTTTCACCATAGGTTTTTCAAAAGTAAAACCCAAGTAATTCTTATGTTGACTCCATGTAGAGCCAAGAATGCAAGTTTGAAATTCATACTCGATAAAATAGCATGGGCGGAAAATCATGTTCATTGTTAAATGATATTTTATCTTTATTTTAAAAGTCCCTGTGCATTTCAAAGTTTGAGAACTCTATTTGTTCTTGGAGAAAAACAACTTATAAATGATATTTAAATGCACTTACACTGACTTTTCCTTCAAGAAAATGATTCACAGAAACATTGCTGAAGGGACCTAAAGATAGAACAAATCTGCACAGCTTCTGGTTTCCAGGGAGGCTGCCATCAGCTTTGTAACGTCAGTTCTTCCCATCCAGGAACACGGCATTCTATTTCTTGAGTAAATATTGGTAGTTCAGAATTTCTGCAAAAAATGTCCATTTCATCAGAATTTCCCCATATGCATACAATACAATAATGCATAATGTTCTAATGATTGCATTCTCTTCCTCTTCCCTTTGCTCTATAGGCATTTCTAGTATTGTTGGGTATTGTTTTTTAGTTGTGGTTGTTTATTAGTAATTATGCTTGCTAGAAGTATGTCTATTTTACCAGGTGCCAGAAAGGAAGTAGAAGAAGAGCTTCTGGGATGAAGGGAAGAGCCTGTGTATGCCAAAGCCCAGAGTCTGGGGAGCATGTTCCTGAAGACATGTGGTTCTGCCTGCCCAGAAGAGTGTGAAGGAAAGAGATAATAAAGCAGAGAGGTATTAAGGAATTTGGGCTTTATCCTGAAAGGAGAGAGATGACAGAATTCAATTTGTATTGTTATTCAAACCCCAAAATCAAACCCACAGCTATCAAGTTGATTCCTGCTCAGAGCAACTCTGTATAGGGTTTCCAAGGCTGTAAATCTTAACAGAGCAGAAAGCCCTATCTTTCTCCCTTAGAACAGCTGTGAATTTGGACTGCCAACCTTGTGTTTGGTTAGCAGTCCAGTGCTTATCTTACAGTGCCACCAGGACTCCTTCTTGTATTATTGTTATTGAGGTAAAATTCACATAAAATAAAATTAGCCATCTTAAAGTGAACACTTCCATGAAATTTAGTGCATTCACAATGTTGTGCAACCACTACTTTTATTGAATCCCCAAATATTTTCATCACTCCAAAAGAAACCCTCTGGTAGCTCTGGTAACATAGTGCTAACCTGAAGGTTGGCACTTCGAAACTACCAGCTGTTCTGCGGGAGAAAGAGGAGCCTTTCTGCTCCCATAAAGATTTACAGCCTCAGAAACCCTGTACAGGGTCACTATGAGTCGGAACTGACTCCAAAGCACATAACAACAACAACAAAAGAAACCCCATATCCCTAAACAATCATTCCCCATCTTCCCCGGCAACCACTAATCTAATTTCCTTCTCTATGGATTTATTTATTCTGGATATTTCATATAAATGAGATCATACAGTAAGTGACCTTTTGTATCTGGCTCTCACTTGGCATAAGGTTTTCGAGGTTCAGCCAGAGTGGAACATGTAAAGAACTTCACGAGGAGATTAGATTTTTGTTTTAGAAAGATCCCTCTGAATGGCTGGACTAGAAGCAGGGAAGAGAAATGCAAGGTTCGTAGGCAATCCAGATTCTGAGTAGTGTGGGTACATGAAAGGGAAACCCAAGCAAACTCACCCAGACCAAATGGAAAAGCAACTTTATCAACAAAAGGATCAAAGTCTAACTGTACCGCATGAAAACTACTAGAACTAAAATCACTGCGGCGACCTCAAGGCCACCATGTAGGGAGTCAGGAGAGTGATTCACTCACATCTGATCTTTTCTATCTCCTCCTCACCATGACCCCCTTCTCGTTTTGTACATCATCTAACATGGTCACCAGCCCTGAGATTCCAAGTCTCACAGGTTCATGTCTGATTTAATCAGCTGCCTGTCCATGTGTGGGGACTGGGGTGGAAGGTGTCAAATGATTCTTAGAACTACCACAGATAGGAGCCACAGGAATTTGCTACATGGCTTAGTAAGATTTTTCCAGTCTCTTCAAGGCTGAGCAAACACCAGAGAAGACCATGCCAGACATTAAATGGGGCACTGGCATCTTTTCTGACAACTGTGTCCTAAACTCCCTGATTCCGGGTCCTACCCTGGGAGTTTGTGGGGTGAGATCCTGTGTGAGATGAAACACATTAGGGGTATTTGCTGGTAGACCAAGTGTCATTTATGATGTGTTTATACATTTATTTTTATCTGCTTTTGTTGTGTTGATCAGAACTGAGACTTTTCCCTCTCAGAAGTGACTAACCTTGTGTGAGCTCCTTTAGCACATATCAAAATTGGAGGCATAGCATAGCAACTTGCATAGCAGTCCACAAAGACAATGTTCCACATCCCACATTTGTGAGTAATGACTTGGGTCTTAAAAGCTCTTCAGTGTCTATCTTAGGTGCAACTATTGTTTTTTTCTTGTACGGAAGGAAGAAGAGTGAGGAAAATTGAAGATGCTTAGAAACAATTAGTTCAATGGACTAATGGAACACATGAACATCAGTCTCCATGACTCTGAGACCAGAAGAACTAGATGGTGCCCAGCTACCACTACCAACTGCTCTAAAAGGGATCACATTACAAGTCCTGGACACAGTGCGAGAAAATGTGAAACAAAACTCAAAATGTCACAATTACTGGTCAGAAAGAGATAGGCAAATCTGGTTATAATTGGAGACAATGGCCCTTGGTCACCCTTCAGGTCTGGACTGGAACTGAATTTACTCTCACGGTTCAATTTTCAGTCTAGCAGTATATAGGTACATTTGTTAAGTGCCGGGTCAGTTCAGACCCATAGCAACACTGTATAGGGTTTCCAGTGTACACAGAGGGTACAAAAACACTAGTGAGATATGCACACTATAGAATGGTCAACCTTTCAAGATTAAAATGGCAGCATTGACCTATGGACAAAATTCAGAAGGGTTGGGAAAGAGGGAGGAAGAGGAAGGCAATGGGATAAATGATGTTACATAAAGGGGACTGCAATCATTGAAATTAAACTAAGTATATGATTTGTTGAATGTAAAACTGATGATCTGCTCTGTAAACCTTCAGTCAATTCACAATAAAATGGTTTTTAAAAAAAATTGGGGACCCAGACATTTGAGTGGGAGGTTCTGATAAAGTTGCTACAGTCCTTTTATTTATACCCTCACCCTTACCCTCCTGACTCCATCACAGCCCATCCAGTTCAGCTGGAGGAATATTCTAGGACTCACTTCTTTCCAGTAGAGCCTCTGTTGAATTTTGGTATTGGATGGCACATCTGCACCATATCTCTAGAAATTCCTTAAAGAATCTGGTTTCTAATGGAACTGTCTTTCTTACTTTTGTCTTTGGTCATTTGGAGGGAGGGAAAGCAAACATTTAGGTCTACATTATCATCTTGAAGCCATCTCCATCTATATGCTTAAAACCTGGTACCTCCAGCCTAAACTCTCTCTCAGCTCTCAGCCTAAACCCACATGCACATCTGCCTCTCCACCAGTCATCCCCGCTGCAGATTCACTTTGTCTAAAGCTGATCAATGGATCCACAGACAGCTTTCTCACTGAGCATGCTGCTTCTCCCAACAAACAGACAAGGTGAGTTTAGAGTACCAGCAAAGGGGCTCCAAACACCTAGGATAAATTTGTTATTTGATACATATATATTTTTTAAGTATTAAAGTTGGCATCATGGAGATAGTACAGTCATAAACTTGAGCAAAACACAAACTGTCCAATCCCAATTATATAAAGTTAAAATGAAATGAGCCTCATCTATACTTTAGGGATGCAAATAAAACTACAAAAGAAAGTGAGGACACAAACAAAAGTAGACAAAATAGATGAGTGGGGCATACTAAAAATTAAAAACTTATGTGCATCAAAAGACTTCACCAGAATAGTAAAAAGGGAACCCACAGAATGGGAAAAAATTGTTGTAATCACTTATCAGACAAGGGACTCATTTCTAAAATATATAGGAAATTACAACACCTCTACAAGAAAAAGACAAATAACCCAATTAAAAAGTGGGCACAGGACATGAACAGACACTTCACCAAGGAAGAGATCCAGGCAGCCAACA
>NW_006408570.1:3626967-3630146 GCF_000296735.1 Chrysochloris asiatica | reverse complement strand
AAAAAAAATATTTTTAAAGCAAGCTTAGGGAAGAGGCTGTATGTAACACTATAGCCTATATAATTCATATCTATATAGTCTAGATAACAGTTGTTAATATGATTATGAAGCATAAAATAAATGTCAAAATCATTCTGAAAAGCAAAAGCACACATATTTTCAAAAAAATAATAATTTGGATCTATAGAATTCCAAATTTTTAAACATAAGAAGCTAAAAAGTGGGAGACAAGAAAGAAATTAAAGTATAATAAATCTTGCATATTTATGGGAGAAAAACTAAACACTTTGGTAGTTTTTAATGTCAAGGGGACTAATAGAAGAAAAAGTATGGGTAACTTCCCTTTTATCTCAAGAAGGAGGATATCTTGCACTAAATTTAACTGAAGCTAATTAAAGATTGGGGAGAGAAACATTTTGGGATTATTTTTTAAAGCATAAAACCTTAGAAGACCAAATATTGCAAATAATGTAAATTTGGTCTTAAAAAACCAGTCATGCTGTTTTAAAATAGACATCTTGTTGTTGTTAATTGCCATCGAGTTGGTTCTGACTCATAGAAACCCTATGTACAACAGAATGAAACACTGCCTGGTTCTGTGCCATCCTCAGAACTGTTAATTTAGAGCCCATTGTTGCCGCCACTACGTTAATCCGGCTCATTTGAGTCTTCCTTTTTCTCAATGACCCTCCACTTTACCAAACATTATGTCCTCCTCCAAAGTCTGGTCTTTCCTGACGATATGTCCAAGGTATGAGAAACCATCATCATTGCTTCTAAGGAGCACTCTGGTTGGACTTCTTCCAAAACAGACTTGTTCCTTCATCTGGCTGTCCATGATACTTTCAGTATTCTTCCTCAACATCATAATTCAAATGTATCATGTCTTTTTCTGTCTTCTTTATTCATTGTCCACCTTTCACATGCATATGTTGGTAAGTACCATGGAGTCGGTTCCGACTCATAGTGACCCTGCACAGCGTTTCCGAGACTGTAAATCTTTACAAGAGCAGAAAGCCTCATCTTTCTCCCACAGAACCGCTGGTAGTTTCAAACTGCTGACCTTGAGGTTGGCAGCCTGACTCGTAACCACCATGCTACCAGAGCTCCTTACATGCATATGAGGTGATTGAAAATACCAGAGCTTGGGTCAGACACACCTTATCCTCAAACTGATATCTTTGCTCTTGAACACCTCAAAGCGGTCTTTTACAGTAGATTTGCATAATGGCATATGTTGTTTGATTTCTTGACTTCTGCTTCCATGACTGTTGATTGTGGATCCAAGCAAATAGCTCTTTTCTCAATCTTTTCTGCATTTATCAGATGCAATCTATACATAAGGTTGTAGTCACTGATCTTCATCACTATTTCAAGTTCTCTTCACTTTCAGCAAGCAAGGTGTATTATCTGCACATCCCACGTTGTTAATGAGCTTTCCTCCAATCTTGACTGTTCTTCATATAGTCCAGCTTCTCAGATCATTTGCTCTGCATACATATTGAATTGTTGTTGTTATGTGCCATGGAGTCTGTTCCGACTCATAGCGACCCTGTACAGGGTTTCCAAGGCTGTAAATCTTTACGGGAGCAGAAAGCCTCATCTTTCTCCCGCAGAACAGCTGGTAGTTTCGAACTGCTGACCATGAGATTAGCAGCCGGATTAGTAACCACTATGCTACTAATTGAATAGGTATGATGAAAGGATACAATCCTAACATATACCTTTTCTGATTTTAAATCATGCAGTATCCCTGCATTCTGTTCCAACAACTGCCTCTTGTTCTATGTACAGGTTCTGCGCAAGAACAATTAAGTGTTCTGGAATTCCCATTCTTCACAATGTTATCCATAGTTTGTATGATCCATATACTCAAATGCCTTTACATAGTCAATAAAGCACAAGTAAACATCTTTCTGGTATTCTCTGCTTTCAGTCAAGGTAAATCTGATGTCAGCAATGATATCTCCTTTGTTCCATGTCCTCTTTTGAATCTGGCTTGAATTTCTGGCAGCTCCCTGTCCAGACTACTGCTGCAACCATTTCTGAATTATTGTCAGCAAAATTTTACTTGCGTGTGGTATTAGTGATATTATTAGAGGGTTTCCACATTCTGTTGGACCAGCTTTCTTTGCTGTGGCACAAATATGAATCTCTTCCAATCAGTTGGACAGCTATCTTCCAATAGCTATCTTCCAAATGTCTTGGCATAGACAAGTGAGGGCTTTCAGCATGACATCAGTTTATTGAAACATTTCAATTAATGTTCCATCAATACCTAGAGCCTTGTTTTTCACCAATGCCTTCAGCGCAGTTAGATTTTCTTCCTTTAATACTATTGGTTCTTGATCATATACTACCACTTTTTATACATTGACTGTATATTCCTTTCATTTCCTTTTGATGTTTCCTGCATCGTTCAATATTTTGCCCATGTTGTTGTTGTTGTTAAGTGTCATCCGATAGGTTCCAACTCATAGCAACCCTAAATAGGGTTTCCAAGAAGAGATTGGTGGGTTTGAACTGCTAATCTTTCCATTAGCAATCCAGTGCTAGGACTCCCCTGTTCTTGTTGTTAAGTGCCATTAACTCAGTTCTGACTCATAGCAACCCTGTCTACATAGGGTTTCCAAGGAGCAGCTGATGGGTGACCTTGTGGTTCACAATCCAGTGCTGATCCTACAGCACTACACCAGGCCAGGATTTCCATGGAACCCTTCAGTATTGAAACTTGAGGCTTGAAATTTTTTCTTCAGTTCTTTTAGCTTGAGAAATGTTGAGCATGTTCTTCTGTTTTGATTTTCTAACTCCAGTTCTTTATACATTTTATTACAATACTATACTTTGTTTTCTCCAACTGTCCTTTGAAATCTCCTGTTCAGCTCTTTTACTTCATTGTTTACCCACTGGCTTTAGCTACTCTAAGTTCAAGAGCAAGTTTCAGAGTCTCTTCTGATATCCACTTTGGTCTTTTCATTCTTTCTTTTTTGCCTTTTATTGACCTTTTGCTTTCTTCATGTATGATGTTCTTGATATCATCCCTCACTCCTCTGGTCTTTGGTCATTAATGTTCACAGTGTCAAATCTGTTTTGTTTTTTTTTTTTAATTAAAATAAAAGTGATTCATTATAATTTAGCATATTAAGAGAAAATCTTTAAAAATCAATCATAAATACTCA
>NW_006408570.1:3608857-3625679 GCF_000296735.1 Chrysochloris asiatica | reverse complement strand
GGTCTGTCCTGAAGGGACTTGATTACTTGCCTTAATGGCTCCCTGGTGAACACAACTTGCTTGTTCTTGTAGTAACCAATCCTTTTATTATCACAATAAACAGATACTACATATTTACCCCCAATATGATCATAAGAGGAGACTGAGGAACAGAGAGGTTGAGTAATTTGCTCAGAGTCATACAAGCAGAAAAGGCATTACAAGCAGAAAAGCAGGACTTGAATTCAAGCAAGCTGGCTCTACTTAACTCCAAATTACCTGTCTCATTTCTCTTGGACATACAGATTGATCGGTGAGCTCACTAATTTGTAGTCAGTGGAGATCTAATCCAATTATTTATGAAACCAGCAAGAGCAATTTTTCATTGCATTTTTACTACTCCTGTTGTTAAATAACTTATTGCAACTTGGTCCATATGAAAGTAAATTGGGAAGGGAAATAATGTTAAGGTGCATAACTGTATTGTGGATATTGGTTTGCCCTACTATTGTAATATAGACATTTAAGTGGGATAGAAATGAATGTTGGGAAGTATGATTACAGAAAGTTTGTAAACCTGTCTTCAGCCTATAACTGATTGGATTATCTAAAAGGGTACTAGACTGTGCCCAGGGAAATAGGCTTCTTGTTAAGTCTTTGTGGAGTATGGATCTTAGGTAGAATCCTGAGCCCCACCCAGAATCTTCGGAGGTGGGACAACATTCCCATTTGAAAAGACACACAGTCTAACCTGGAATGGTTAGAGGAATAGAAGAGACTTCTTGAAAGACAGACCACCTGGAGCACGCGTGAGGGGGAGGGGAGGGAGGCAGAAGAAGAAGACTATTTGGTTGTGACAATACCAAGCAAGCTGTTTGCCTTGGAGCCTCAAGGCAGGAAAAGTCAGCCCATCAGGGTAAACACTTTTCTAATACTGAAATTTAAAGAGAACATACAGACAGTCTTGTATGCTCACTGGTGACTACTCTTGTCAAGTTGTGAGTGGAAATACAGCAATGAAGTTTGGCCATGATCCGTTGATACCCGATGACCTTGAGATAAGAGAGAGAAGAGGAAGGGCTGGCTGGTTTGAAGTTCAGGGAAACGTGTGAACTCCCCAGCCCAAGGAAACTGACCCAGCCACTGGGGGCTAGACTAAAGAGTGAAGCAGCCAGCTGGTCTGAAGTGGGAGGAGACGTGCAAGAATTTCCAGACTTGCAGATAGTACACACTTGGCCCAGCTTGGATGACTTGCTAGCTAGAACTCGATCAGATGAAAATGAAGAAGTTTGATATAGGGAGGACCTTTGCTTATGGATGAAGTTGCCCAAAATTCCAACCAAAAGGGAAGGGTCCTTCATATCAAGCATCAAGCCTGCCTCTTCAGTACACTGGATTGGTAGGGGCGGGCAACTTAGACTTTGGCTATCAAAATTGGGGGCTATAAGGGCATGAAGTGGCTTATAAGTTTTCAAGAGGGTGCTTACTGTCAGGATGAGGGGGTAAGATAGAATCTCCACTGAGTAGTTTTCCTCTTGTCCAGATGGATCTGGTGATGATCAGGATAGGATTTTATGATCCAATTGTAATTACTGTCAGAATTAATTATGATTGTCACAACTGTAATTGTAGAAGAGGTTTAACTAAAAAGGGGGAGAAGTTAATCTGTCATTTCAGGAACAAAGGACCCTAGGACCATCAAGAGGGAACAGCATGAGAGGAATGAGGGATCCTAATCAGAAAAGCTGAGAAAACAGAGATGGTGGCAAAGGCAATGGCAAAGAGAGATAGAGCAACAGAGGACTATAGGCCCATGGCCTGAGAAAGGCAGTGTGCCTACGGGCAGAAGGCTAGCTTGCAAAATGTGCCCTTTGGACATTTAAACAAATATGTATTTTTTCATTGTAGTGTGTATACATCAAAAGAATAAATAAATAAAGGTAATAGAGGTAAATACTGTTCGCTGATGGTGCATGGAGGGGATTGTAATCATTGCAATTGTAAAACTGATGATCTCACCTGTAAACCTTCACTCAATTCACAATAAAAGCTTAAAAAAAAATAAATTGGCAATGTCTTCTTTTCTTGCAATATGGCGGTTGTTCTTTGGGTTTTGGCAACCCTGCAACAACTCATCTTTCTCTTTATTCCAAATCCCCTCTCTTCTTCATCTGTGCCTTCATGTCTGTCACCTAAAATCACCAGACCTGCACCTGGCTCAAATGAGAAGACCCAAAGGCAAGCATAGACCCTAGCATTGGTTTTAGGCTGGCCATCAAGATGATCCAGAATACATGTTCTCATTATTTATTTTACACTGTCATTGAAATAAAAATCACTCATTTTAGAGAATTCATAGATGTCTCAAAATACATACATCCAAGGACCCCAGGGGTCTAAAACAGGCTGCCTACTCTGATTGCTGCGTAATGTGGTATGAGCTCACACCGAGACACGATGAAAAACAATCTTATGAAACTCATACTTATGTCTAACCAATTTTTAAAGACATTCAAAACACTGTGCTTGGTAGAATGTGGGACCCTATCCAGAGAAGCAGCGACACCAGAGATGGAGGCAGAGATGAGGACATGGAGCAAGGGAGCAGCTGAGGACTCTGGACTCATAGAAAGAGAGGGATTCTGTGTGCTGGCGGCCAGGAGGCAGGCTTGCATAATGCGCCCTTTGGTTGTTTAAATTATTATATATTCCTGAGTGTTTTTGTGTACATTCCCCTCACCCAACCCCCCAAAAAAAGAAAAAAACAGAGGGAATAGAAGCAAATACTGTTGAATAATGTTACACGGAGGAGACTGTAATCATTTCAATGAAACGGTGTAAAGCCAATGTTTTCCAATGTAAACTATCACTCAGTTCACAATAAAAAAATTTTTTTAATCCCTATGCTTGGAAAAAGTTTTTTCCTTCTTAGAATCAAGAAGAGTTGTGCTTCTTACAGAGTTTGCACTTGGTGTTTTTTTACGTTCTGGCTATTTGGTCTTTTATGTTCTTCCTGCACAGCACTTACCACAATTTGGAATTGCATATTCATATGAGAGATTTCTTGATAAATGTTTGTTTCTGAAATTCATCTGTGAGTTCCATCAGGATAAGACCATGTCTGTCTGTTTCACCCTTTTTGTTCCAGTGCCTCTCACAGAACCTGGAACATCGTTGTTATTGCTGTTGTTACGTGATGTTGAGTCAGTTGCGACTCATAGCAACCCTGTATAGAGCTGCTGAAGAACAGCTGGTGAGCTTGAACTGCCTACCTTGCAGTTCAAACCAATCTTTCGGTTCAAACCAACCTTGTAGTCCAGCGCATTAACCTACAGCACCACACCAGGACATAGGACCTCACTAATTGAACAAATGAGTCACCAAATAAATAAAACCATGACTCATGGACTGGTGGCTTTCCCTTTTTGCAGGAGCTGATAGAAACTTCAGAGCTGAATTTGTTTCCCACTCATAGCAAGTATAGAGGAGTTTGTGCTTGTATTTGTGTATTAGCTTCTTTCTTAATACCATTTTATGTCTCTGCCTATAATTTCCTTTTTCTTTCCCATCTTCTAAATTAGTCAGCCTTGCTATGTTTTATGAACCCCTGTAATCCCAGCTCCCTCCCCTCCAGAAGGGGGTTATATGCGTCTGAAATTCCATTAAAATAAACAAAACCAAGGCAAGCTCACAATATCCCTTCCCAAGAAGGTCTTGTTGTTGTTGTTAAGTACCATCAAGTCCTACTCAAAGTGACCCTGGATAAGGTTTCTGAGGCTGTAAATCTTTATGGGAGCAGAAAGCCTCATTTTTCTCCTGCAGAAGAGCTGGTGGTTTCGAACTGCTGACCTTGCAGCTCGCAGGCCCATTCGTAACCACTATGATACCAGAGCTCCTGATTTATAGTTAGTAGGTTTCAAAATATCATAAAAATAATAATAAAACTCTTTACTTCGACTTGTGTCCAATTTTGAGGGAGAGATTGAGAGGATCTGGGCAAGATTCTGATCACTTTACAGAACTAAGGTATAACATTATAAAGTACAAATATTATCGTCTAAACGCCTTTTATAAATCTCTAATATTATACTACCCATTTGCTAGTGGAAGGACTTACAAGTCTGAAATTTTACAACAATTCTCTCTGATCTTGTTCATTTAAAGCACTCCAAATGTTGACTGCTTCCTTTAAGAGAACACATAATTTCCAAATCCCACTAATTAGAACATCCTTCACTGTACACGTTAATTATTTCATGCATCCTAAGTGGACTCACAAACTGGAGAGTCCACCCTCTCCAGGCCATTAGTCCCTAAAAGGATGTCAGATCAACCCTTCCTTTGGGATTAGGCAGAAGACAGTACGTCCATCTGTGAATCTGAGATGTTTTTTCTTTTATTTATAGAGCTCATTTAAGTTTGTGAATGTGAGACAGGGCAAGCTGCAAGAGGAGGGAGTGGGTGTAAAGAAACAGATGGGTAATAATCATGTGTCAGAGATAAATGACAATTTTTAAAGAATTTGATAGGGTGTGGGCTGGGGTTTTTTTGGGGGGGGGCAGGGGGTGGAGAAAAGGCAAGACAATAGGCCCCACTGAGAGCCAGATTCACATCCAAAAACAGTTTCCCCCTGCCACCCCTTGCCCCAACACCAGATAGATAGTGGTCCGGATTCAAAACAAGCCGAGGCTGGCCCCTCGCCTCTCTCACTGAGAGCTACCCACTAGGATTGCAGACTGGGAGAAAAAGGAGAGGGAAGATGGAAGCTGAGATAACAGACTGTCAAGACCTCCTCGGGGACAGTGGCCTTTTTTTCCCTCCAAAATGGTTGAGTCGCAAAAAAAAATCCAAACCCACCTGGCTCCAGTCACGTGCCAGGTCCCCTTATCAAGAGCCGCAGGCTGCCCGCGGTTCCCGCACCTGCTCGGCTGCAGCAGTGATGGAGATGGACAACGCGCTGTGGGCGACCGCCAGACCTGGAGGGGACACGCCCTGCCGGACCTGGCCGTCTGGAAAGGCCCCTTTCCCACTCCACCTCCAGAGGGCGGCGGCCGGATTCAAACGGAGGAAACGGCCCCCAAAAGCGAAGCTTTCAATCCCTCAAAGAAGAACCGAGATGAAAGCCCCACCTTCCAGACACCATTCTCAAGGCGAACCGGTCTACTGGCCCACGCAGAGGCCAGCGCTTGGCAACCCCTATTTCCAAAGACCCTTCAATGTTACATCACTCACAGAAACCACCTTCAGGCTTAGCATAAATCACCGCCGGGAAGCGCTGCAACGCAGACTCACATAAAAACAGATGCTCACCTATCTGCATGAGCCTGCCTCCTCCCTGCTCAAGCAGGAGGTGGTACGATTCTGAAATGCAATTAAAATAAACAAAACCAAGGTAAGCCCACGGTGTCCGTTCCCAAGACAGTCTTACCTCCTGTTAGACAGTTTGTCCATCTCTAGTCTTCCACTGGGGGTTTGGGGTTTTGTTTGCTTGTTTGTTTTTTTTATCCGTTTAATAAATCCACCCAGCTAATCTGCAGAGAAATGTTTTCTATCCATCCTGCAATCCCGCACTTGTCACAGCGGCAGAAAGCATTGTTCTACTACGTCTGCCTGAAATTCCACCGGCAATGCAGTCTCTTCGCGTTAGTGGTAATTACAGACAACAGAGATTGCCGTTCCTTGACAAAGGTTTCCGCTCCAGCTCCGCCCTTACAGCCCTGCCACCCGAATTAAATCCATTTCCCGCACAAGGCTGGAAGGAAATGAGCGCTCTCTTCGCCGCGTGCACTGACAAAAGGACGCTTCTCTGTGCCCACAGAGCCCCCTCTAGTGGGACGCCCGGAGGAATGAGGTGCTGCAGTGTCTGCCGCCCGCAGTGCCTGCCACCCCGTGCTGCCGCAGTCCCTGCCCTGGTGGGCTGAGCTCGGGCGTGTCCCTTGCCGTCACGCCCAGGCTTTCTGCCCGCGTTCACCCTACTCGGGCACAGCAAACTGTCCATAACAGCCGAGAGCTAATCTGATTATTTTGTTACTAGGAAGAAAATCTGAAATATGAGCTCCCTTCGGGGATTTACCTTCCCAGGGATTAAAGAAGAAGAATGAAAAAAAAAAAGCCTTACAGTTGGAATCTCTTTGGTCTAGAAAGTACATCTTGACATTAGAAGATAGCTCTGTTAGTGATTTTAATAGCAATTGTTTGTTTAAAATTTCTATCCTAAATCTGACTCAGTTTTCAACTAGAACAAACTATACATGTTAACATGCTGCCGCCTTCAGTTCTCACTTCTTCCCCCCACCACTTCTCCCTTCCTCATCCCCAATTTACCACTCCAAAAGGAACAACTGTGTATTCAGTGGGGAACTAGACAGGAAACCGGGACACTTGGTTGCAATTCCAGATATGCCATTAAGTAGCTCTGGTAGCGTAGTGGTTACGAATCGGGCTGCGAACCTTAAGGTCAACGGTTCGAAACTACCAGCTGCTCCGCGGGATACAGATCAGGCTTTCTACTCCTGTATCGGAAACCCTGTACAGGGTCGCTATGGGTCGGGACCGACTCAACGGCACTTAACAACAACAACAGCTGTGTGACCTTGATACAGCTGCATGACCTCTCTGTCCTCACCAACTTCATCTGTAAAATGACAGTATACTTAAAACATTTTCCATTTCTGATACTTTCTGAGGGCATCAGAACACAGGGCCCCCAGAGAATACGGATGTGAAAGGTTAGCTTGAGATTTTAGATGGAAAATCTCTACCATAGCTGCATGTGTAATACAAATAGTTAAAGTCTCAGTTATTAACTAAAAGATAGGCCATTCAAGTCAGAAGAAACGCCTGGTAACCTACTTCCCTCCAAAATCAGCCATTGAAAACGCTGTAGAGCACAGTTCAACTCTGACCCACGTGGGAGCAAGCGTCATGAGTCAGAATTCATTGCATTGCAGCTAGCTAATCTTCACCAGCTCCCCAAATCCCCCAAAATCAACGTTCAGTCTAAATGCTTTTTAAACCAGATCATAATCCCTCTGTTCCTTCTAGGTTCTGAATCACCACAGCCCTCAGACCTTTCCCATAAAAATCACTGGGCCCCATCACCGTGCTGCTGGAGAAATTAGAATCTCTGGAGGCAGGCCCAGGAATCAATGTTTTTGACAAGTGAATCCTTTTAAAAAGGCCACACACTATGCTAGTTACTACTGGTTTAGAAAAAGCCAGAAAGCCCACCACAACAATCTTAGAATCAGGCACTTCATCTCAAATTCCAGGGTAAAGTTTCTTTCTGCTCTAGATCCTCCCACCCCCCTTGCACCCTCCTATCCCACTCAGCATTCTTACTCATTCCCATTCCTTTTTTTCAGAATAACTGAGTTTACAAGACCTCTCCCCATTCTGCTGTCAAACAGTCACACAAGGGGACATCCATTCCTCCTCCCAGTCCCCAGGCCCTGCCATCTGTCTGGCTAAGCCACGATATGATAGCTTTATTGAGACACTTCAGATATTTGTGCCACTATAGGTGCCAGGGAGCAATGCTATCTGGGAAGTTGAGAAAAATTTTTTTCTAGAATGCCGAAATCACAGGTCAGGTGGACCCTCCTCCAAAAGTGAAACCAAAAAACAAAATAGAGAAGTTTTGCTAGTTCAGAAATACCAGGTTTCATGTATCCCCTTGGTCATTTCCAATGACTCAAAATTTTCTCTTCCTGGTTATTTTTCCCAAATTAATAATAGCAAGCTCTTGTTGTCTCCTAGGACTGTTCTGAGGACTAGATGTGTATTTTCACTCACTTGATCCTTACAAGAATTCTGTGAAGCTGATACCATTATTATCCCCATTTTGTTGGTGGTGGCTGTGTGCCATGGAGTCGGTTCCGACTCATAGCGACCCTGTACAGGGTTTCTGAGGCTGTAAATCTTTACGAGAGCAGAAAGCCTCATCTTACTCCCATGGAACAGCTGGTAGTTTTGAAATGCTGACCTTGTGGTTCACAGCCCGATTCATAACCCCTATGCTACCAGAGCTTCCAGATCCCCATTTTAGAGATGAAGAAATTGAGACAGGGAGGTTCAGTAACTTGCCCAAAGTCACACAATTAATGGGTGTCACAACCAGAATTCAAATTGACAGAGTTTGGTTTCAGGACTCATGGGCCCTAACTATTGCACTTCATAGCCTTTCAAGGGAGAGAAAATCAACTTTAAAAACAGAGCTGCAAGACACTCATTTGGTTTCATTATATAGTCTTCTGCCCCCACCCCAAAAAGTGACTCTGATTCTCTAGCCAGATATAAGTGCTGATAAGAAAAGTACCATCCTGTCACTTTTGGAATTGTTCCAACATCATTTAAAAAACAAGATTTCTTTATATGAACTTCCACATCCACAGATATCAAAATTTAGTTGATATTCCTGAGGTTCTCTTTCTTAATTCCAATTTACTTTGAAATTCAACAAAAGGAGCCAGAACTGTCATTGGTTTCACAGGTAATCACTCAAAACCACAAGAATTCAGAGTTCCCGCTGCAGAAAACCCCAGATGCTTGGCCCTAAAATAGGAACAGAAAAGCACAGGAGACTCTGGAAAATCACATTTGGCTAGCCACTGATAGCCAAACTTGTTTGTTTTTAAGTGTCATAGCGTGAAGTCCGACTCATAGCAACCCTGTATAGGGTTTCTGAGGAGCAGCTGGTGGGTTTGAACTGCTGACCTTGTGATTCAAAGTCCAGTGCTGATCCTACAGCACCATACCAGGAGTCCGATACAGCAAAACCATGACTTAAAAGAAGAGGCATTCAGACTAAACTATGTTGGAAATGCAATGCTCTTTAAAAAGAGTACATAGTACAATGATATCTATTCTTTATACTATAGAAAAATCATTTGAAACAGTATCACATTTTATTTTTAGTCTTGTTTAACCTTTATTTCTTACAAACAGAAAGCTTAAAATCAGATTTTCTAACTGATTTTCAATAAAATTATTTCTAATATTCAAGTCTTCTGACAGAAATATTTTTAGCCAGCAATGACTTGCAAAAAGCGCAGTGAGCAGTTAGCAGACATGGGCAGGTCCCCATCGCCTCATATTCATGCCCTTGTGCAATCCCCTCCCCTTAGGTGCTAAAGGACCTGTGACTTGCTTCTTAGAAATTAAGATTACATAAATGTCTTTATCTGTCCAGAAAACTTACTCTATTACCTTCTTGCCTTGCACACTTTGACTAAGTGGTCATGTTGGTAAGGCCTATGTGGCAAGAAACAGAAGATGCCCTGAAGTCAACTGCCAGCTAGAAATGGACAGAAGTCCTCAGCCCAAAAGTCCTAGAGGAAATTAATTCTGTCAACAACCTCATAATCTTGGAAGCAGCATCTTTCCCATCAAGTCTCAATGAGACCTCAATCCCCACCTTGTAAGAGACCTTGAAGCAGAGGGCTCGATTAAGGCATGCCTAGATTCAACTTATAACCCACAGTAACTGTGAGATAATAAATGCATTTTTTTTTAAGTTGCTATGATTGTGGCATTTGTTACACACCAGTTGTTGTTGTTAGTGCCATCAAGTTGGCTCCAACTCAGATCGATCCTAACACAACAGAATGAAACTCGGCCCAGTCGTGTGCCATCCTCACAATCACTACACTTGAGCCCATTTCAGCTGCCACTGTGCCAATCCAGCTCACTGGGGGGCTTCCTCTTTTTCACTAATGCTTTACTTTACCTAACATGATGTCCTTCTACAGAGATTGGTTCCTCCTGGTAATATGTCTGAAGTATGAAAGACTAAGTCTTGCCATCCTGATATATTTGCTCTTAAACACTTGATAAAGGTCTTGTTCAGATTTGTCCAATGTAAATCATTCAATTTCTCACTGCTGCTTCCATGAGTGTTGATTGTAACTCTAAAAAAAATTAAGTCTTTGACAACTTTAATCTTTTCTTCATTTATCGTGATGTTATTCACACCAACAGATAACTAATACTATACTGCCTTAGCACTTTCCAGTCCCAGGCATACTTATCAATGGGCTTCTCCCAGGACAAGCTGGAAGTGCTGGAAGAATTGACATCCCTGGTGGTTAGCCTTCAACCATTCAGTGTTGGTGGTAAACACCCTAGCTCCTTCATCCCTGAGTGTTGGGAAAACAATGCTGAGATATGGCCTACATTACACCCCAGAATGCCTCAGTAGGATTGAGCTCCAGTTGCCCACAGCAATAACTTGCTTGTTCAATTATATATCTTTAGTGAAATTGCTTTTATGCCTTATATCACTTTCTCACTTCCCTAATGGTGCCACCTGGCCTTGCCTCCCAAATAAATACTTAAGAGTTCAAACTTTGTCTAAGGGTCTGCTTTGCTGTTGTTAGGTGCTGTCAAGTCATTTCCGACTTACTGCAACCCCATGCCCATCAGAACAATACACTGCCCAGTCCTGAACCAGCCTCACAACTCTTACATTTGAGCCCACTGTTACTGACTCAATGTCAGTCCATCTCATTGGGGTCTTCTTCTTTTTCTCTGACCCTCCACTTTCCCAAGCATGATGTCCTTCTCCAGGGAATGGTCCTTCCTGAGAACAAGAGACAAAGTCTTGCCATCCTCATTTTTATGGAACATTCTGACGGGACTTCCAAGACAGATTTGTTTTTTCTTTTGGCAGTTCATGGTACTTTGAATATTCTTCACCAACACCATCATTCAAATGCATCAATTCTTTCATGGTCTTCATTATTCATTGTCCAATAGACACAAGCAATGAGGCAATTGAAAATAGCAAGCTTTGAGTCAGGGATATCTGAGTCCTTAAGCTGACATCTTTGCTATTGAACACTTTAAGGAAGTCTTATTAGGCAGATTTGCCTAATGCAATACATCATTTGATTTCTTGACTGTTGCTTCCATGAGCATTGACTGGGGATCCAAGGAAATAGAAGTCTTCAACAACCTTGATCTTTTCTCAATTTATTATGATGTTATTTATTGGTCCAGTTGTGAGGATTTTTCTTTTCTTTACATTGAGGTGCAATCCATACTGAAAACTGTAGTCTTTATCTTCATTCGTAAATATTTCAAGTCCTCTTTACTTTTTGCAAGCAAAGTGGTATCATTTGCATATCACATGTTATTAGTGACTCTCCCTTCAATCTTGATGCCATGTTCTTCTTCATATAATCCAGCTTCTCAGATTATTTACTCAGCATACAGATTGAATAAGTATGGTGGAAAGATATGATCCTGATGTACACCTTTGCTGATTTTAAACATTTCAGTATTCCCTTGTTCTGTTCTAATGACTGACTCTAAGTCTATGTATAGGTTCCTCATGAGCACAATTTAGTGTTCTGGAATATCCATTATTTTCAATGCTATCCATAGTTTGTTATAATCCACACAAATATCTTTGCATAGTCAATAAAACAGAAGTAAATATCTTGCTGGCATTCTCTGCTTTCAGCCAAGATTCATCTGATGTCAGCAATGATATCCCTCGTCCCATGTCCTCTTCTGAATCGGGTTTGAATTTCTGGTAGCTCCCTGTCCAGTGTACTGCTACAACCATTGCTTATTTTCAGCAAAATTTTACTGAATGTGGTATTCATGACACTGTTCAATGATTTCCACATTCAGTTGGGTCACTTTCCTTTGGAATGGACACCAATATGGATCTCTTCCACTCAGTTGGCCAGATAGCTGTCTTCAAATTTTCTTGGCATAGAGAAATGAGTGTCTCCAGGGCAGCATCAGTTTGTTGAAACATTTCCATTTGTATTCAGTCAATTGCTGATGATTTGTTGCCAGTGCCTATAGCTGCTTGGACTTCTTCCTTCAATACTATTGGTTCTTGATCATATTGTTGTTGTTGCTAAGTGTCATTGAGTCGGTTCCGACTATAGGAAATTGACTATATAGGGTTTCAGAGGAATAGCTGATGAGTTTGAACCTCCAACCTTGAGGTTCAAATGGACCTTGTGGTCCAGTGCTTATCCTACAGCGCCCTAATACCTCATAAAATGATTAAACATTAACCAGTTCTTTTTGGTACAGTGACTCTGTGTATTCCTTCCATCTTTTTTATTGTTTCCAACGTCATTCAACATTCTGCCTATAGTATTCTTCAATTGTATTTTTTCTTTCAGCTTGAGAAATGTAAATCATGTTATTATTTTTTGGTTTTCTAACTCCAGGTCTTTGCACATTTCATTATATTTGACTTTGTCTTCTTGAACCACCCTTTGAAATTTTCTGTTCAGTTCTTGTACTTCATTATTTCTTTTAGTTGCCTTACCTTCTCTACACTCAAAAAAACTCTTCTGCTCTTCTGACATTCACTTTGGTCTTTTCTTGCTTAACGGACTTCTTAATGACCTTTTGCTTTCTTCCTTGATGTCATCCACAACTCTTCGGGTCTTCAGTTATTAGTGTGTCTAATGCATAAAATCTGCTCTTAAGATGGCCTCTAAATTCAGGTGGCTCTCATGAACTTGTTTAAATTTTTTTCAGCTTCAGCCTGAACTTGCATATGAGTGAGTAATTGATGAACTATTTGTTCCATAGTTAATCCTTGTTTTGGCTGATGACATAGAGCTTCTTTATCATCTATTCCCACAGACATATCCATTTGAGTCCTGTGCATTCCATCTGGTGAAGTCCACATGTATAAACTCCTTTTATGTAGTTAGAAAAGGATATTTGGTCTTGCAAAATTCCATCATGGGATATCCAGGGTCATTTCTATAACCAAGTTCATATTTTCCAACTATGGATCCTTTTTTCCCCATCTTTTTCTAATCACCAGTAATTATCAAAGCATCTGGACTGCATGTTGGATCAGTTTCAGACTGTGAAGAAGTTGGTAGAATTTTTCAAATTTGTTAACACTGGCTCTAATGGTTGATGGGTAAATTTGAATAATAGTGATATTAACTGATCTTTTTAGCATATAAATATTATTCTATCACAGACAGCATTGTACTTCATGAGAAGTATTGAAATGCTTTTTTGGGACAATTTATGCAATGCCATTACTCTTCTGGAGTCCTGATGTGGCACTGTGAGTTAATGTGCCAGAGAGCAAAGCTGTCTGAACTGTAAGTTCAGTGGTTCAAGCTCACCAGCTGCTCCTCAGAAACTCTGTAAGGGTTGCTATGGGTCAGAACCAACAGTTCAGCTCACTAATGCCTAGGATATCAATCTTTATGCATCCCATTCCAGTTTTGACAACTTCCAACTTTCCTAGATACATACTTCATACATTCCATGTTCTGATTATTAACAGATGTTTGCATTTATTTCTTCTAATTGTGAATTGTGCCCTTTCAGCAAATGAAGGTCTCGAAAGCTAAGCTCCATCCATATCATAAAGGTCAGCTCTACTTTGAGGAAGCAGCTTTTCCCTAGTCATATTCTGAGTGCCTTTCAATCTGAGGGGCTCATCTTTAAGCACTGTATCTGACAACATTCCTCTGCTAGTCATTAGGTTTCCAGAGGCTGAAAATGATCCACCTCTCCTGCTTCCCAGTTTGCCTTAGTCTGGAACCTCCACTGAAACCTGCCACCGTGGGTGACCCTACTGGTATTTAAAATACCGGTCAGTGGCATAGCTTCCAGCATCACATCAACGAACACAAACCACCACAGTATGACAAATTGACATACAAGTGGTACAAGGGTCTGCTTTGGAGGAAACAAATTTATGACAGAAAAAAAGGAAGATGCTACTTTTAAAGCAAAGCAAATGGTAAATTCTAAGTCCAGATCTCCTGAAGATAGTACTGTGCCAATGTATGAAAGTTCAGTCAGAACCCTGTGGCTGAGGCCTGCTATGGAACTGGACTGAACCCAGGACTGAGCTGAACCCATGATCCAGGACCTGGTGCTCCAATCTCAGTCCTGGCTTCAGAAAGACCTTTCCGCCTACCCCCACCCCCAGTCTCACTCCTTATCTATAAACAGCACTTGCATCTCTACCACCCAGGCAGGGTTCTAGTGCAGATAAAATGGGACATCAACTAAAAATACTTTTAGTCTTAAGTACCATTGAGTCATTTCCAACTCATGAAAATCCTGTATACCTCTGGTCTTAATACTAAAATGAGACAACCAGCAACTATAACCCTAGCCACACTAGAGAATAAACTCCTGGAGGAGTGGAGCACCATGCACAGCAGGCAGAGAGTCCCCAACCCCCTCACATTAACTCCAGCCATCAAAGGCTAGGCCTAGAACTGTGTTGCCATGGTGATATGCATGTCACTCTCCAAGAGTCCCCCATGGGCCTAGAATTAAGTATATTGTTCCTCCTCCTAGCCAGATGCCCAACTGAATTCAACGAATGGCAATCCCATGCATGTCTGAGTAAAACTACTCTACAGGATTTTTGTAAAGTGCCATCAAGCCAGTTCTGACCCACAGCAACCCTGTAGAGGATTTCCAAAGAGCAGCTGGTGGGTTTGACCCCCCAACTTTTAGTTAGCCATCCAGTGTTGATCCTACAGCACTACACCAGGAGTAGATCGCCACACCTTTCTTCCAAAGAAGCTCTGGGTGAATTCAAACTTTCAATCTTTGAGTTTGCAGCTGAGTACATTAACCATTTGTACTCTTCATCCTCTTGTTGTTAAGTGCCGAGTCAGTTCTGACTCATAATTACCCTATATGGGGCTTCCAAGGCGCAGCTGGTGGCTTTAAACCACCCACCTTGAGGTTAACAGTCCAGTGATTATCCTACAGTGCCACACCAGGATTCCATTCTGACTCCTAGTCCCTTGGAATCCAAAGGAAGTTTCCAAAATGGAAACTACTTTTCAGCGATGACCACTTGCCTTGCAGGATTACTATTCTGGAACTATTCCTGGAGGCTGTCAAAGATTTCAGAACCTGTCTTTAAACTTAGGACTGATGTCTCAAATGGACTCAGAATTTTGTTCTTGGGGCCATGATTAACTCAGCTTCTCAGTGCTCCTCAGGAAGCTTAGGGCTAGCAGATGGCTCATTCTGATTCCAACAGATTCCACATGGGCTGTAAACAACTCACAACTTTATGAGTCTCTTGTCCTCATCCTGAGACCCAGTTCCACAGAGTACCACATTCAAAAGAAACATATATGACTTGAAAAGTTCGACAAATTTTTGAAGAGATGACAAGGGGAAGGAGCAGGGGGAATTATATCTCAACCTCTTTTTTCAACTTAGTCTTATACCAATGAAAGTTACCCAGGAAACCTCTAACGCTTTCCCTGTTTTTCAGAGTTTCTTTTCTATGGGCATCTCCATGTCCTCTCTAATGAAGAAGGTTGACCCTTCCTTAATCCTCATTCCATTCTTCAATTGCAATCATTGCCCCTGATGAAGACAGCAAAGGGTCCAAAGTCCAGACTACTTTATAGGTGACACAGAAGGGAAAAAGCCAGACCTTTTAGTATGTGTTTTAGTGTCTGTGTCCCTTCTACACATACATGTTTAAGAAAGGTTGTTAAGTATTGTCATGAGGCATTTGGAATTTTAACCAGTTAGGCTCAGACATTCTCAAAGCAATTCTACCACCCTCTAGTTTGTGAGCTTGTAGAAGTCTTTTCATCACTCTGTGTCATGATTTCCTCATCTGTTAAACAAGGATAATGGTATCTATCTAGTTGTGAGACAAGTTAACACACATAAATCATGGAGAACAGAACCTAGCATGTATTTAGTGCTATGTCTTCATGAGCTATTGTTAGAAAGATTAAGATTGTGCTCAAAGTGCTTGGGTATCTAACTCGCACAAAGATACAACATGCCTTTATAGTTGGGTATTCAGGAAAACTTGAAAATTCTCACTCCCATTGGCCAAATCTCACAACTCCACCTGCTTAAGTTTTGATTCTTACTAAAGGTTATATCCTTGGGAAGGGTTGTTGCTATGTTGTTAAGTGCTGTGGAGTCAGTTCCAACTCATAGTAGCCCTGTAGGTCCCACAGAGGATAAAAGTGGAAACTCCAAAGAATGAAAGGAGAATTGGGGGTGGGTTGTAGGAGGCGACTGAGGCCTGAAGGCCCTGAAACCTATTCCTTCAAATCTTGAAGTTAAAGATAAAATGAAGTTGATTAAATTTATGATAGGCAAATTTGTTTAAAGGATTGTTAAATGTGTAGATATCATAAAAATTATAAAATGACACTAAAACTTTCAGCACTGCATTTATTTGTCTCTAGTAGGTAGCTCTGTGTCTTTTCACTTTTCATATTTGGGGGAAGCTGAAACAGAAGATAGTCCATTATAAATGACTAAAAAATAACATCTACTTCACAAAGGAAATACAACTAAAACAAAAATGTCAAAATTTAACCTCACCACTAATTAAAGATGTGCCCATTTTCATACAGCATTTTTTTTTTTTAAACTCATGAAATTTCCATCGTTTTAAAATATTCCATTGTGGCAAGGATGTTATGAAATCAATACTATTACAAAACTTTTGATATGATACGTTGACACCATATGTCAAGTCATAGTACATACCGACCTGTGACTCAGCTGTCCCATTTCTGAGTACGTAGCCTGAAAAAAAAAAAAAAAAAATTGAAAATAGCTAAACACGTCAGATTATTTGTCATGCTTATGAGAACAATTTATATTCTCAACAAAGAGAAAATTGTCTTACTTGATGGACCCATTCAAACTAGTTATAAAAACTATATTGTAAACCCAAAAATGCCAATGATAGAATAAGAAAAAACAGAAAATACAGTGTTATGTACCCTATGATAATTTCTTTCTTAATTCAGTTGTGTATATGCATGAGCTCTGGTAGCGTAGTGGTTACGAATCAGGTTGTGAACCTCAAAGTCAGCAGTTC
>NW_006408570.1:3607398-3608524 GCF_000296735.1 Chrysochloris asiatica | reverse complement strand
TATATTTACATATATACATGTATATTTACATATATATTTATATTTATACATTTACATATATATTTACATATATATGAAGTTGGAAGCATTTTAGTATATTTCTATTAGTGTTCACTGTGATGATAAAATCATTTTTAGTCTTCTTAATTTTGGGAATTCTCAACTTGAAGAAAAATAAGTCAACAATTAGAAATTAAAATCACTCCTCAAGTCATGGCCAGGGAGTTCAGATATTAGATCCCACAAAGTATATCAGTAAGGATAATGTTATTAAGTGCCATCAAGTCAATTCCAACTCACAGCAACTCTGGATAGGGTTTCTGAGAAGCAGCTGGTGTGTTTGAACCACCAACTTTGTGGTTCAAACAGACCTCATGGTCTAGTGCCTTATCCCCCAGCGCCACACTCCAAAGACAATAAAACACTGCAACTAAATGCTTTTAGTTCTAAAATTTTAGCTATTTTCTAGTCTACTCTCATTCACATTTCAAAAATAGGTTTTGTATGAATTAAAGATGACTAAGGAGCAGTCCCCACTACTCCTCTGTCAGATTGTCACAGTGATTCTTGTGAGTTGGCTGTGATTCTGAAATATATGCCACAAGTATTTTAAATACCAGCAGGGTCACCCATGGTGGACAGGTTTCAGATGAGCTTCCAGACAAAGACAGACTAGGAAGAAGAAGCGACGAACTACTTCCAAATATTTAGTCATTGAAAACCTTATGAATAGGAGAGAGACATTGTCAGATATAGTGTCAGAAGATGAGCCCCTCTGATTGGAAGGCACTCAAAATGTGACTGGGGAAGAGCTGCCACCTCAGAGTAGAGTTGACAGTGATGACACGAATGGAGTAAAGCCCATGGGAGAAAAGTCCACGGGATCTTCATTTGCTGATAGGGCACAACTCAAAATGAAGAGAAATAGCTGTAAACACCATTGAAAATCAGATATGGAATGTATGATGTATCTGGGAAAATTAGAAGTTGTCAAAAATGAAATGGAACATATAAATATTGATATCTTAGGCATTAGTGAGCTGAAATGGACTGGTACTGGCCATTTTGAATCTGACGACCACATGGTTTACTATGTCAGAAATGACAAATTAAAGAGGAATGATGT
>NW_006408570.1:3555623-3603383 GCF_000296735.1 Chrysochloris asiatica | reverse complement strand
GGGGGGGGGTGAAGTGGATGTAAGAGACACTAGTGGTCCAGTATAACTCTCGTGCTATGAGTCAGACCTAACTCCACAGCACTTAACAACAAATGTAAGCGACAAGGTCCAATTCCTGGCCAATGCACTTCATGACAATAGAGGCTTTTGTACTGCTATGATGCTGAACCTCTTTGAGGAGAACTTCCAGGCAGACTAGGAAGAAAGGTCTGGTGAGCTGCTTCTGAAAGCCTGCCAATGAAAACCCATGCAGCATAACAATAAATCTCCAATGCAACATGCAGGACCTTTGTTTGTTGTGCATGGGGCAAACTTGATGGCAGTTAACAACACACCAAAGGGTTTAGCACTATCACCCACATCCTCCAGTCCTGGTGTGGTGCTGTGGGTTAATGCACCAGACTGCAAAGCCATTTGAACTACAAGATTGGTGGTTCAAGCTCACCAGCTGCTCCTCGGAAACCCTATCCTGGGTCGCTATGGGTTGGAACTGACTCGATGGCACTTAACAACAACAACTAGCCCTGACAAGTCATTGACTCTCTGGATGTTGGAGAAGCTACTTAAATTCTGGAGTTCTAGTGTTGACTACGGGTTAATGCACTGGGCTACATGTCAGTTTAAACCCCAAGGTCAGTGGTTCAAGCTCACCAGCTGCTCCTCAGAAACCCTATACAGGGTTGCTATGGGACAGAACCAATATGACAGCACTTAACAACTTAAATTCTATTCCTTAGTCTCCTCACAAGTAAAATGGTATGTGTTTGTGTATTACAGGGTAATTATGAAAATTATTGTTGAGTGCCAACTCATAGCGACCCTGTATAGGGTTTCTGAGGAGCAGCTAGTGGGTTTGATCTGCTGACCTTGTTGTTAGCAGGCTATTGATTATTCTGCAGTGCCACATTAAGGATTAAATAGGTTAATATATGTAAAGTTGTTGTTAAGTGTCATTGAGTCAGTTCTGACCCATAGTGACCCTGTATAGGGTTGCAAGAAGCTGCTGGTAAGCTTCAACGACTGACCAAGCAGTTCAAACTGACCTTACGGTCCAGTGCATTAATCCACAGCACCACACCAGGACTCTATATCTAAAGCACCTGGCGCAAAATAAGTATCAGTAATTACTATTTTTTCCCTAAATTTAGTCAAATCTTCCCAGTATACAGGGGATCAAGTTATTTTTGTGTGTGGGTTTTGTTTTTTTTTTTTGTCCATTCAATATATAGCTTTTGTATGAAAACTTTTTGTCTTTACATATTAGAATGTTTGAACTCGAGAACTTCATACATTACTGTGTTTATCTATAAGGTTAAAAGATCACTGAATCCTCCCCAGCCTAAAGTCTAATTATATTGTAAATCATTGTTTTAATTTTAATTTTAAGTGCTAGCTGGAAAAACCCAGGAATATAATATTTAAGTAACAGAAAGTGAAACTTACTGAGGTTTATCAATGTTGTCTTATTCTCACAGTTTATTAAGAAATGCCTGTTCTCCCCACCTAAGCCATGGAGTACAAGTTTAAAAAAAAAAAAAAGTGGCCTGAAGAGGAGTGATCAGTTTGTGCTCAATTCCTATAATAAGGCGAGTATGCTCCCATTGTTAGTGGTGTATCTAGATCATTTGACATATTATCTAATGTTTTATTGAGCCAAGGCTTGAGTACAGGGAGAAGAAGAGTAGGGAAGGGTAGATATCAACCAGAAATCCTAGCTCACTCAATTTTAGACCTCAATACCCAATCTAACAAAAGCCTGAATAGTAAGGCCTTCATTAAGAGAAAATGGCTTTGTTGAAAAAGAGAAAAATGAACACTTTTGGCTTCCAATGGGCTAGAGTTTAGATGCCTGCTTATTAAGTAGTCACAGTGAGGCAGGCAGGCAGGCCGGTGGAAATAGGCGTTGGCCCCTCAAGTCCCCCAAGCTCATAGCTCATTCCTGGAGCAAGATTCACATTCCAGGAAATAAACACAGACCACCTCAGCCTCAAGTGATTCCCCAGGCTAATCTCCTGTTCCTGACCCACCTCTTGGAGGGAACAGGGCCCTGAGCTAATGTTCACCTGCTTCTGTAACTGCTTGCTTGTATGCTCATACATCCTTCCCCGCCATATTTTTGAACCAACCAATCCCAGGTAGCCCCATGAAGCTGTTGGTCCCCCGCTAACCATTCCCAAATGAACTCATGTATGCACCCTCTATTCCCTATAAAATAGCCTCACACAGAGAAGACGGGGCTCAGCCTCTAGATACAAATCCACTGAGCCACGTGCTAGCACAATAAAGCCCTTCCTTTATTACAACCCGCATGGTGTTGGCAACTCCTTCAGAGCGACCCTGGTAACAACAGAACAGGGAATATAATGTGGAGAAGTCTTCCCACAGCTAAAGATAAAGGTTGGAACAGCAGGAAGCAGATTCCTAATGAGCAAATGTCGCATGGACCCCTGAGAGGGACCTCCTCACACCAATGCAGCCTGGGCCTTGACCTAGAGTGGAATGAGGAAGAGTTACATAAGATAATAGAAACCCAAGAAAGGTAAAGTGAGTCTGAGGAAAGCAAAGACTGTCCCTCTTCTCAGTAGCCAGCATCTCAGAGGAAATCACCAGGTGTATGAGTCAGAGGGCTGCCTCACAGCTGGATGTGGGGGAAACCAACCTGAAAAGGTATGGGACTTGAGTAAAAATGTCCTTGAGAAGAAACCACAGTAAAGCCATGGAAATCCATAGTAGTGGAATACTAACTAGCTCAAGACTGAGGAAGTCAGAAGCAGGAAACATACAGGTACTTCCATTTCAGCCTCCATAAGACATATTCCCCACTGTGCCTAAGGGGAAACCGCTTAAGGGGCAAAAAGCTTCCCCATCAGGAAACTGAAACTGAATCGACTAAGTTTGAATCTGAAAGTGATTCAGCATTTACTCAAATAAGTTTGACCTTAAATGAGCAAGCGAAACGTTTCCCATCTGCATGCTAAGAGGCTTAGCCAAGTAGAGCACAATGTAGAAAATGAGTTACATTTCTTCTCATTTAAATTGTGCTCAGGACTTCATGGTGGACTCTCAACCAAGACCCAGAAACAGACCCTACAATATTCCACAGTCACACCTTCTCTAGTCTGTAAGAGAATAGGGTTTTGGTCCACAAGCCAGAAGTAACCAGATGTAGTCTCTTCCCTTGGGGGCCTGGCCCAACCTGTACAAATTAGGAATCTGAACCTTGGTTCCTCTTACCCAAGTCCACCTCCATGAGGCAGGCAGGTGACCCAGGCCTGTCTTCCACATCAGGAATGTCTAAGAGACACATCCCCAGAGAGAAAACGACAAGAGTCTGGTATTTTTTTCTTGAGCTTTTTGAAACCCTCTTGTATCACTTTGTATAGGAAAACCTTTACAAGTTTTAATCAAAAAACTTCCCTTTATATTTTTCTCATTGATGTTTTAATTGATACTGTTGACTGGATTCATGATATTTGTTAAAGTTGTTACTATTACAATTATCAAATGTTGTATGAAAAAAAAAAAAAAGGACAAGAGTAATCCAGAAACAGCCAATTATATTTATAAATCCTTTATTCTCCCACTAAAGGATCTACCATTAACCCTGGGTCCTTAAGGACCTTATCTGTTATGGATAATCCAGTAATTAGAATAAAGTATGGAGTAGGGTGACTGAGGTGGAACACACCAAGTTCCCCCAAGGGTTAGCTTATGTGTTGCTGGCATACAATTGTTGGCTCAGATCCAAAGGAAGATGATGCCAAGACAAAAGAATTCCCAAGGATTCCCACTGATGCTGAAAGGAGACAAGGACTTTTCTCCAGAGTCAGTACTCCAAACTGAGGCTTCTAGCCTCCTTAATGGTGAAAGAATAAATTTCTGGTTGTTAAAGCCATTCACTTGAGGTATTTTTGTTATAGCAGCCCTAGATAACTTAGTCACTTGTCCAAAGTTCCAGAGAACTCCAGAACCAGCCCTAAACCCCCAAAGTTTAGAAAATGCAGTCAAGTCCTAGAGCCAATGAATGATGGGCTGCCTTCCTTCTGAGCCTCAAATGCCCTTAAGTCTGAGCTACAAAGAACAAAAAAATTCTGAACAGGTGAAATAGATTAATGCTCCACTAACCAGCAAGCACTCAACCCATCAAAAGGAAAATTCAATTTTTAAAAATACTTTGCTGGCCAACTCATCGGAATATGGCACAAATACAAGCCTAGACCCACAACGTTAGTGTGGTAAAATTGTTGCTGTCTCACCTGGGGGAAATGTGAGCCGGAAGATAAGAAAAGCTGCTGGACTTTGCCAAGGTGTTAATAAATTCATCTCAATTGTCCATTGTTATAGTTATTAGTTTCCACTGAGTTGGCTCAGACTCATGGTCACTTTATGTATAATAGAACAAAAGGTTGCCCACGTCCTGTGCCATCTTCATAGTGGCTGGTATGTTTGAGTCCACTGTTGTGGTTATTGTGTCAACCCATCTCATTCAAAGTTTCCTTCATTTTTGTTGACCCTCTACTTTATCAAACATATCCTTTTCTAGCTAGTGGTCTTTCCTGATGACTGTCTGAAGTAAACAAGTGTAAATCTCAATTATCCATGGAGTCAGTTCCAACTCATAGGACTCTGCATAGGGTTTCCAAGGCTGTAAATCTTTACAGGAGCAGAAAGCCTCATCTTTCTCCTGTGGAACTGCTGGTAGTTTTGAACTGCTGACCTTGAGGTTAGCAGCCCAACTCATAATTACTATGCTACCAGAGCTCCTTCTCAATTATCTAGACCATCTTATTTCAGATCTTAAAATGCTATCAGGAGAAATTCCCCCAATGCTA
This sequence comes from Chrysochloris asiatica, assembly GCF_000296735.1. Taxonomy (NCBI): domain Eukaryota; kingdom Metazoa; phylum Chordata; class Mammalia; order Afrosoricida; family Chrysochloridae; genus Chrysochloris; species Chrysochloris asiatica. The sequence continues at coordinate 3,598,551 of NW_006408570.1, read as the reverse complement.
TAAGTAGGACACATACCTTATTACAAACTGGGGGAGGGGTGATGGCATCTACACCTACATAGGTTGTCTTCTCTCAGAGACTCTTTTCAAGGAATTCGCTCTGCCATACCAGAATTTAGATGTGTGGTGTTGTTGTTAGATGCCATCGAGTTGATACCGACCCATAGCGACTTTATGCACAGCAGAACGAAACACTGTCCAATCCTGGGCCAACCTCACTACTGTTGTTACGCTTGAGCCCATTGATGCTGCCACTTGGCTAATCCATCTCATTCATCCTCTTTTTCTCTCACCTTCCACCTTACCAAACATGATATCCTTCTCTCCAGCAACTGGTCCCTTCTGACAATATGTCCAAAGTATGAGAGATGTAGTTTGGCCATCTTGGCCTCTAAGGAGCACTCTGGCTGCATTTCTTCCAAAATGGATCTATTGGTTCTTTTGGCAGCCCATGGCACTTTCAATATTCTTTTGTTGTTCTTGTTAAGTGCCATCAAGTCAGTTCTGACCCACAGTGACCATGTATAGGGTTTCCAAGAAACAGCTGGTGAGCTTGAACCACCGACTTTGCGATTCAAACCAATTTTACAGTCCAGAGCATGAACCCACAGTGCCACACCAGGGATAGGTTCCTGTAAAAGACATTTAAGTTTATCCATGTGTCCCTTTCCGAAGTCTCACTGAGAACCTCGCTCCCAAACTGACCTTAGTCTTCTCTAGGAACATAGCATCTACAATATCACAAGTAACTCTGAGCAAATAAATCAGTGATGTGAAATATCTAAACTGCAGCCATGAGTGGCACATAGATGGAACAAACAATGGTGGGGTTATACTCCTCCCCTGAAACCCCATTTCTAACGGATCCTTGAAATTAGTCCCTAGCCCTACTAAGATCCGATGCTGCAGATTCACATGGCTCATGGTCCCCTCAGTCTGCACATATATACTTGCCAATGCAGCTCCCATGTGAACCTGCTCTGGCTCCAGAAGCTAATCTCCATCCCTAACATCACAGCAGATTCTTACAAACTCCATTTGGGATTTTGCCTTCCAGGAATGTTGTTGATCTTGCACAGCCTGTTATGACCCATCCCTTCAACCCCCTCCCTCCAAATGCCCATCCCTGCCAGCATCAGATTTTACTGCCCAGATCCTCTCCAAGGGCAGGAAGACAGGAGGCCACTGCTACAAACTAATGTGGAGAGAACCTGCCTCCCAAGCACTAAGCCCCCCCTTAGACAGTATTTCAGTCCAATGAGTCAACTAAGCTGCCACCAGGTCCCTAGTTAGAGTATTAAGCCAAGAATCTGAAAACCTGTGTAGTCACCCCTTTGGGTAAGCTGTGCTGACCCTTATGAGGATCTTTTTCTCAAATAAAGGCCATGTCTCAAGCAGTACTTCCCTGGATGCTTTATCTTGGAACCCATCCTGGTCCCTGGTTATAAAATGCAAGCTTTATAAAGTTGATAAAAGTGAGAGTTAGTAATTGCGTGAGTCATATCAAAATAAGAATCTCAGTGCTAAACCTATTAAAGGAAATACTAGGCAGATAGTTACACAGTAGGCACTTCAAAGAAAAAATTATTTCCCCTCCCTCTTCCTGCACAATGCATCTCTAATGCCATTATTTGGGCTACAGTAAGGCCAGGAGAGGCGTGGTGGCCCAGAGAAAGGCATCAGAGCCCAACCAGGGTGAGGACTGCATAAGCATAAAGGAGATCAGAGTCAGAACAGGATGAGGTGGGGCTATCCACACAGAAGTGTTCCCAGCGGGAACTGTTAGAGTTCAATTAAGGTTAAGAATGGCACCTTCGTGGAAGGGTGACCTAGCCTGGGGAATCAGAGCCCATACAAGGAAGAAGGATGGCTACGTAGAGGTGTCCACTGTGGGTTGGAGATGCCCCAGCAGTCAGATAAGTATCCATGAGCCATATTCCGATCCGAGTAGGGTGAGAAGAGCAGCCTGGCACAGAATGTCATTGCTAAGTTGCACAAGATAGGTGTTCTTGTGGAGGAGTAAGCTAATCATGGGTATTAGAACCCAAAGGGAGTTAGAATCCAAGGGTATTAGAACCCAAGGGAGAACAGCTATGTAAGGAGGAGTTGGCAGCAGACATGTGCAGTGGCTTATATACAGGAGGGGTCCCCTCAGTGCAAACCCCCTTCCAAGACTAAGACTCAATGGGAATACACGCTATGATTGGTGACCATGCTCAACACCGATAAGGGGAAGTGAGGGAAAAACAGTAATGAAGCGGTGAGCTAAACCATACAACGTTCAATAGACTTCTGTGAACCCGGGTGAAGACCTGGTTGGCCAGCAGTGTGGCAAAACCTGGGGACTCTTGGGCCCAGAGTCAGTGACATAGCCACAGAGGACTAGAGTGGAGAGTGAAGCTTCCAGCTGATAAGAAGAGAAGGCATATGCATAAGAACACCCACACTTGCAGATAATACCCACTTATCCTGGCTTCAGTGACTGGATGATCAGAGCTCAACCAGAAGTAAAAAGAAGAGGAAAAAAAAAAAAAGTATTCCCATACAATTTGATGAACTTGACCTACACTTATGGAAGCAGTAGCTCAAAAGAGGGAACAAGTCCTTACAGCAAGAATCATTCCCACCCCCTCCACACACAGAGTAGACAGGGATGGGCAACTTGGACACTGGCTACCCAAAATTGGGGGTGGGGGGCTACAAAGGCAAGAAGTGACTGGCTTACAAGCTTTCAAGAGGGAACCTAGATCCAGAGGGCCTGGAGGAAAGTAGAATCTCCAGTGAGTAGTATTCAATCTGACTAGGTGGGGCTGATGCAATGAAATGCAGACAGGTCTCTTGTGATACAATTGTTATCAGGACTGATTGTGAGTGTCGGAAATGTAAAGGTAGACATTTTATAGCAAGGAGGGGAGTGATTAACTTTTCCGTCTAGGAGCGGAGGTCCCTGGGACCATCAAGGGAGAAAAGCAGAGAGCAGGACCCTACCCAGAGAAGCAGTGATGCCTGAAATGGAGCCAGAGATGATGACGTGGAGCGATGGAGCAGCTGGAGACTTTAGATCCAGAGAGGGAGAGCGACTGTGTGCTGAAGACCTGGGGGGTACGGGGGAAGGATTGCATGGAGGGGATTGTAACCATGGCAATGAGACGATATGTGATAGAATGAATGTAAAACTAATGTTCTCCCATGTAAACTATCACATAATTCACAATGAAACATTTAAGAAAAAAAAAAAAGTTCAATAAAATGTTTGATGAATACAGGCTATTTAGATCATTTCAAAGCACCTCCTTACACTTAAAAATATGTAATAATCTCAAAACAAGAGTAATTTTAAAGTAAGAAATCTGGAAGTGATTACTTTATTCAAGTGTTAATTAGCATTAGTAATTGGGCCAAATCAAAATTGTGTATCACCTAATAAGATGCAACAAGTACAGAAATACTCCTGCCAAAGGTATATGTACCTGAATTTAATTGAGAGGAAACTAGTTAAGCCAAATCAAGATACATTCTACAGAATAATTGTCAAAAGTGTCAAGGTCATAAAAATTAAAGACTGAGAAGCTGTTTCAGACATAACTAAATGCAACACATGATCTTCATTTGGATCCTTTTACTGTAAGGTACATTATTGAGACTATGGGTAGAACTTGAACAGGGCCTGAAGGTTAGATAACAGTTATGGAACAATGTGCATATCTTGATTTTGATGGGTGTATTGTGGTTATATAGAAGAATGCCCTTGTTTATTGGAAATAAACACAAAATTAATTAGAGGTGATGGGGTTGGCTACTCATACTCTAATAGGTCAGGGAAAAAAGCTATTTGTACTGTGTTTATAACTTTTTATTAATCTGTTATTGTTTCAGAGTAAATTTTCATTTTAAAACAGAATTATTTAAATGTCAAAGGATGAGAAGCCCTTGATAAAACCAATGAAAATCCTTAAATGCTTCGCAAGAATGGCACTCTTCCTGAAGCCCAGCTTGATGTCAAGGTGCTTGACAATTGTTGTTGTTATGTGCCGTGGAGACCGTTCTGACTCATAGCAACCCCGTACAGGGTTTCTGAGGCTGTAAATTTTTACGGGAGCAGAAAACTTCATGTATCTCCCATGGAACAGCTAGTAGTTTTGAACTGCTGACTGTGAGATTAGCAGCCCCGATTTGTAACCACTACGCTACCAGAGCTCCTTTGACAATTGTTGTTGCTGTATTGTGAAGTGCTGTCAAGTTGGTTCCTACCCATTGTGACCCTGTATAGGGTTTCCTAAGAGCAGCAGGTGAGCTTGAACTGCCGACCTTGCAGTTCAATGGCTTTACAGTCTGGCACATTAACCCACAGTGCCACACCAGGACTCCTTTGACATTCAGACTCATACAAAAAACCTCAAACATTTGGTTCAGTCTTTGTTCACTCTAATGGCCCTGTGGATAAAGCTTTAGTGCAAGGTCAGTTTGAATCACAAGGTTGGCGGTTCAAACTCGTTAGCCACTCCTTGGAAGCCCTACATAGGGTTGTTATGAGTATGAAATAACTCAACAGCACTAAACAACAACCAATTAACATAATCCTCAAGCAAGTAAGATTCTGCTGTAGATAATTCTAAAACCGTTGCTGTAGTCCATAGACAGGGAGCTACCAGAAATGCAAGCTGGATTCAGAAGAGGACATACAATATGGAATTATCATTGCTGACATCAAATGGATGTTGGCTGAAAGTAGACAATATCAGAAAGATGTTTACCTGTGCTTTATTGACTATGCAAAAGCATGCATCTCTGTGGATCACAACAAACTTGGGAAAACATTGCAAGATTAGGTATTCCAGAACACTTAATTGTGCCCATGAGGAGCCTGTATACAGACCAAGAGGCAGATGTTCAAACAGAACAAGAGAATCTGTATAATTTGTTTAATTATACTTGTTTAATTAAATATGTGTATGCTAAACAAATAATCTGGATTATAAGAAAAAGAACAAGGCATGGGGATTGGAGGAAGACTCATTTAACAACTGAGATGCACAGATGACACACCCCTACTTGCTGGAAGTGAAAAGAACTTAAAACACTTATGAAGATCAAAGACTACAGCTTTCAGTTTGGATGTCCCTCAATGTAAAGAAAACAAAATCCTCACCAACTGAAACAACAAATAACATCATGATAAATGAAAAACAGAAGGCTGAAGTTGTCAAAAACTTCATTTTGCTTGGCTCCACAATCATTGTTCATAGAAGCAGGAGTCAAAAAAATAAAAAGATGTATTACATTAGACAAATATGCTGCATAAGACCAAGTGTTCAAGAGCAAAGATATCAGTTTGAGGACTAACATGTACCTGACCCAAGTCATTGTATGCATGTGAAAGTTGGACAATGAAGAAGGAAGAAGAAGATAGAATTGGTGCGTCTGAAGTATGGTGTTAGAGAAGACTACTTAAAGTACCAGACTCTCAAAAGGACCAACAAATTTGTCTTAGAAGAAGTACCACCAGAAGCAAAGATGGTGAGGCTCCATCTCTCATACTTTAGAGATGTTGTTAGGAGGGGACCAGTGTCTGGAGAAGGCTATCATGCTAGGAAAAGCAGAGGATCAGTTGAAACTGACTCCACAGCACCTAACAATCACCACCACCAATTAATAACTTATACTTGGTTAGATAAAAGACTTAAAATTAAATGTGTCTTGTTCCCTTTTTGAAAGAAAATTCCTCTCAGAACCTTAAGTTTATTACTAAAAAGTGTTTCTCCTCATTTAAATGGCCTAGTCCAAGAGTCAATTATCCTTGGAAACAAGTATATCCAGTATGTCTTGGCTGCTGATTTTGCAAAGCTGAGCTGTTCAGATTCCTTGCTTCACCCAGGCCCTATAGGACTGGCAAGAAGGTTTAGTGGTAGTTCACACAGAATATCATGGTGATATTTACCTGATAATGGTGGTGGTTGTTGTTAGGTGTTGTCGACTCAGTTCCAACTCATAGCAACCCTATGCACAACAAATGAAACACTGCCCGGTCCTGCGCCATCCCCACAATTGAGCCCATTTCTTCTGCCACTGTACCAATTAGGGGGTTCCCTGTTTTTCACTGACCCTCCACTTTACAAACCATGGTGTCCTTCTTCAGGGACTGATCCCTCCTGATAACATGTCCAAAGTATAAGAGACGAAGTCTGGCTATCTTGGATTCTAAGGTGCATTCTGGTTGTACTTCTTTCAACACAGATTGGTTTGTTCTTCTGGCATTCCATGGTACCTTTAATATTCTTCTCCAACACCTTAACTCAAATGCTTCAATTCTTCTACAGTCTTCCTTATTCATTGTCCAACTTTCACATGCATATGAGGCTACTGAAAATACCAAGGTTTGGATCAGGCACACCTTATCCTCAAACTGACATCTTTGCTCTTGAACACTTAAAGAGGTCTTGCAGCAGATTGCTTAATGTAATACATTGGTTGATTTCTTGGCTGCTGCTTCCAGAAGTGTTGATGGTGGATCCAAGCACAATGAAATCTTTGACAACTTCAATCTTTTCTCCATTTATCATGATATTGTTTATTGGTCCAGTGGTGAGGATTATTATTATTATTATTATTTTACATTGAGGTGTAACCCATATCTAAGGCTGTAATGTTTAATCTTCATCAGTATTTTAAGTCCTCTTCACTGGCAGAAAGCAAGGTTGTATCATCTGTATATCATAGGTTGTTAATAAGTTTGCCCCCAATCCTGATGCCATGTTCTTCTTGATCAGTGAAGACTAAATATAATTAATATTCTTAATCTCTAGTACATATGAAAATTAACATATGTAGAAGCATTATTACTATTAAAGAACACAGCCAGGCTCAAAATTCATTTTGGGTCACGTCATCATTCTTTATGTGTACTCAGAATTAACACTGAAGCACATCAACTCATGTACTAGCAATGGATTTATGTTTCCTAAGAGCTAACTGACGAGGAAGAGTTTATATCCCAAGTGGCCCAAATGTGAGCATCATACACAGAGCATAATGGAATTCTTAGAAAACAGTCATCAAATCAGAAACGGGAACCAAATCTAGCCAGTCACCAACAAGCCTGCAGATCTTAAACCAGAGTGAAGCATTGGTGGGAACCAAGTGAGAAAATCCCAAACAACTACTAAAGCAAAGCTAGAATAGCTGTAGTTTATTATTGATTGCTCATTGTTGTTGTTAAGTGCAGTCAAATTAGTTCCAACCCATAGCAACTCAGGCTAGCAAAGCAAATGCAATTTTTAAGGGAACACTGACATGCCAGATATTATGCTAGACAATTTGCTGACATGGAGCTATTTAAACTCACACGTATTTTATATACAAGGCAGGTACAATCATCATTCCCGTTTTACAGATAGGGGAATTGAGGATTAGAGAGATTAAGTAGTTCACTCAAGGTCACACAATTAGCAATTGGTGAAACCAGGGTTTCAACCATAGCAGTCTGCCCCCAAGGAGCCCTTATGATGCAGAGATTAAGCTTGGTAGTTTGAACCCACCAGCCACTTTCCAGCAAAAAGAAAAAAAAAAAAAATTATATATATATGACAGCCTACTCCCATAATTAACAACCTGTGATACGCAGATGATACAACCTTCCTTGCTGATAGTGAAGAGGACTTAAAACATTTACTAATGAAGATAAAAGAGCACAGCCTTCGGTATGGATTACATCTCAATGTCAAGAAAACAAAAATCCTCACATCTTATCAAAAGAGAAAAGATTGAAGTTGTCAAGGACTTCATTCTTCTTGGATCAACTATCAACATTCATGGAAGCAGCAGTCAAGAAATCAAACGACATATTGCATTAGGCAAATCTGCTGCATAGACCTTTTTAAAGTGTTCAAAAGCAAAGGTGTCAGCTTGAGGACTAAGGTGTGCCTGACCCAAGCCATGGTATTTTCAATAACCTCATATGCATGCGAAAGATGAACAGTGAATAAGGAAGACTGTAGAAGAATTGATGCTTTTGAGTTATGGTATTGGAGGAGAATATTGAAAGTGCCATGGGCTGCCAAAAGAACCAATAGATCTGTTTTGGAAGAAGTGCAGCCAGAGTGCTCATTAGAGGCCAAGATGTCCAAACTTTGTCTCTCATACTTCAGACATATTATCAGGAAGGATCAGTCGCTAGAGAAGGTGATTATGTTTGGTAAGGTGGAGGGTCAGAGAAAATGAGGAAGACACCCCCAACGAGATGGATTGGCCAAGTGGCAGCATCAATGGACTCAAGCGTGACAAGAGTAGTGAGGTTGGCCCAGGATCGGGCAGTGTTTCGTTCTGCTGTGCATAGGGTCGATATGGGTCAGTGCTGACTCAATGGCACCTAACAACAACAACTTCCATAAGAATTACAGCCTTGGTGTGAATGTGGAAAGACTGACCCTCCTACACTTCTGGTGCTGTAAAATGGTACAACCACTACGGAAAAAAAGTACAACATTTTCTACAGAAGGTGGATATAGAAATACTGTACAACTCAGTAATCCCTCTACTTGGTGGTGGTGGTGTGCCGTGGAGTCGGTTCTGACTCATAGCGACCCTGTACAGGGTTTCCGAGGCTGTAAATCTTTACGGGAGCAGAAAGCCTCCTCTTTCTCCCGTGGAGTAGCTGGTAGTTTCGAACTGCTGACCTGTGGTTTGCAGCCCGATTCATAACCACTATGCTACCAGAGCTGCTTCTACTTGGAGATCCTCAAGAAATAACAGCTGTGACAGAAACAGATACGTGCATACTCATGTTCACAGCAGCACTGTTCACAATAGGAACAAGATGGAGTCAGCCGAAAAGCCCATCAACAGAAGAATGGTAAAACAAAGTTTGGTATATACACACAATGGCATACTATGCAACACTGAAAAATAACAACGAATCTGCAAAATACCTCACAACATGAATGAGTCTGGAGGATATTATGCTGAGTGAAAATAGACAATCACAAAAGAGCAAATACTGTATGAGACCACTGTTGTAAAGAGTTTAGATTCTCTTGCTAAATAAAACATTCTATGATGGTTACCAGAGAGGGGGTGATTATTCATGAGCTAGAGGGTTTTTGTTGTTAAGTACTATGGAGTTGGATCCAACTCATAGTGACCCTGCACAGGGTTTCCGAGGCTGTAAATCTTTATGGGAGTAGAACGCCTTATCTTTCTCCCGTGGAATCACTGGTAGTTTCGAACTGCTGACCTTGAGGTTGGCAGCCCGACACATAACCACTACGCTACCAGAGCTCCTTGAGCTAGAGGGTAGACACATGGTAGTATTGGTAACAGGGTAGGCAATACACAACAAGAGTGGTTGGCAGAGGAAAGATGAAGGTAGCAGGAGACACAGGGAGGAGTGCAAGAATTAAATAGATGTAAATACTTTTAACAAATGGTACATGGAGGGGATTGCAATCAATGTAATGAAGCAAAGTGTATCCTTTGCTGAATGTAAAACTGATGATCTGCTCTGTAAACCTTCACTCAATTCACAATAAAAAGTTAAAATAAAAAAATAAATAAATAAATTACCCTAAGGACAAAGTTGAGAAGGGATGGGAAGGTGGGTGGAATAGAAATAGGAGCCACAGGGGGAAGTGGGATAACTGCACTTTGCAATCATTGAGATGTGAGAAAGTGTATGATTTGTTGATTGTAAAACTGATGGTCTTGTTGATAAATCTTCCCTCAACTCACAATAAAAAGTTTTTTAAAAGTACAGCCTGGAAAGCCTATATATAGGCAGTTCTTCCGTTCCATCGGGTTACTATGAGTTATAATCACCTAAGCAGCAATGGGTTTGGTTTTTTAGTTTAATCTGCCACCAGAGTTTACACTCAAGCTGCTATTCCAAATCTCCTCCAACCAGCCATCATTTGACTCCATAGGGCTCCCCTAGTCCCTTTACATAACTTGTTAAAAACACGTGGTTCCCTATTCCTACAATCCTTTCTTGTTGCATTCATGTTGCTGGGTAGTATGGAGCCTAACCTGTATAACACTGAGTCACAGTCAGGGTAATATGCCCAACCTTTCAGCATACAGAAGCATGCCTTGTCAGTTTGGCAAAATATTAAGAGCTATTCCAATAAACTTCTTTGTTAATATTTAGAAAATAAGTAATAATGCTGCCTTCCAACAGCCCCAACCACCACCATCAGCTATCTTTATGTATAACAAGCTATTTGCTACCTTTTTTTCCCCCACTTATCACACCACACAGTCTAAAAAATCTTTTAATGTATTAATTGTTGTTGCTGTTAAGTGTTGTTGTGTTGGGTTTCCAAGGAGTGACTTGTGAGTTTGAACCACCAACTTTGCAGTTACCAGTCCAGCACTTATCCTACAGCACAACACTAGGACTCCTAATATGTTCATTGTTGTTTTTGTTAAGTGTTGTTGAGTCAGTTCTGACTCGTTGTGACGCTGTACAGGGTTTCTGATGTGGCTTTGAAGTGCTAACCTTGAGGTTTACAGTCCAGTGCTGATCCTACAGCACCTACCAGAGACAGTCATTAAAATGCAAGCTCAAGTCTGTATTGGGTGATTCAGACAAGTTTTTTCTCCACTTGAACATCTTACCAACTAATTTGGTAACATAATAGAAATAATGGATTTCCAGACTAGCAAGCCCAATTCCCCACTCAAGGGTGGTCACAAAATTATTAGTATAAGTCAGAAAGTATTGCTACAAAATCATAGAAACGTTTAGGAGTAAACAAAACTATCAAAGTGTGAAGCTACTGTTTCTTGACATACTCTTTCATCTCTCTACCCCTTCCTGGAAGAAGTTTGTGCTCTTTAAACAGTAGTTTTCGCTCTCAGGTGACTCAAACCATGTTCTTTTTAATGTTTTTGTTTCATTTTGTTTCAGTTTGGGAAACAAACAAAACAATTTTAAGGGGCAAGATCAGAGTTGTAGTTGTGTATGGGGGAAGGTTTCCCAGTGAAATTCTCATAGAACTGCCCTTGCTACCCTTGAAAAATGAGCAAGTGTACTGTCATGATGGAAAAAATTTCTTCAGTGCAACTTTCCTGGATCTTTTTTATTTTCTTAATTCTTCCTAAAGAGCTCCCATGATCGTTCTGTGTCCTTCAAGAAACCCGATAAAGATTACCCTTGGAGTCCCCAAAATATTCATCCTGTCTGAGCTGACATCTCTTCTTGAATTTAACTGGCCTTAATCTCCTCAGAAGCCACTGTTTTGATTGGATTTTTTGAAGTCACCCTAACTAGACTATGACAAGTGTATTATTGAGAGATACTGTCTGCAGCCATCCACTGTCACACGGCATGTTCACACACTTTTAGTTTGGAATAAATCTGTGCATATATGAACGGTTTTATTTATCCTCGTATCTTGTTTGAATCCTGTTTTAGCATGGAAAATAGCACCCCTCACAGCATACATTCTGAGTTGCTTGACATCTTTGTGGGTAGTTAAGAATACTTTACCAGAATCCTAGTGGGAGAGATAACAACTACAGTTGTAGACACCATACTCTGGGGTTACAAGTATATACTGACTCACATTGCCACCAATTGCCCAGAACCCTGCCTCCTCTTTCTTCAAGCCTATGGCATAGTTGGGATGTGGGTAATATTTCTCGATAGCTCTCTAACCAATGATATATGTGAATCAGAAGTACTGTTGCCGTAGTTCTTTATCATCTGGGTTTTGTTTCTAGAACTCATATTTTACTTGTCAGACAGTATCATGTGACAGTCATGCTATGAAATTTTAAATCAATACATTTCAAAGTTTTAGCTCATGAAGTTTCATTTAAGTGATAAAGACAATGCTTAAGTTACTATGGAGAAAAGAGGTTTGATCAATTGACCAATGCTCTGCAATGGTCAAAATGCATTAAAAGAATTATAGCATGAAACAGATCTTATATTTTATAATGAACGCAGAGCAGAAGAAAAAAAACCCAAAAGCACTTGTTACATAATTCACATACAAGGAAATCCAAAGGCAGCCACCTGCACATGTCCAAACACCATGAATGAAGTTTGCCAATCCCCTCTGCTTTAATGCCAAATTTTATCAATAGTCCCTACAAACTGACTTTCAACTTTCTGAATCTAGTTGTCTCACCCTGCCTGCACCTTTCTTGGTCTCTGTAGCTTCCCACCTTAGTTTCCTGGAACTCCCCTCCCACCTTGACATTATGACCCCATCCGGCTCCTTCACCATTCTGTCACCTTCTCCTCCTTCCTCCTTCCTCCTGCCAATAGGTGTCCCTGAAGATCCATTTCTAAGGCCCCTAACACTTGTCTTTTTTTCTTCTCTAGTGAACAATCCACTTTCATGCCTTCAATGCTTATCCCTCCATGGAATAAATCCATAAAAGACTAGTCCACAGCTTCCACTGCCTAATGGACACTTTGGGGAACACCTGCCCCTACTCTCCACCCCTCATAATGGTGGTGATACTGCAGTGTTTCAGTGTGCAAAGCAGGCTCATTTACACTGTTCCCCTGATGGTCACAAAACCATGTCAGCTTGGTATTTTCAGGCATCTGTAGAGCACTCCAGCAAAAATGATTCTCAAGGGAAGACCTGTGGGAGGGTCCCTTAAATGCTGCTTCTTTTCTATGTCCTGTCTGGTGTGTGTTCTACTGAAGGCAAACAATCACCACAGAGTGGTTTTATGAAAGGCTCCCCTCATGCTCCAGCTGTCAGGGTCTTACTGAAGATTCTGCACTTAGGATCTAGGTGTTGTTGATTGTATTTACTCAGAATTATATTGATGGTAAGGAGCCCTGGTGCACTGTAGAAGCAGCACTGGACTGCTAACCACAAGGTAGGCAGTTCAAACCCAACAGCTGCTCCATGGGAGAAAGATGAGGCTGTCTGCTCCCATTAGATTTACAATTTCAAAAACCTTATATAGGGTCACTATGAGTCAGAATCAACTCAGGAGCAGTAGGTTGGGGGGTGGGGGTGGTTGTTTTTTTATGTATAAATGGTTAGGAATTTGTTTCCAAAGCTCATGCAAGCCTGGGTTCAAACCCCAGCCATGGCATTTTAGCTGTGTGTGTGTTTTACCTCTGCTTTGATTCCATCCTTTGGTAAAATGGGGATCATACATAGCTCAGAGGATCGTTAAAAACACTAACAGCATAAAGTACATGGAAACTGCTTGTGAAGTGCCTGGTAAATAGAAAGGTTCAACAAATTGTGACCATCATTTGAAATCCTTAAACTTTACCTCAGAGTCTTTGGCTCCTTCCAAAACGTCACTGAGAACTTGTATGTATTCAGTAGCACCTTTAAGGATATCAACTTTGCTAGGTTTTCTGCTTTGCGGAAGAAAGGGCACAAGTGCCTTCAGTCTGGCAAAACCATGATTGAGATTTTTTATCTAGAAAACAAAAAGGCAGTGACACAAAGAGAAGCTAATCTGTAGACATTTCTCCCAAATCACAGGAGGGGTTGTGAGGGCTCCTTCTTTTATCTGGGCGGCAAAGCTAAATAGACATGCAAAGAACTGCTATTCCAATGGGAGAACGGCTCCTGGCAGTGAAGCGGGTGGCATACCTCGGCACAGTGGGTTAGTCCTGGTGTAGCGCTACAGGACAAGCATTGGACTGCTAACTGCTAGATGTTTTATGTGTGCAATGAATCAAGGTTAGCAGTTCAAACCCACCAGTCACTCCTCAGAAACTCTATACAGGGACACTATACATTTCAACCAACTAGACAGCACTTAACTACAGCAATATATATATATATACATACACATACAAGATGAGGGCAGGTTTCAGAGGAGTGACTGGTGGGTTTGACTTGCCAACTTTGTGGCTAACAGTCCAGTACTTATCTTATAGTGCCACACCAGGACTATGTCCCAGTAATTGCCACCATTTTATTCCAAGGCCATTATCAGGCATACACATAGGTTATGTTGTTAAGTGTCATTGAGTCAGTTCAGATTCATAGCAAACCTATATAGAGTTTCCGAGGAGGGGCTGGCAGATTTGAACTACAGACCTTGAGGTTAGCAGCCATGCCAGGATTCCACAAATAGGTACCACTAATAACCTGAAACCCGTGTAAATGCTCAGCAGTAGGAGACTGAGTAAATTATGGTATTGCAGTCAGAAGTTGTTGTTTTTTGAAATAATACTTAATATGAGGAATGATTTTTGATAATGTGAAGCAAAAAATTATAAAACTTTGTACAGGATGACTACAGAGTTGCAAAGTAATATATGTGCACATACAGTAGAAAAAAAGCCAGGGGGGATATATACAAAAAGGTTTATGTAGTTATATCTGTGTTTAGGGATCTCAGTTCTGTCTTTAGCCCTTCTATATTTTCCAGGTGTATTCACTTTCTCATTATAAAAGAGAATGTTAGCTTTAAAATGCTAAGATAAAACCAGCATCAATTCCTGGCAAAAGGCAATTCTTTCCTGATGGAAAGGCCCACTTAAAAAGCAAACTAATGCATCAGAATCATCTTCTAGGGCCACCTAGATCACAGGATTATTTTTATAAAGGGTCTTTATTGCTATTGTTAAGGGCTGTCAAGTCAGATCCAAATCATAGCGACCCTGTACAGGGTTGCCGAGGAGCAGCTGGTGGGTTTGAACCACCGATCTTGATAGTTAGCAGTCCAGTATTTACTACAGAGCCACACCTGGTCTCACAAAGGGTCTGTGGTTAAATTCTGTCGAGTCAGTTCCAACTCACAGCGACCCTGCGGTTCAAGCCAAGCGTGTGGTCCACTGCTTAAGCATGCTTTCTCACTCTTGCAATTTTCCTTATTCCGTTAAGTCTTGTCCTCCACTCCTTTCTTTCTCCTCACATCTTTATCCTCACACAAGTTCTGAGTTGACTCATGTGTTGCTTTACTAAAGGGCCAGAGGTGTTTAGGAACAGCCCTCAGCGCCACTCTCCAAGTTCCGGGTCTGAGTCCAGCCCACCCCTGTCCACATCCGGACCCTATTCCACCAGCACCCCCTTTCATCTCTCTGGGCTTTGCCTCTGTGCAGATCTACCTGAGAAACAACCTCGTCGGGGACTAAACACTAACAATACTCAAAGCTGCCAGTAGATGTCGCTCAAATAACAGCCCATAGGAGCAGTCGGGTCTGCGTTCCAGCGCGTGCGGTTTGATCGACAAACTTGGCCTTCAATGACAGATGGTTGAGTGGAAAAGGGGACCTGGCGTGTTCATTATTTTAAGAAGAAAAAGAAAAGAGAACTGCCGCCAGCCCACCTTCTCCCCCACCTATTTGCTTTGGAGGCGGAGATACAGAAGGCAGGGGAGATGGGATGGGAGTGGAGGGCCCCTTGCTCTCCCAGTACTCAGCCAGCACGAGCTGTGGGATTTCAGCACAACTGCTCTGCGTTATAAGCTTTGCCACAACATCTGCCAAGAAAGGCGTTTGTGACAGGGTCAGGGTCCGCGCTGCCCGGGCCCCGTACATGTCCAGGTGTGTTCAGGGTTGAGGAAATCATCCCGCAGCGGACGACGGAGAGAAAGCGCAAAGAGACACCATTATCATTCCCCCAACAAGCTCAGGACACCAGCCAGGCCTCTGGACGTCCAAAGTCGCCTGTGGGCCCCGAGGGTGGAAAGTATTTAGTGATAAGGGAGTCAACCCCCTCCCGGGGTCCGGTCGAAGGGCGGCCGGGCCTCACCCGCTCACGCTCCTTGGCGTTGGCCGCGCGCCGCCGCTCCAGCACCAACTGGAGGCCTTCGGTGGATGAGTAGCCGCCCGAGGGCAGCCGCTTGAGCCGGCAGATGGCAGCCAGCTGGTGGAGTGGCCCGAACTGCTCCCGCAGCACGTCCTCCAGCACCTCAGCCTGCGGGGCGCACAGCAGGGTCGGCAGTCCCGGCCCCAACTCCACAGGCGAGGGCGCAGCGTCCATGGCACACGGTGCTCTGGGACCAGCGGGCCCGGCCTTCCCCAGGACACCTGCGCGGCTGCACGAGGCCTGTGGCACGCGGGGCGGGGTAGGGGCGCGGGCCCGGACCACCTGCCTCCCCTGCCCCACAAGTTACCACTCAGGCACCAGCTGCGCGCGCAGGACCCGCCTCCCTGGTGCCCGAGGCCAGCAATGTAGTTGTTAAATCAGCTCCACAGCTGATACCGTGCACAATAGATACGGGATTCCCCTGGGTTCTCAAACTTGATCACCTACTGAAATCACCTGGGATGTTTTTTGTGCTTTGTCTTGTTTTAAACCCATATACCTGAGTGCCAAGCACCCCAAATTCCGATTTATTTAGTGTGGATGGAGGCCTGAGCTTCTGGATAGATGTTTTGTTGTTGTTAAGTGCCCTCAAATTGATTTCGTAGCCTCATAGCGATCCTGCATAGGTTTCCGAGGAGCAGCTTGTGGGTTTGAGCTACCAGCCTTGAGGTTAGCAGTCCAGTGCTTATCCTACAGCACCACACAGGACCCCTTAAGTACATATATGTACACAGACAAATTGGATGGATGCACACAAAGCCTTTAAAAAACCATTTTTTAAAGAAATAAAAATGATAGAAAACATTGTATCCCCTCGCCAAGATTCTCACTTGTTAATATTTCATCACTAACCCTCTTTTTATAAATAGTCTCATTTTCCTTGATCTTCAGAGCTAATTGAACCATAAATTCTCTGAACTATTTAGTGGTAGGCATGATATCCTATAATTCCCAAATATTTATTTGTATTTTCCTCTAAACAAGGCCAATCCCCTACAAAATCACTCAAACTAGGAAACTAGCACTTTTTTCTACCATCCAACCACAAGCCCCTTCCAAACCTTACCACCTGTCTCAACAGTGTTATTATGTTCCTTTCTAATCAGGATTTAATCCCAAATCACATGTTTTATTTGATGGTCATGCCTCTAATGCCCCTTCATTCTGGACAGTCCTCAATCTTGCCCTGTCTTCTTGATCTTGGCAGTTTTAAAGGGTATAGGCCTTTCATTCTGTAAGATGTCTCTCTATCTGGGTCTGTCCAATAGTTCCTCACATCTAGACTGAGGTCACGTCTTCTTGGCAGTGTTATAGTTGTTTAGTGCTGTCCAGTGGGTTCTGACTCATAGCCACCCTGAGTAGTGTTTCCAAGGAGCAGCTTGTGGGTTTGAACCATGGGCCTTGCAATTAGCAGTCCAGTGCTTCTTAGGACTCCTGAATCCATAGCAATGATGCTGGCTCACATCTTCAGGGGGGTATGTGATATGGTGCCCCAAGGGTGATACTGACCTTCAACACCCTGTCCTGGTAGTATCTGCCAGGTTTTTGCAGCACGAATTGAATACTATTTCCTTTGTAATTGATAAATATTTTGTAGGGAAATACTTCTTAACCTGCCTGAATCAACCTCCACCCTAAAGATGGCCAAATAGTTGGTATTGTACTGGGTAGAAGGGAGAATTTTCCCTTCTCCCCACTTTTTATTTATTTTTAATTTTTCAGATGCACTCATGAATTTTATTATATTATTTATTCAATAGGTTGTAATCCATTCAAAACTTTTTTTTTTTTTTATTGTATTGTTTAAGTGTTCCAGATTTAGCCAGTCTCTTCAAGTTGGTTTCTCTGTCTTTTGGCACAACAACATCATTCTCTGAGCAGTTTCTTATTTTCTGGCACAAAATGGTGTTCCAGACCCTTCTTGAACTTTCCTACCTGTTGGGTCAAATGGTGGTGATAGCCAGGGAGTGGCTATTGCTTATCAGGGACTCCTCTCCTTCCAGCCTGGGGCGACCTGATGGTTCCTACGAAACCAAGGAATGCTAAGTCATTGCTAAGTGTGCCGCCATATTAGAATGATGTCACACTGTTATATAATCTATGGGGCATATGTGGCAAGATACCTTCTTTGTTCTGTAGTAGTACTTAAGGACCTCCTTCAGGGAGGTGTAGGGAGAACAGAAATGCACCCAGAGAGAGAGCAAACAGACACAGAAGGGAGAATAGAGAGACGGAGACACAGAATGAGGTGAAGGGAAGAGAGCCCCCCCGGCAGCTCTGAGAGCTAGAGAGGGCAGAGGGGCTAGAGACTACCTGACACCTCTTCCCCTGCACTGTTTTGCTGAATAAAAGAATGAGCCATCTCCCCATAGCACCTCAGAATGTTCATTTGGCTGCCTGATCCAGTGAACCTGTTGAGTAGGGGTGCTAAGAAACCCCAAACTACCACTTCACTGTAATACACTGCCCCAGCTTAGGAATCAGCCAGTTCTTCCTTGGTAGAAGATGAAGCTTAGAAATCAAGATCTGGATGTTTTATTGTTCACTCCTTTGGGAATATCATTGCTTCTAAGGAGTTACAAAGGAGCTCTGGTAGCATAGTGGTTACGAATTGGGCTGCTAAGGGTCAGCAGTTTGAAACTACCAGCTATTCCACAGGAGAAAGGTGAGGCTTTCTGCTCCTGTAAAAATTTACAGCCTCGGAAACCCTGTACAGGGTTGCTATGAGTCGGAACCGACTCCACGGCACATAACAACAATAACAACAAGGAATTACAAAATAAGGAAAGGAGGAAGTTTTTTTACAAAAGAGTTACCAAAAAAAAGAAAAAACCCAGCTAGGAACTATATGTAAGCAGAGGCCTGTAGGATAATAGGACTACTAACCCCCCACCAACTTCTCCGAGGCCCTATACAGGGTCATATGAGTCGGCAGTTAGGTATGTCTCTATATATACCATAAGTTTACACTTATATAGAGAGACTTGGGTTTCTAGTCTTCCTCCTTTCCTTATTTTGTAACTCCTCATACAGTGAAAAACCCAACTCCTATTAATATTAATATATTTGTTTTCTCAATCCCTGTATATAATTAACGTCCACTCCAGGTCATGCAACTGTCTCCAAGAGAAAGGCAGGGGAAGAGAAGCCGGGGTGGGTCTGTGCCGTTGGGTCGGTTCCAACTCATAGCGAGCCTGCATAGGGTTTCCAAGGCTGTAAATTTTTACAGGAGCAGAAAGTCTCATCTTTCTCCTGCAGAACGGCTTGTAGTTTCAAACTGCTGACTTTATTCCTTCATACCTGTGGTAACTTTCTGGCCTCTTGTCAGTTAGATTCCTACATTGAGCCTTCTGTTCTGAGGGTGAGCAGCCACATAAACTAACTTGACCTAAGGCATTAAACCTGATAGGGACTTTGAGCTGACACTTTGCCATCTCATAGCAGTTCACACTTCACACAACATTTTAATTTCTATAAACCTCACTGGTTCCTCATTATCCAATACTAAAGGCAGAAAAGTACTGTCATGCATATCGAATACATTCATCCATTCAAATATATTCACTGATCGCTTAAGGCAGACATTGTATCAGCACCTGGGAACACAAAGCACTATTAGCCCTTGAAGAGTTTGAGATCTACTCAAAGAGGCAAACCTGTAACTGGTAGTAACCCCCTGGTGGTGGTGGTAGAGTTGGTTCTGACTCCTAGTGACCTTGCACAGGGTTTCCAAGGTTGTAAATCTTTAAAGGAGCAGAAAGTCTCATCTTTCTCCGGTGGAACAGCTGGTAGTTTCAAACTGCTGACCCTGAGATTAGCAACCCAATTCAATTCGTAACCACTATACTACCAGAGCTCCTTAATCACTCCCTGGTGGGATGCAATCTTTTAATGACATGAAGGAAGAAGGAAGGGACTCTGGAGTCTGACACTAATCATGTAACGTTGAACAAATCACATATTCTCTCTGAACCACAATTTCCTCCTCTGCAAAATGGGCAATAAAACGTATTTCATAAGCATTTGTAGGATGGACTGTGAGTTGTTGTAAGAGCTAGTAAATTATAATTCTATTGGTAAATGAAGTAAGATCTTGTTCTGGAAACCAAGAATCCAGGGTCGATTTCTTTATTTACAATTATCAAGAATCGTTTCTGAAAAGCAAATCACTTCGGCAAAGTAGCAAATCAACATAGCTGAATGTGTGCTGTTCTGGCTGCTTGCGAAATGCCAACTGTGTATTTTCAGCTTAGAGTCATCCCACGATTTTCAGATCCTCAAATTCATCTGCTTCCAGGACCCACAAGACTTCCTGTTGGGTTTGATCAATGGTGGGTCCTGTGGGTCCTGGAAGAAAACCCAAGGGATGGAGGAGGCTAGGGCTAGCTGTGTCTCTCAACTGAAGGTCACCCCTGGTCTACGCCACATGACTCTTCTCCCTCCTCTAGGACCTTCAGTGTAGTGTAGCTAACAGGTCGGCTGCTGCTAGCCTCATTTTCCTGCACTTGCCCTTGTGGTTAGTCCACATTCTAACCATGCCTTTGCAGTGAGTCCCTTTCTAAATAAACCCTGTAGAACACTCTTAATTTGAGTGTGCCACCTGTTTCCTATTGAAATCCTGACTGGCATAGGTATCTTGAAACACATCAGATCCACTATGCTCCAACCAACTCCTGGTTCTCCAACAATCCACAACTTCAATCTGCACCGCCTTCATTGGGTCCCTGTTCAGAGACCAAG
The DNA here is from genome assembly GCF_000296735.1 of Chrysochloris asiatica. NCBI lineage: Eukaryota > Metazoa > Chordata > Mammalia > Afrosoricida > Chrysochloridae > Chrysochloris > Chrysochloris asiatica. The sequence continues at coordinate 3,578,068 of NW_006408570.1, read as the reverse complement.
ACCACCATGCAGTCAGGGCCCAATCCAAAACCTGGGGTTTCCCTGCACTTCTTGCTCTCCCTCCTCCTGACATGCACACGGTCCCCCAGGTCCTGCATGTGCCACCTTTACAAGTCCTGCAAAAATTTCCCTGCCCTCCATCCTCTGCTACATCCCTGGAACAGTGAGCTCATTAACTCAGATATAGTCACCAGCTCCTCTCTAGGTCCTGCCAGCTCAATACCCCCAAGTAGCCAAAACTCTCTTTTAAAATATAAATCAGTTCCTGCCACTTTCCTGGTTCCATGGTTTCCTAGGCCTTTCAAGACCTGGCCCTGGCAGTCATCTGCATGCTCATCATTACAACCTCACCCTTACTCTGAATTTGTCCAATTCTGAAACCTCCACATCTCTTACTTCTGTGCATCAGACAATTGTGCAATCTCCTTCCCAAACTGCCCCAACCTCCCCTGAGTAAATACTCAGTCCTGTGGTTTCAGCTTAGCTGTCACTTCCTCCAAAAAGCTTTCCCAGCTTCCTCATGTGATTCAGGTAAAAACTTAGCTCTGTTCGAAGATACCCAATAATGTAATAACCTGATGAACAAATAAGTTCATTTCTCTCTCTTTTAACAGTGTGAAAGATGTAAGCAGCGTGGCTCTGTTCTCTATGGTTACTCAAGAACTTGGGTCCCTTTCACATCATGTCTCCTGTATCTCCTAGAGCCAGTGACCCGGGTATTGTCACCATCTGCATGACTGAGGCTAGGTAGGCACTATGTCTGGGTCCCAGATGGGAAGGAAGAGAATAACATGAAGGAAGTCTGGTACCGTCCTAAGGCCCTGACCAAAGGTGCCACAGATCACTTCCACTCACATCCATTGGCAAGAACTTAGCCCAGCTGCAGCAAGACTGGGAAATGTAGCTTCACTGGGCAGCCATAGGCCTGGCTATAATTATACAAGGATAGGAAGAACACTTTGGGCTGGCAACACAGTGTCTGTCTTAGTGCCCTCCCAGGGTGCCTGGAAAGCCCTGGGAGAAAACTTAATGCACTTATTTCCACCCCTGAAAGGAAGGTCATGTCTCATTGGCCTTGGCATCTTTGGCACCTAGACACTTGGCCTCCTAGACACACAACAAACACTGAATGAATGAGTGAAAAAGTGAATGATGCTTCCCATCAAATAAAAGAGGGAAAAGGGCAGCTTTGACATGAGTAAAACAAGAACTTGATTGTTTAGGCAGTGTTTTAACTTTTGCTACAACTACCCTGGATCTGTAATATGTATTTGTTCATTAAATAAATCAGTAAGTAAATAGATGAAGGAATGACTTACCCACAATCAGACAGAAAGTAGGAAGGGTTCTCTGCATGAAAACTTGGAGGTACATAGTCTTTTATATGCTGTTGATATAATTTGATTGAGTACACACAGCTCCTAAGTTAGTTGCATTCATCTTGTACTAATCTAATGGCCCAGTTGGATTTTCTGTTTCCTATATAAAAAGATGTCTCTCTAAACCTCAAAACGCATTGCTGTCTTTGTGTCTGTCCTGCAATAGCTCTCACTCTGTGGGACTAGATCTCTCATACAATGGATGCTGTCCTCTGTTACTGTTGTTTTGTTTCCTGAGTCCCTGTAGCCAGCTTGCTGGATTCCATTCTTGGAGTAAGGATGGAGACACAGTTGTCTCAAAACATAACATCCTTAAAGAAAAGGGATGACTGCCCAGTTGACTGGTGGATACCAATGTTGGGCCTCTGAGCAAAGGTTGCAAATGCCAAAGCATCTTTCACTTATTTTTGATCTGACAGAGCTGTTCTGTTTCAAAACACAAGGCATGCATTTACTTTAAATCTTGTTTCTCAACTTCACAGGAGTTGGAGTTGATAAAATTTAATAGATAATTGATAAAAATTTATTGGCAGTTGAGTTACTACCTATCTTGGTCCCTGTTGTTGCTGTCAGTGTTGTCTTTTTCTGTGTCTTGTTAGGTGTTTTAAATGGTTATAGCCCTTTAAATATATCCCTGCTAATCAGATGCCATTTGAAGCAGAAAGTATCTCTAGCACTAACTTTAAATGACACCTTGTGCATTTAAAATTAAGGAAACTACTTCTTAGGTAGAATTAGAAGGCAGGCAGTAAGAAGTAACCTTTAGCCTTCCTTGGGGTGAGCTGATACATTGGAGCTTGGCTCAGGGTGGTGGTGTTAACAACCATCTGGCTTTGAGTCATGGCAACTTCATGTGTAACAGATGGAAACATTGCCGGTTCCTGTGGCATCCTCATGATTGTTGGTATGGTGGAACCCATTCTGTGATGATTGTGCAGTGCCTTCTGGCAGAGGGAAATCATCTTCCAGCACTATATCAGGCACTATTCTTTGTAATCAGTAGGGCTTGCCTTGGCTAACTTTTGAGAGTAGATCCCCAGGCCTTTGTTCCTAGTTTGCCTTAGTCTGGTTGTTGTTGTTGTTGTTGTTAAGTGCCGTTGAGTCCCATTGAAATGTGCTGCTATTTGAAATACTAGTGGCACAGCATCCAGCATCATGGCAGCATGCAAGCCACCACAGTAGGACAAACTGACAGACCGGTAGAAGTAGCACATAGTAAGTAAGTAAGCACCAACAAATGTTACCATTATTGTCATTATTTCTTTTTCTAAAAAAAAAACTGGGGTTTTTTGCAATGTTTATGGGCATCTAAAGAAATGGAGTCCTGGTGTGGTGCTGTGGGTTAATGCGCCAGACTGCAAAGCCATTTGAACTGCAAGGTCAATGGTTCAAGCTCACCAGCTGCTCCTCAGAAACCCTATACAGGGCCGCTGTGGGTCGGAACCGACTCGACGGCACTGAACAACAAAGAAAGGTCAGGACTGTTCTCTTTACTCAAGGACAAATGGTCAATGCTCCCTGCTTCTCCCTGATCTCTTCCTGGGAGGAGGGGTCTGAAACAGAAAGGGAAGTGGAAGAATTTTGACATTTATGTGAACTCACGCGCTGAGCAGAGGCTTTAATCAGAAAGAGAAGGAAGAAGAATCTTTGAAAATCAGGACAGTGTTGCTATTGTTGTTAAGTGCTGTTGAGATGGTTCTAACCCGTAGTGACCTTATATAGGGTTTCTGAGAAGTGGCTGATGAGCCTGAACCTTCAACCTTGTGGTTGAAACCGACTTTGCAGTCCAGCGCATAAACCCACAGCGCCACACCAGGCCTCCAATCAGGGCATTCAACACCTGGATTTTGAGAACTTGAATTTTTGTTCTTTTTTTTTTTATTAAAGACTTTCAGAAATGCTAATTTGTTTTATCCAGGGGAGACTATGACTATTCCCTAAAGCTGAACATGCTGAGCAGAGTGAGAAACTTACAGGTGTTTGGGGATGAATTGCATCCCCCAAAAAAGGTTTGTTGCAGTCTTAACTTCTGTGAACATGAATGGAAATGGGGTCTTTGAGGAGGTTAGTCCTTAAATTAACATCATATCAGAGCAGTGTGGGTCCTAAATCCATCGAATTGAAATCCTTGGATAGACAAGAGCAGACACCTCAAGATTACACAAGGGGAAGATGAGCACGTGAAGATGCTGCTACAAACCAGGAAACTCCAAATACACCTGGGCTGTGGGGTGATGCGCTGGACCACAAGGTCGGTCGGTGGTTTAAGCCCACCAGCCGCTCCTCAGAAACCCTGTATAGGGTGGCTATGAGTTGGAACCAACTCAACAGGCATTGAACAACAGCAACAGCAACAACTAGATGAAAGAATGGCCCTGTCCACACCCTGAATTTAGTCTTTGAGCCTCCAGAACTTTAAGACAATAAATTTCTTTTGTGTAAAGTTACCCACTTCATGATACTTTGTTATAGCAGCCCCCAGAAACTAATACAACAGGGATTTGTTTTTGTTCTTTGAAGCAGGAGCTCCTCCTCCCAGTGCCCTAATTTCCCCAGCCCTTTGAGAAGGGGGATTTAGGGTGATGAAGTAAGTGTAATGTCTTACAGAAAATGAAGCTGTCCCCTTCAAAGCCCTCTGTCATTACCATGAGTGGCAAGGACACTGCCATGCAGCAGCAAAGTCCTGAGGCCACTCACCCAAAGTTCAGTGTGGGATCAGAAGCTATCCTGGTGATTTCAAGCAGATCCCAAGGGATTTAGCACTGGGATCTAGGTGTTTATCCAATCAATCATTGGAAGGGCTGGGGGAACAGGCTGCCACTGGAGCTTTGAGTTCAAGAACACACCATAGCTGTGGACCTGGGTTCAGGAAGCCACTGACACTGAAGCTGCTATCAACACCCACAAAGCTGGTGACAAGGCACTGGAACAGTGCTATGGAGAAACTTCCAGTCTCCTCACAGAAAGCAGACAGAGGACAGGGACATCAGCTCTGTCCTTCATCTGCTTTCTCAAGCTCACAAAACTGCCTCTGATTAAATCATCTTAATTGGAATCCAGAACTCGGACTTCGAGAGATTCTGGAAAATGGAGTTTTGTCCTTCCTGCCTGTACAGCTCAGAAAGGCATGCCATAAAGTGGGGGAACTGAGGAACACAGCACAACTGCTGAGGGCCTTGCTTTGTAGAGGGAAGCTGAGTGGTCTCCACATTATCCTCCACCTAGAAACATATAGACATTCCATCTCGTGCCCCAGCAGATTCACACTGATCATTCATGACCCCGGGCCCATCTACAGGAACACTACCCTCTTGTGTCTGCCATCCTGGGTGCTCAGTTTTCATAAGAGACCCAGCAGATAGTAGCACACCAATAGTCAATGCTGCATTATTCACAATACCCAAAAGATAGACAAAACCAAGTGTTCATTAGTAGATGAATAGAGAAACAAAATGTGGTATACACATACAACGGAATATAATTCAGCCATAAAGAGAAATAAAGTCCTGATACATTCTACCATATGGATGAATCTTGAAATCTGCCATTAAAAGACACTATATGATCCCATTTACATATATTATCTAGAATAGACAATAGAGACAGAAAGTAGATTAGAGGTTACCAGAAGCTGATGAGGACCCTCATCGGGTGTGCCTGATCCAAACCATGGCATTTTCAATTGTCTCACATGCATGTGAAAGTTGAACAATGAATAAGGAAGACTGGAAAAGAATCAATGCTTTTTAATTATTTTGTTGTCAAAGAATATTGAAAGTACCATGGATTGCCAGAAGAACAAACAAATCTATGTTTGAAAACAGTACAACCAGAATGCTTCTTTGAAGCCAGGATGGTGAGACTTCGGCTCTCATACTTCAGACACGTTATCAGGAGGGACACGTCCCTGGAGAAGGGCATCATGCTTGGTAAAGTGGAGCATCTGGGAAAAAGAAAAAGACCCTCAATGAGATGGATTGACACAGTGGTAGCAGCAACAGACTCAAACGTAACAATAATTGTAAAGATATCCTGGGATCATACAGTGTTTAGTTGTGTTGTGCATAGGGTCACATGAGTCAGAATGAGCTCGATGGCACCAAACAACAACAGGGACTGTGGGGTTGGAGGGAAGGAAGAGTTACTGCTTAATGAGAATAGAAATTTTTTTAGGATTCAAGGAAAGTTTTCTAAGTGGACAGTGATAATAGTTGCACAACATTGTAAATATACTTAATGCCATCAAATTATGCACTTAAACATGGTTCAAATGAGAACTTTAATATACATTTACCAAAATAAAAAAAATTTAATCAGCTTTAGTAAGAACAGCATAGAAAAGGAACTAAAAACTACAGAGCCATGTTTATCTAGGTTGCCCAGAATCTCTATCCAAATATATTTGGCAACTTCATATTACTATTACATATTTTTTATTATGTGCTGTGTGCCTCCAAAGGCATCCATAAGTGTAGGATAGCTACTCAGAGACATAGGAATCCCGGTGTCACAGTGGTTAAGTGCTGAGCTATTAACCTAAAGGTCAGTAGTTCAAACCTACCAGCAGGTTTGTGGGAGAAAGATGTGGCAGTCTGCTTAGCCTTGGACACACTACGAGGCAGTTCTACTCTGTCCCATAGGGAAGCTATGAGTCAAAATCGATTCAATGACACTTAACACAACTCAAGTCTGTAGGATAAGCATTGGACTACCAACTGTAAGTTCAGCAGTTCAAACCCACCAGCTGTTCCTCAGGAGAAAGATGAGGCTTTCTACTCCTGTAAAGATTCAGTCTCAAAAACCCTACACAGGGTTGGAAACTGGTATGAAGACACTTAACAACAACTTTATTTTTATATTATTTCACTTAGTTCATCTTACAACAACACATTTCTGAGGTTTGGACTTTATGCCCATTGTGCAGATGAAGAAATGGATGCCGGAGAAGTTAGTGACTGAGTAGGATCACACTAGTGGTCAGGGTCAGAGCTGTGTCTAGAACTGCAAAGCATCACTTTGCCCACGAGGTCTGCATGGCCTCCATTCCTACTTCCCTCCGCCCCACACTCACTTCCTGGTCCTCCAACACACAGGTCCTATTCCTGTCAGACCGTGCTTGCCATGCTCCATATCTAACTTCCCTTAGAGCTTCCTGGCCCTTCATTTACACCAAGCATGCACTGGTCTTAATACCTTAGCCACAGCACCATCAGGGTTTACCCACTACACACTGCAGTCAACTCAGTTCCAACTCCTGTGACCCAATCATACAGAGAGGAACTGCTCCATAGTGTTTCTGAGACTGTAAATCTTTATGGGAGCAGACAGCTTCATCTTTCGCCCATGGAGAAAGAGGGTTTTAACTGATGACCTGCTGTGAGCAGAGTAATGTTTAAACCCACTATATGACCAGGGCTCCTAGCAGGATTCACAGTGGGTCACAAGTACTTCTCCCCAAAGAAGAGAGAAGAGAAACAGACTCAGAGGCACTCTTTTGGCCTTCATTCTTAGGGAAGCACAAAAGGTCATTTCCTTACACAAACCCTCAGTTCAAGATGTCAATCACGCTGCTCGGCTTCAGCAGCAGTCAGTATACCTGCAGCCCTCGCAAGTTGCAGACAGATGCCTGGAAGCCTCAGGAAGGGGCAGATAGAAGCTTGAAGCCCTACACACTTCACTGCAGAGGAGCTGAGACTAAAGCAGGGCTGGCTGCCCAACAGCAGATCTACAAGAAGTTCCCTTTGTGGCACAAACGGCTTGAGTTTTGGCTACTAACTACAAGGTTCAAAGTTGGAATCCATCCAGAGCTGCCATCGGGAGCTCTATTCCCAAAGATTGCTGTTACTGCTGCTATGTGCTGTGAAGGCGGTTCCATAGCGATCCTGTATTTCCTAGGTTTCCAAGGCTGTAAATCTTTATAGGAGCAGCAAGCCTCATCTTTCTTCCCTGGAGTGGCTGGTGGATTCAAACTGTTGACCTCACAAGTAACCCACTCACCACTAGGAGTCCATTTCCCTAAGATTACACTCACTGAAAACCTTGTGAAACCATTCTACTCTGACACCCTCATGGGTCACCATGAGTCAGAATTGACTCAGCAAGTTTGGTTTGGGGTTATAACAGAACTCTCCTGAGAGCTGTAGCCAGGAGTCCATTCGACTGTCAGGGTAAGGAGAACAACTAACATTTGTACAGTGGAGTCCATGTGCCAGGTACCATGCTAAACTCCTTATATACATTAAATCTCTTAACACCCATAACTGCCCCTAGTTGTTGTTATGTGCTGTGGAATCGGTTCCAACTCATAGCAATCCTGTACAGGGTTTCTGAGGCTGTAAATCTTTACAGGAGCAGAAAGCCTCATCTTTCTCTCAGAACAGCTGGTAGTTTGGAACTGCTGACCGTGAGATTAGCAGCCCGATTCGTAACCACTAAGCTACCAGAGCTCCTTAACAATTGCCCCAAGAGTGAGGTACTATAATTTTCCCCATTTCACAGAGAATACTGACACACAAAAGTCAAGTAGTCAGCTTTCCCAGCTAGTACTGGGCAAAGCTGGGATTGGACCCAGACAAAATCTGGACCAACACTCACCTATCAGTCCTGTTTCATGGAACCAGCCTTATTGTAAGTGATGAAGGTTTGTGAGCCAGATAGAAAATCCAGAAACCTTCACTTTACAGATAAATCCCCAAAGACCCAAGCAGAAGGATGGCTTGGTAACACAGAAGATGAGATCAGAGATGGTTATGGGGCATGAAGTGTGTAACTCAACTCTCGTGAGTCAATAGAAGAGATGTGATACAAGGCTTCTTGGGCCCACATTGAAGAGAGCATGGAGTCCCAGCCCTGGGTCGTCTGCCAGTGGAGCAGGAAATGTTTGCCATTATAAAAACTAATACAAAATGACCCTCCTGATAACCATGAAATAGCCACACAAGACAATGGACATTCCTGGTTCCTAGGCTGCCTGGAACTTGCCCAGTTCCAAATTTGGATATGTGGCCGGCAAGTCTTGACAAGAATTCTAGAGCACTGAGGTATGAAGATTTGGTGGTAGAGAAAATGTGAAATTGCTGACTGTAAACATGTTCCTCCAAACTGATGACTTCTCTCATCCTCAAAATGTTGCTACATCTTCCTCCAGAATATGAGAGACTTTAGAAGTCACTCCCTACCCCCAGTAAACCAGGAAGGTTATCTCACATCAACCCCAAAGTCTATGCATTCTAGAATGTGGTTCTCGCCTAAATCACAAGGGGTGTCTATCAGGTAGGGTCCTCATACCAAAAAAAAGACTGAAAACCATGGCTTTGGAAGAAAAGGTTCTGAGCACCAAGGTGTCAGAAGCCCACCTAGTGTGGTGACAATTGCCTGTCACAGTCCAAGCTGTGAAATGTCACTGTCAAAGCAATCCAAGGTAATAGAATGGCAGTTGTTCCCATAAAAGAGGGAGGGTGGGGGCTGATGCTTCACAGCAACAAGTTGGCCACTTCCTGTAAGGTCAACTGAGGGCTTCCCTCTGTCTCGTCCTCAGATGGCTCCAGTCAGTATGTAGAGAACTTAATTCCTCTGCCTAACTGACGTTCTCTTGGGGAAGCTGCTTCTGAGAATTGACCCTGGGAGTTCTTGCTTACCTGTCTCTGTTTCACCACTTCTCCCTCATCTCCAGACTGCAGATCTGCAACTCCAGAATATTGGTAGCCCAGGCTTCTAGCTCCATAGACTTCCTTCTTGTCCCAATACCTTTTCTCCCTGTTAGAATACAGGCTTCGTGAAGACTGGGCATTTTATGTTTGGTTCACTATAGAATTTCTAAGATCTATAGAAGTACCAGTACCTAGTACATGGTGGAGGCTTGGACTTTGAAACAGTTCGTTCCGATTCAACCCCCCTGCTAAGAATTTGCATTTCCATCCCAGATAGACTGAATCAGAATCTATATTTTAACAAGATCCTCAGGTGATTCTTCTTTTTTTTTACTTTTTATTGTGAATTGAGTGAAGGTTTACAGAACAGATCATCAGTTTTAAATTCAGCAAATCATATACTTTGCTTCATTACAATCATTGCAATCCCTACATGTCTTTACCGCTATTTCCTTTAACTCTTGCATTCCTCCCCGTGTCTCCTGCAACCCCCATCTTTCCTCTACCAGCCTTCTTCTTACTGTATATTACCTGTCCCATCACCTATGTTAACATGTGTTTACCCTATAGCTTGTGAAGAAGTGCCTCCCCTTCCATTCCCTGGTAAACATCATAGAATGTTTCAGTTAGCAAGAAAATCTTTTCTTAAATTTTTACAACAGTAGTCTCATACAATATTTGTCCTTTTGTGATTGACTAATTTCCCTCAGCATGTCCTCCAGGTTAATCCATGTTGTGAGGTATTTTACATGTTCATTGTTATTCTTCAAGGTTGCTTAATATTTCATTGTGTGTATGTACCAAAGTTTGTTTAACCATTCTTCTGTTGACAGACACTTAGGCTGTCTCCATCTTTTTGCTATTGTGTATTGTGCTGCAATAAACATGGGTGTGCGTTTATCTATTCTTATCATGGCTCTTATTTCTTGAGGATCTATGCCAAGAAGAGGGACTGATGGATCATGTGGTATTTCTATTCCCAACTTTTGGAGAAAGTGCCATACCATTTTCCACAGTAGTTGCACCATTTTATAATCCCACCAGCAGTTTAGGAGGTACCCAGTCTCTCCACAACCTCTCCAGCATTTGTTGTTTTCTGTTTTTCTGAACTTTGCTATTAATGCTGGAGTAAGATGATATCTCATTATTGTTTTTATTTGCATCTCTCACTGTAGGATCAGCACTGACTTTGAACCACAGGTTGGCAGTTCAAACCCACCAGACACTCCTCGGAAACACTATACAGAGCCACTATGAGTTGAAATGGACTCGATGACACTTAATAACAACAATGGCTAATGACCATAAGCATTTCTTCATATGTTTGTTGGCTTTCTGACTGTCTTCTTTGGTGAAGTATCTGTTCATGTCCTCTGCCCATTTTTAATTGGGTTATTTGTCTTTTTCTTGTTGAGATGTTAAAGTGTCCTATAAACTTTACAGTGTAACTAACCCCTGGTCTGATATGTCGTTGGCAAGCATTGTTTCCCAGTCTGTAGGTTCTCTTTTGGTGAAATCTTTTGAGGCACATAAGTGTCTAATTTGGAGGAGGTCCCAGTCAGCAATTTTGTCTTCCATTTGTGTGTTTTCAGTTATGTTTAAGAGTGCATTTATACTATGTATCAGAGTCCTTAAGTTTGTTCCTATTTTTTCATTGATGATCTTTATAATTCTAGGCTTTAAATTTAGGTCTTTAATCCACATTGAGTTCATTTTTGTATATGGTGTGAGATATAAGTCTAGTTTCATTTTTCTGTAAATTGACTTTCAGTTTTGCCATCACAGTTCATTGATGAGACTGTCTCTTCCCCATTTAATTTTGGCCCTTTGTCAAAGATCAACTAACCACAAATAGATGGATTTACTTATGTGTTTTCAATTCTGTTCCATTGATATATGTGTCTTTCATTGTATCAATACTAGGCTGTTTTCACTACTGTGTCCGTGTAGTATGTTTGTCCTTCTTTTTTTAAATAATGCTTTGACTATCCAGGCTCTGTCCTTTCCATAAAGTTAGGGATTAGTTTTTCTCTGTTTTTAAAGAAAGATGTTGGAATCTGGATTGGGATTGCATTATATCTATAGATTGCTTGAAGCTGTCATTAGGTGCCTTCAGGTTGGTACCAACTCATAGCAACCTTACGCACAACAGAATGAAGCACTGCCCAGTCCTGCACCAACTTCACAATCATTGATATACTTGAGACCATTGCTGCTGTCATTGTGCCAATTCATCACATTGGGGGTCTTCCTCTTTTTCTCTGACTCTTTACCAAGCATCATGTCTTCTTCAGGAACTGATCTCTCTTGATAATATGTCCAAAGCACAAGAGATAAAGTCTGGCCATCCTGGCTTCTAAGGAGCATTCTGGCTGTACTTCTTCCAGTATAGATAAGTTTGTTCTTCTGGTAGTCCATGGTACTTTTAATATTCTCCTACAACACCATAACTCAAATGCATCAATTCTTCTACAGTCTTCCTTATTCACTGTACAACTTTCACATGCATATGAGGTTATTGAAAATACTATAACTTGGCTCAGGCATCCCTTAGTCCTCAAACTGACATCTTTGTCCTTAAACACTTTAAAGAGGTCGTTTACAACAGATTTGCCTAATGCAATACATCTTTTGATTTCTTAACTACTGCTTTCATGATTGTTGATGGTGGACCAAAGCAAAATGAAGTCATTGACAATTTTAATCTTTTCTCTTTTTATCATGATATTATTTATTGGTCCAGTAGTGAGGATATTTTCTTCCTTTGCAGTGCAACCCATACTACAGACTGTGCCCTTTGATCTTCATCAGTAAGTATTTTAAGTTCTCTTCACTCTCAGCAAGCAAGTTGGTATCATCTGGGTATCACAAGTTGTTAGTGAGTCTTCCTCCAATCCTGATGACTCATTTTCATATAATGCAGCTTCTGCTGGATTTTTATTTGCTCATATTATTTGCTCAGCATACAGACTGAATAAATATGGTGAAATAATACAACCCTGGCGCACACCTTTCCTAATTTTAAACCATTCAGTGTTCCTTTATTCTGTTCAGATAACTGCCTTTTTGTCTACGTACAGGTTCCTCATGAGTACAATTAAGTGTTCTAGAATACTCATTCTCCACAGTGTTGTCCATAGCTTGTCATGAGCTATACAATCAAAAGTCTTTGTGTAGTCAATAAAGCACAGGTAAACATCTTTCTGGTATTCTCTGCTTTCAGCCAAGATCTGTCTGACATCAGCAATGATATCTCTTAATCCACATCTTCCTCTGAATCCAGCTTGAACCTCTGGCAGTTCCCTGTCAATGTACAATTGCAGCCACTTTTTAATTAGCTTTAGCAAAATTTTACTTGCCAGCAATATTAATGATATTGTCAGATGATTTCTGCATTCTGTTGAGTCACCTGTCTTTGGAATGGGCTAAATACAAATCTTTTCCAATCAGTTGGATAGGTAGCTGTCTTCCAAATTTCTTGGCATAAATGAGTGAGTGCCTCCAGCGCCACATTACTTTGTAGAAAGATTTCAGTTTGTACTCCATCAATTCCTAGAATCTTGTTCTTTGCCAATGCCTTCAGTGCACCATGGACAACTTCCTTCAGTGTCATTGGCTCTTGATCATATATTAACTCTTGAAATGGTTGGATATGGGCCATTTATTTTTAGTACAGTGACTCTGTATATTTCTTCCATTTTATTTTGATGCTGTGTGCATCATTCAATATTTTGCCCACAGAATCCTTCAGTATTACAAGTCAAGGCTTGAATTTTTCCTTCAGTTCCCTCAGCTTAGTGTGTGTTTCTCTTTTGTTTTTTAACTCCAGATCCTTGCACATTTAATTATAATATTTGACTTTGTCTTCTGGAGCTGCCCTTTGAAATTTTCTATTCAGCTCTTTTAGTTCCTTCTTTCCTCCATTTGCTTTAGCAGCTCTACATTGGAAAGCAAATTTCAGAGTCTCTTCTGATATCCATTTTGGTCTTTTCCTTCTTTATTGTCTTCTTAATGACCTTTTGCTTTCTTTCTGTATGATATTCTTGATGTCAGCCCACAACTCTTCTGCACTATGGTCTTTAGTGTCTAATTCATCAATTCTGTTCCTGAAATGATCTCTAAATTCAAGTGGGTATGTTCAAGGTCATATTTTGGCTCTTGTGGCTTTTATCACCACTTCTATTCAATGTTGTGTTGGAAGTCTTATCCAGAGCTATAAGACAAGAAAGGAAAATAAAAGATATCCAAATGGGCAAAGCAGAAGTAAAACTCTCTCTATTTGCAAATGATATGGTCCTATACATAGAAAATCCCAAAGACTTAGCAAGAAAAGCATTGGAACTCATTGGAAAATTCAGCAAAGTGGCAGGGAACAAAACCAGTATACAAAAATGAGTTGGATTCCTCTATATGAATAAAGGCAGCTCTGAAAAGGAAATTAGGAAAGTAATACCATTTACAATAGCCACCCAAAGGGTGAAATCTTTAGGAATAAATCTAACCAGAGAAACAAAATACCGAAATAAAGAAAACTACAAAATGCTACTATATGAAATCCAAAGAGATTTACAAAAATGGAAGAATATACCATGCTCATGGATAAGAAGATTTAACATTATGAATATGTCAATACTACCCAAAGAAATCTACAGCTATAATGCAATCACAATCCAGATTCCAACAACATTCTTTAAAGAGATGCAAAAAAATGATCATGAACTTTATAAGGAAAGGAAAGGGACCTCAGATAAGCAAAGCACTGCTAAAGAAGAACAAAACTGAAGGCCTCTCAAAATCCCTGATCTCAAATTTTACTACACAGCTACAGTGGTCAAAACAGCCTGGTACTGGTACAATGTAAAATACATAGATCAATGGAACAGAATTGATAACCCAGAAGTAACTCCATCCACAATTGATTTTTGACAAAGGGTTAAAACACATTAAATGGGGAAGAGAGAGTCTGTTCAACAAATGGTGCTGGCAAAACTGGAAATCAATTTGCAAAAGAATGAAACAAGACCCATCTCTCACACCATATACAAAAATAAACTCAATGTGTATTAAAGATCTAAATGTAAACCCCAGAACTATAAAGATCATCAATGAAAAAAACAGGGAAAAACTTAGGGCTCTAATACATGGTATACATATACTATCAAACATTGTAAAAAAAAAAAAAACACACACACACAAAGAATAGAAAAAAAAATAAATGACTGTGGCTAACAGATTTCACTAAAAGAATAAAAAAGGAGCCCACCAACTGGGAGAACTTTTTTTGCAATGATATTTCAGGCAAGAACTAATCTCTAAAATTTATAGAAAACTACAACACCTCTAAAAGAAAAACACAAACAACCCAATTTAAAAATTGGGCACGGGACACTTCAGCAAGGCTGACATTTTGGGAGCCAACAAAACATATGAAGAAATGTTCACTAGCCATTGTTGTTGTGTGCTGGGGAGTCAATTCTAACTCATCGTGACCCTGTACAGGGTTTCCAAAGAGCAACTAGTGTGTTTGAACTGCCAACCTCGTGGTTCAAAGTCCAGTGCTGATCCTACAGCACCACACCAAGAGTCCATCATTAACTATTAGAGAGATACAAATCAAAACAACAATGAGATATCATCTCACACCAGCATTAACAACAAAGTTCAAAAAAACAGAAAACAACAAATGCTTGCAAGGGTGTGGAGAGACTGGGATCCTCCTATATAGTGGGATTATAAAATGGTTCAACCACTCTGGAAAATGGCATGGCACTTCCTCAGAAAGTTGAAATAGAAATACCTTCTGGCCCAGTAATTCTCCTACTTGGTATATATCCACAAGAGATATGAGTCAGGGCATGAGTTATACATACCGATGTTCATAGCAACACTATTCACAATAGGAAAATGATGGAGACAGCCTAAGTGCCCATCAATGGAAGAATGGATAAACAAACTTTAGTACATACATACGATGGGATATTATGCAACCTTGAAGAATAACAAATCTCCAAAATACCTCATAACATGGATGAACCTAGAGGACATTATGGTGAGTGAAATTAGGCAATCACAAAAGGACACAATTTACGGGACCATTTTTGTAAAAGCTTAAGAAAAGGTTTCTATACTTTAAAAAAATTAGTCTTTGATGGTTACCAGGGGTGGAAAGGAAGGGAGAGTAATTCACTTGATGGAGGGTAGACAAATATTAGTGCAGGTGATGGAGAGGGCACTATATAAGGAGGGGGAGGGCAATACACAAGAAGAGGGAGGGTGACAGATGAACAATGAAGATAGGGGAGAGTTAGGGAGGTGTGTATAGGCTAAATGGGATAGAGATAAATAGTGATTTATACACAACCTTGGAACAACAGGTGTTCTGTGAGTAGATATATGGATCAAGGCATAGGCTGAATGGTTTAAGGAGGGGGGAAATGTTTATGTGTTTGATTGTCTACTATTGTACATTTTGTGTGATAGAAGTGGATATTAGAAATTATTACTATAGAAAGCTCGTAAGCCCATCTTCAACCTCCAACTGATTGGATTTGCTTAAAGGAAAGTTAGAATTTACCCAGGGAAATAGGCTTTGTACTGTATGGGGCCTTAGGTGGAATCCTGAGCCCCACCCAGAACCTTCTGAAGTGGGACATTCCCACTTGAAAAGACATGAAGACCAACCCAGAACTGCTGGGAGAATAGACGGTTCTTATTGCAAACAAGACCTGCCAAGAAAAGATCCTGTTTGATTGTTTGAATTTAAAGCAAGCTGTTTGCTTTGGAGACATCAAGGCAAGAAAAGTCATCCCAGCATGGGAAATCCCCTTGTAGGACTGAAACTTAAAAGGAAATCATAAGCAATTTAATATGCTCACTGGTGACCACTCAGGCCTACTTGTAAGTGGAAGTGGGTAAATGTAGCAATGGGCTGTGTTTGGCCATGTTCCATTGACTCCTGTTGACCTTGAGAAGAGAAAGAGAAGAGGAAAGGGCTGGCTGCTCTGAAGTTTAGGATGATGTGTAAACTCGGGGGCCCAAGGACACTGACCTAACCCCTGGGGGCTAGTGCTGAGAATGAAGAGGCCAGCTGGTCTGAAGTGCAGGGAGGTGTGTGTGAACTTCCAAACTTGCATCTGGTACCCATTTGACCTAGCTTGGATGGTTAGCTGACTAGAACTCCACCAAATGAAGATAAAGATGTTTATTACTGTGACAAGTATCAGTTGCTACAATTTGATGAACTAGACATTTGCTTATAGAATGCAGTTGCTCAAAATTCCAACTGGAATGGAAGGATTCTTTATATCGATGAATAAGATTGTTTTCTCAGTGTACTGGGTTGATAAGGACAGGCAATCTAGACATAGGCCATAAAAAATGGGGTGGTGCGGGGAGGCTATAAAGGCATGAAGTGGCTGGCTAACAAGTTTATGAGTGTGCTTAGTTTCAGAATGAGGGAGGTATGGTAGACTCCCCACTGAATAGTTTTCCTCTTTTCCACAATAAAAAGTTAATAAATAAATAGCTTCCAGCAACTGTGGCAGGGGGGTTAGAGGAGGAAGTGGGAAGCGACTCCAATGGGTAAGGGGTTTCTTTTTATGTTTCTTAAATGAATTGTGATGGTGATTGTAAAAATCTGTGATTATACTGCTGTTTCTAAATACCGTCAAGACAGTTCTGACTCATAGCAGACCTGTATAGTGTTTCTGAGGAGCGGCTGGTGACTTTGAACTGCCGACCTTGTGATTCAAACCAAACTTATGGTCCAGTGCTTTATCCCTCAGTGCCACAATTGTATATTTTTAATAGGGCAATTATATGTATAATGTAACATATCTCAATGAAGCTATTATTTAAGAAGAAAAAGATCAAGTATAAATTCTAGAACAGAACAACTATAGCTATCATAGTTTATAAGGAATTTTGTTTACCCAGAAAGTACAATGCAATTAACTAAACAAAAAGAACTAATTAAAAGAATTCCTAGATATCTACTCAATAACATAGCTAAATACAACATAAATACACAAAAATTGATAGCTTTCCTTAATATTATGGTATCTTATTAGACTAAATAATGACCTTCCAGTTGAAAGAAATAGATTAAATGTACACATTTATATCTGCTTCCTCCAAAACTCACTAAAATGATTGTAAAGGAATAAAAAGGGGAAGAAGAAAAGCATAATGACAAAGAGAATGGAAGAGGAATCAAAAACAGCCAAGAAATATAAACAAAGGCTTGAAAGCTGCAAGATTGAATGGCTGGTAATTGATGAAGCAGAACTGAGAAAATGGGAATCTGATTGGCAGTAGTTGGTTGGAGGGCAGGATTTAAGGCAGGACAATCCATGCTGCAGAATCCCAGAAAGCTCACAACTTAGGTGTACCTGTTATCTCTAAAGGCGGGTGTGCAGGGCAAAAAGAAGAGAACTAGCTGAAATGTTTACGAGTGCCATTTAGAGCTTACCCATCCTCTCTTCTTCCTCCTGTAAACAGGCAACAACCCTGTCAAGGATTGAATTGTGCCACGCTCCCACCCCCAAAATATGTATCAACGTGACTGGACTATGATTCTCAGTCATTTGGTAGCTACATAATGAGGCAGTGTGGCAGTTATGTAATGATGTAATCACTTTCCCCCTCCCCATGATGTGATGATGTGATCAGCCCTGGTCTCATATAATTATCCTATGCATTGTAAGTCCTCCCTTCTATCATGTTAATGGAGCTCTTATAGTTTAGTGGATTACAAACTGAGCTACTAACCTCAAGCAGTTCAAATCCACCAGCCACTCCTCAGGAGAAAGATGAAGCTTTCTGCTCCAGTAAAGGTTTACAGCCTTGGAAACCCTATGCACGGTTGCTATGGGTTGGAACCGACTCTATAGCATGTAACCACCACCACCACTATGATGTTAATGAGACCAGATACAATCTGTAGAATTAGGTTATATGTTGAGTCAATCTATTTTGAGATATAAGATATTAAACAAGCAGGTAGAGTCCAGAGGGGCTTGCTATCACAAAGAAAGAAGAGCCAAGATTGGAGTGCATCCTTTGGACTTGCGTCACTGCACTGTGAAGCTCCTAGATCCAGGGGAAGATTGATGCCAAGATCCATGGAGAACAACAAGGAATGTTGGAAATACAGATGCTGAAAGGAGACAAAAACCTTTCTCTAGAGCCAACAAAGAGAGAAAGCCTTCCCCTGGAGAAGGGGTGGAGAACCTTTTCTCTGCCAATGGCCATTTGGATGTTTATAACATTATTCCAGGGCCACACAAAATTATCAACTTAAAAATCAGCCTGCTATACATAATATGATGACTGGAACTGCAGCTGCCTTGGCAGGACCAGACCAAATGATTTGGCAGGCCTTATAAGGCCCCTGGGCTAGATGTTCCCCACCCTTGCCCTAGAGCCTGCACTTTGAATCTGGACTTCGAGACACATAAACAATGAGAAAAGAAATTTCTGTTTGTTTAAGCCATCCACTTGTGGTATTTCTTACAGTAGCACTTGATAACTAACACACCCTTACAGCACCACTGCAGAAGGGAGGTTTATAACCAGAGAGGTTTGCATAAACAAACTGAAACCAGGGAGATCCAGGGAGCATCTCTATACCAGAGAGCCCAGCTCCCTCTCCCCACATGGACACCTAGAATGCTGCCAACTGAGCTTCTGTTTCCTAGGCATTGAAGTTAGAGACTGGGGAATTCTTGGTGAAGAAACTTACTGGCTTAAGAGAAAAGAGCTGTAGGTGATGAAATGTGTGCATGCTCCAGTGCTTTTCAGTGAAAGCCGCTAATCACTAAGCCCTGAATTATAGAGCTAAAAGCTTTTTTTAAAGTCTAAGGAGGACTTGTCATACACATAAAAACAAAAAAAAACATATAACTACAACAAAATAGTATGGTTCCATCCAATAAAGAGAGTTCCTTGGAATGCAACCAAGAGTCCAGAAACAAACTCATAAATGTAATGTTTTATAAAGTTGATCTTTAAATTAGTGGAAAGGAAGCATGGGTTATGATCTAGGGATAGTCGGAAAAGTAGATGCTTCCGTCATGTTGTTTATTGCTACTGAGTCAATTCTGACTGTTGGTGACCTCGTACATATGAAATAGAACTGCTCCATGGGGTTTTCAACGTTAGGCCCTTTCTGAGGCAGATCACCAGACTTGTTTCCTGAGGACCTTTGAGTGAACATGAACTGACAACATTTCAGGCAATAGTTGAGCACTTAACCATTTGTACCACCCAGGGACTTGCCACTCCTAGCTCATAATAATCTCAAAAAATGTTAATGCTAATCCTAGATTGTTATATAAGTATAAAGCATAAAATTACAAAAGTACTACAAAAATTATATCGGTACCAGTTGCCCTTGAGTTGACTCCAATTCATGGTGACCCCATGTATGTGAGAGTAGAATGTGTTTTCAATGACTGATTTGTTTCCAGAGTTGATCACCAGGCCTTTTTTCCAAGTTTCTTCTGAAAGAACTCCAACTTCCAAACTTTTGGTTAGCAACTGAATGTATTAACCACTCAAGAAGAGTTTCTAAGACTGATAAAAATTTAAGAAGCCATAAGGAAAAAGCTAATAAATATGAATAGGCAAGTGTTAACATTCTGTTCAGCCAAAGATATCTTAGAAGACAGAACAGATTTCTACTTCTAGTCATGAAGGAGTAACTGGACCAGCCTTTTTCAGTAAGCAACTAGCAAACTAGACAAATTACATGAAACAATTGTTTTCAGACATTGAACAACAGGTAGAGCAAAACTGTAACCCCTAACTTCCTGAGACAGGGAAGCAGATGAAGGTGGCACTGTGACTCCTTGGTTTCCTCCAGATCACAGTACAGAAAGGGGTGCCCAAGTAGAACATGGCAATCTTGCTGAGCTGAGCAGAGACAGGAGTTTGGGGAAACAGAGAGAGCTAGATTTGGAAGCAGAGTATGGAGAAATAAGCTCTAGAAATCGGCAGTGGCATGCAGAGTATTACAAATTTAATTGTCTTCCCCCAAAACATGTGTCAATTTGGCTAGGCAAGGATTTTCAGTATTATGTAATTATCTTCTATTTTGTGATCTGATGTAATTATCCTGTGTGTTATAAATCTTCACGTCTACAACGTTACTGATGCAGGATTCAAGGCAGTTATGTTAATGAGGCAGGATTCAAACTATATTTTGAGTCAATCTCTTGAGATATGAAACAAACCAAACAATCAAGTCAAGATCAAATAGATCTCAGCATCACCAAGAAAGAGGAGCCAAAGCAGAAGTCCTTTGGACCTGGGGTCCCTGTGCTGAGATCCTCCTAGACCCAGGGGAAAATTGATGTCAAGACTCTTGGAGATTTCCAAGAGATTCCAGGCCCACAGATGCAGAAAAGAGACAAGGAATTTCCTCAAGAGCTGACAGAGAGAGAAAGCCTTTCCTTAAAGCTGGCTCCCAGAATTTGGACTTTCAGCCTCCTAGAAATCTTGCTAATGATAATACGGAAACAGCTGCAACCATACATTGACAGAGAACTTCCAGAGGTTCAAGCCTAATTCAGAAGAGGACGTGGAATGAGGGATATCATTGCTGATGTCAGATGGATCTTGGATGAAAGCAGAGAATATCAGAAAGATGTTTACCTGTGCTTTATTGACTATGCAAAGGCTTTCAATTGTGTGAATCATGACAAGCTATGGACAACATTGCAAAGTATGAGTATCCAGGAACATTTAATTGTTCTCATGAGGAATCTGTACATAGACCAAGAGGCAGTTGTTCAAACAAAGTGAGGGAATAACGAATGGTTTAAAATTAGGAAAGGTGTGCACCAGGGTTGTATTCTTTCACCATACTTATTCAATCTGTATGCTGAGCAAATAATCCGAGAAGTTGGATTATATGAAGAAAAATATGGCTTCAGGACTGGAGGAAGATTTATTAACAACTTGCAAAATACAGATTATACAACCTTGCTTGCTGACAGCAAGGAGGACTTAAAATACTTACTGACCACAGCCTTTGGTATGGGTTGCATTTCAATGTAAAGAAAACAAAAGTCCTTACCAATGGACCAATAAACAATATCCAGACAAATGAAGAAAAGATTGAAGTTGTCAAAGACTTCATTTTGCTTGGATCAACCATCAACATTCATGGAAGCAGCAGTCAAGACATCAAACAATGTATTGCATAAGGCAAATCTGCAGCACAAAATCTCTTTAAAGTGTTGAAGAGCAAAGATGTCAGTTTGAGGACTGAGGTGTGCCTTATCCAAACCATGGTATTTTCAGCCTCATACGCATGTGAAAGTTGGACAGACAATAAGGAAGATCATAGAAGAATTGACACATTTGTATTATGGTGTTGGAGGAAAATATTAAAAGTTCCATAGACTGTCAAAAAAAAAAAAAAAAAAAACAATCTGTGTTGGAAGAAGTACAGCCAGAATGCTCCTTGAAGGCCAAGTTGGCCAGACTTCGTCTCTTGTACTTCAGACATATTACCAAGAGGGACCACTCCCTGGAAAAGGATATCATGTTTGGTAAAGTGGAGGGTTGGAGAAACAGAGGGAGACTCCCAAGAGATGGATTAGCACAGTAGTGGCAGCAATGGACTCAGGCTTAGCAACAATTATGAGGTTGGCCCGGGGCCAGGCAGTGTTTTGTTCTGTTGTGCATAGGGTCTCTATGAGTCAGTGCTGACCACATGGCACCTAACAACAACAACAACCACAAGCCTCTTAAATTGTGAGAGAATAAATTTCTGTTTATAAAAGCCACCCATTTTTGATATTTCTGTTTTAGCAGCACTAGAAAACTAAGACACATTGGAGGAAATCCACAAGGTGAAGAAAAGCTTTAGAAATTCCTGTTCTAAGCTGAGTTGACAGAAAGCTGTTCCTGGAAGGACAAATGGAGTCGGAAGTTGACAGTATGAAGATGTGCTGAGCCAACCCACAGGATGGAAAGAAAAAAAGTCTTTGGAGTGAGTTAAGAGCTTCTGGGTGGTGCAAATGGTTAACATGCTCAGATACTTACCAAAGATTGGAAGTTTGAGTCCATCCAGAAGAAAAGACTGGCAATCTGTTTCTGGAAAATCAGCCTCAAAGAAACCCTATGGAGCACAGTTTTACTCAAGACACATGGAGTGCCATGGGCAAGAATCCATTCAACAACAATGGGCTTACTGATGGGAGTGTATTAAGGGATCAATAAAACCTAACCCTACAACAACATTCTTCAAAGAGATGGAAAAAGCAATTATAAACTTTATATGGAAAGGAAAGAGACCCAGGATAAGCAGAGCACTGCTTAAGAACAAGAAGGTTGGAGGCCTGTCACTCCCCGACTTTAAAATATACTACATGGCTACAGTGGTCAAAACAGCTTGGTTCTGGTACAA